>NW_025999990.1:1528063-1566270 GCF_001458135.2 Marmota marmota marmota | reverse complement strand
TTTGGGGGGGGGGGGGCACTTACAGGAGATCCGATCTGGGAGCTGCCTCCTTCAAATATGGCAAGGAAGTTGAGCCAAGATGGAGGCAGTCTGGGAGGTTGGGGGAGCCAGGTGGTAGCATTGTGCTGTGGGTAGGTAGCAGCTGAGTGACCTGTGTGGGAGCAGAACGAAGTCTGGGAGTTCTGCAGAGTGCTGATATGTGATTTTGCTAAGGCTCTTGCAAGCCCTGTGTAGGCTAGAACACGGGCTTTGGGTGTAGGGAGCCAGAAATCCGGGATCCGGTGTGGGGTCACGGTGCTAGTGATTTCTGTGGAGAGCAGCTGTGTAGGAAGTCCTCTAAAACTCTCAGAGATGCAGTATTCCAACTAAGTGAGATCTGGATCACAGAGCTACACAGAATGCTGCCTCCCTCTGGCCCGCCATCTTCGTTCTCCAAGCATGCTTTACTTTTAATGACAGAGAAACCACAGCTTAAAGTTCTAAAATCCATCATTTCCTGGTGCTCAGCAGGCAGACCTGCTCCTTGGGGAGATTTAGCACCAGCAAAGCAGAGCAACCCAGGATCTTGGGCCTGGAGGGAAGCCTGAAGCCAGCAGGAATGGGAAGCAAAGCAATTTTTAACATCAAGATTCCGTGAGAGTTAACCCAGGGATCTTTCATTGAGTGTAAGTTTCAGGTAATATGTCTTTGTGATGTAAGTGAGTTTCTACTGGTCTCATTGAAAACACTTCTTTGTCCATGTGGTTATGTATGGGTCTGTGAAACTGCATGATAAGGTAAAAGGAAGCCCTAAAACCTTATTTCCCCATCCAGTACAAAGCATCCCATGCCATGTCTCATGACTAGATTTAGGCTTTTAATATCTGTACACCATAGTTTAACAAAAATCTTGCTTTGTAAGAATCCACTTATTTCATCTGGGGCCCAACCACTGGACATAAAAATCAAAATGTTCAGTGATACAAAAGACAAATGATGTAGAATATACTCATATTTATGAGGTCATATGGGTCTATGAGAATGTAAATTCTAAACATGAGCTCTAATTTTCTCTAGCTACAAAGTGACATTCAGTGTGTGAGATTCCATTTTCAGTGGTGACTTCATCTTTTACTGCCTTTTATCAGTGCAAATTATAGTGCACCAGGTACTTACTTCTCTATAACAGGAGGGGTCAAGTAGATAATTAATGAAAATTAATCTGTAAAAAGGAATAAAACCTCCAATTCAAATTGTGGTTTATGACTTGGTTTATTATGCAAGTGTGAAACTTCAAAGAGAACTCACTCAATGAAGCACTTTAATTACATTTTATTATATTTAAGAACTTTGTGGAAATTTTTCCTGTTGCAAAGAAATGCTTCTTGAGAACATTTTTCTTTAGAGCAGAGCCTGTTCCCAGCACACCTACAGAGAGGAGCTGTGAGCACCTTCCCATATCTGAGAAAGAAGGTTCAAGCAGCTGGCGGGTGGACATTAGCTCAGGGAGTGGCCAAGGACAGTTGTTCATACACAGAGTAAAACCGTGGAAAACCCAGTAATCCTCCCTTTAAGTATTTTCCAATTCAGACATTCCCAATGGTAATTGAACAGCTTCTTAGAGACAAGATTCTGGAGGACCAAATGTGAGGTGTTAGTCCTGTGGTGACCTCAGAGGTGGCTACTTTCACAACTTTGAAAGTCAAAGACAAAACAGAGAGACAGACAGCACATATGTCTTCATTCATGGTAGCTTAACACAAGAGAAATCTCTAATCATGTTGGTTCTGGCAGTGAAGGAAGAGACCCTTTCTTTATTAGTGATATTGTTTGCCCACACTCTTATCTTCCATACAGCATGAAACAAGGAAAAAAAAATTCTTAGGTGAACAGGTTAACATGACCTTGTGTCTGAATCCAGGGCTAAGCCAGGATTCCTCCAACCTGATTCCATCTCTGGTACCAACTTGTCCTATGGCCTTGGGCAAAGCCACTTAGTCTCTACTGGCTGTTAAAATGAAGGAATGAGGCCATCTATGCTGACGTCACTGGGACATTGTGCGAACAAATTGAAAGCTCTTTTTCTTTTCTTTTTTGTTGAGAATAGTTTTGAGTTTATTCTGTTAGATTTGAAGAATAAGTTTCTGATGATGGCAAGTTGAAAGAATGTTCACAAAGAGGAAAAGTTAAAGAATTGCTTGATTTATTTGGCATGACTAAGGGACAGAACAGTATGTCCACTGGTGTTCCTGTAAAAAATAAATTAATTAATTGTAATATGTAAAAAAGTAACTTTGGGGTGAGACTACATAGCCCTCATAATTGAATAGTTTGACTTTTTTTGACCCTTGCCAATGGACTTACCCCATTCATTTACAAATGGTAAAGTCCCAGGGATCATAAGGTACTTCATTTGGAGTGAAAGGGACAAAAACACACGCCATTTTCTCAAATTTATAATCACTGTTTTAGAAAAGATAAATTTTGGAGATTGGGATATGACTGAAAATCAAGAGAATATTGGAATTTTCTAAGACTTTTATAAATTTTATTAACCACACTGCAGTTTGAGAGGAGAGAGGCAGCCTCACATCCAGTGCTGTGAGAAGATGGTGACGTTTAATATTTGTTTACTTACTTAACACACTTGCATTGAGCACATTGTTGTGACATGGTTCTTGCCTTCAACAAGCTTAGAGTGTACTAGAAAAGATGGAGGCATAACAAATTGTTCCAAGGTCCTACAATGAGTGTCATAGCAGAAACACATAACAGTCCTGCTAGAGGGGAGAAACAAGAGGCAAGTATTGAAAAGCTCTTTGGAAGTCAAGATCACCTTTACATAGGGAGATGATGAAAGTATTATGGAGTGTCTTAGGACAAGGAGAGGATAAAGTGTTTATGGGAACTCACAGGAAATAGCAGCAGGATAAGCAGAAGGACCCGCATGTATTCAACTAGGGGGCAAACACAGTATGTTAAATTCAGAAAATAAGTCCAAGGAAATGGAGTTTCTGATGAAAGGAATAATATGCCAAAAAATAGAGCCAGAAAAGTCAGCAAGGGGCCATCAGGCAGTGAGAATATTCTGTGATCAACCTTTATTTTTATCCATTCTCTATCATGAACTGGCCAATTTCTTCTCTAAGTAAAATGGGAGAGATAATAGTACCTACATCAAGGGGCTGTTATGAAAACTCAATGAGATAATATGTGATAATACATGCAAAAGAATTAGAATAGACTGACACGATATAATTTCTCACTGAATACATATTTGTTGCCATACAATGTTAGATAAATTCCTATGATCTTTATGTGGTAGGCAGAGAGAAGCCATAAAAGTATCAGAAGAAAGACAATACATAAGATTGCACAGACAATGAAGAGGAAATAGATTCAGGTAAAGATGTTTTAGATAGAAAGGAGGGTTTGAGGATAACCGAGGAGAGAAGTTTATAGAATTGAATGACAGTAGATGTCTCCTAGGTTTGAGACAGGACAGATAAACCTGAGTAAGAAAATATATATCAGATACCAGGGGTGAAGTGGAAGGGGATAATCTCCGTTTATTTCCATGTGAATTTTGAGGTATCCAGGAACTCAGATGGGTCATTGAGCAGGCAAATAGAATTGGGTCTAGATCTTTAAAACAAAAAAAAAAAAACTCAAAGACTGACTAGACTATAATACAATTTTAGACCAAGACTAAAGGTAGAATTACAGGAGTTTTAAGATTGGGTGAGATGATTCTGGGAGAAAGGGTAGAACGTTAGCCTGAGAAAGACTAGAAATAGAATGATGAAAGAAGCAAAAGGAAATGAGTTTGCAGTAACCAAAAGAGAATATTTTCAATAAATTTGGAGTTATCCCCCTTTCCTATTTTGTCATCCCCATATTGAGATCACCTGGGTCCTCCCAGCAGGTGTCTGGACTTATTTGATTGCCTATGTGGAACCCAATTCTCTCCCATAATTCTGCTCTTCTCAGCTACAGGGTTAGTTTTTGCACATGACTTTCTTTTAGACCTCAAAAGGCACAGAGTAATACTGATGGTAAAGATCAGGTGAAAATTAAACATAAAACAAACTCTTTTCCCAAATTTTACTAAAACATATTGAAATTTTGTTTTTTTTATTTTTAATTTTTTAATTTTTTCTCATTAGTTATACGTGAGAGAAGAATCCATTTTGACATACTGTACACAAATGAAGCACAACTTCTCATTCCTCTGGATGTAATGGGGCAGGGTCACTCCAGAAGTGTAATCATATACGTATATAGGGTAATAATATACATCTAATTCTACAGCCCTTTTCATCCCTACAATCCCTCTGTTCACCTCACTCCCCTCTGCCCAATCCAGAGTTGCTTCATTCTTTCCTACCCCATGCCCCATTAGAATCAGCATCCACTTATCAGAGAAAACATTTGGCCTTTGGTTTGGGGGTTTGGCTTATTTCACTTAGCATGACATTCTCCAACTTCATGCATTTAACTTCAAATGCCATAATTTTATTCTCTTTCAAAGCTGAGTAATATTCCATTGTGTATATATACCACAGTTTCTTTGTCCAGTCCACTGTTGAAGGGTACCTAGGTTGGTTGCACAGTTTAGCTATTGCAAATTGAGCAGCTGTAAACATTGATGTGGCTGTGTCACTATAGTACAGTGTTTTTAAGTCCTTTGGGTATAAATCAAGGAGTAGAATAGCTGGATCAAATGGTGGTTCCAATCCAAGTTTTCTGAGCAATCTCCGTACTGCTTTCCATAATGGTTGCATGAATTTGCAGTCCCACTAGCAATGTATGAGTGTATCTTTTCCCCTCACATCTTTGTCAACACTATTGTTGCTTGTATTCTTGATAATTGCCATTCTGACTGGAGTGAGATAAAACCTTAGTTTTGCATTTCTCTAATTACTAGAGATAATGAACATTTTTCATATATTTGTTGATCAATTGTATTTCTTCTTCTGTGAAGTGTCTGTTCAGTTCCATAGCCCACTTATTGATTGGGTTATTTGTGGTTTGGGTGTTAAGTTTTTTGAGTTCTTTATATATCCTGCAGATTAGTGTTCTATCTGAGGTACATGTGGTAAAGATTTTCTCCCACTCTGTAGGCTCTCTCTTCACGTTATTGATTGTTTCCTTTGATGAGAAGAAACTTTTTAGTTTGATTCCATCCTGTTTATTGATTCTTGATTTTACATTTTGCACTTTAGAAGTCTTGTAAAGGAAGTCAGTTCCTAAGCCGGCATGGTGGAGATTTGGGACTACTTTTCCTTCTATTAGGTGCAGGGTCTCTGTTCTAGTGCCTAAGTCTTTGATCCACTTTGAGTTGAGTTTTTGTGGGGTGAAATATAAGGGTTTAATTTTATTTTGCTACAGATAGATTTCCAATTTTCCCAGCACCATTTTAAAACATATTGGAATTTTAATTGAGTATATTTATGTTACTTTAGGATTAGTTAAAAATCCAGTATCACTAAAGAAGAAAAGGAAGAAAAAGTAGAAAGAGGTGAAGAAAAATGAAAAAAGAAGTTACAAATTTAACTGAATTTTTAAAAATTTAGCATGAAAGCAAACAACCTTAAGTAAAGTCAAAACTCACAAATGTTTTGTAATTCATATTACAGACTAACAGCTAATCTCCCTAATACATAAAAGCATCTAGAAATCAAAGTGGAAAATTCAAGTGACGATAAAGATATATAGACATGAAGTGTTTATGCAGAGAAAGAAGAGATATAAGTGGCCCTAAACAAAGGAAAAGAAACTCAGCCTTCTTCATACTAAGAGCAATGCCTAACTGAGGTAGCATTTTAAACTTAATAGCTTTGGAGTGGGGGACTCTCAAAACAGCATGTTTGGTTGATGAGACTAATGGGAAATAGACACTCTCATACACTTCAGGTTGAAGTATGAAATTGATATAACCTGAATAACCTTGAACAATGTGGATTTAGTTAGGAAGATTTATCAAAATTGCAGATGTCTTTGCCTCTTGCCTTAGAAAACTCATTGCAAAGAATCTTGTCTACAGATACCTTGTGCAAGTACAAAATGATACATGGAGAAGGTTATTCATTGGGACACTATTTACAATAGCCAAAGGTTGGACATCAAGTGACAGCAACAGGGTATTTGCTAGAGTAAAATGCTGTACATTCACAGAATGTACTAACGTGCAGCCATAAAAGAAAAAAAATTAAAGCTGAAAAATAAAGAGCGCATTAAAACAGATTGCTATGTACTAAGATGAAGAGCGGAGAGATCTCTAGGACACAATACAAATTCAAGAAACAGGACAATTATGTAATATGCCAATGTTGTAAAAGGAAATTGGGTGATAAGAATGTGTGTGTGTTGTGTGTAAAATATTTGGAATATAACTCTCTCTGGGTAGTTCTTTACTCTTTGGCAGCATTAACAAACATTTATTAAAACTTTGTACCTATAGAAGATGGAGGAAAATAAGGTAGAGAGTATCTTTCAGAGGGATACCCCTCTCTCTCTCAATTCCTTTCTCTCTTTTCCAGTGCTAGGGATGGGAAAACAGGCCTTCATGCATGCTAGACAAGTGCTATACCACTGAGCCACACCCCAAATCACTTTAGGAATACTTTCTGTATACAAAAACTGCAAATAAATTTTAGAAGTAATACTAGTGTTATTAAATTTGAAGTGATTTCTTTTCTATTTCTTTGTATAAAATAATTGAAAAATTATGTTAATGTTAGTATTAAATATTTATAGAAAGTTCAGTTATAAAATTAAAGAAGTAAAAGCACATAAAATTAAAGATGAACTGGAAATAACAAAAATTAGTAATTTGAAAACATGTTGTTAGCATCGAAATTGCCAAGGAAGGTCACCTTGGGAGCACCTACATCCATCATGCCTAGAGTTTATTTTTTAATATTGGCCCCTAACAGGAGCAAGAATCCTTTATAAGAAATATCTGATTTCTGGTTCGAGGGCACAGAAGTTTTCATAGATTAAAATCCAGTTTGTGAGGGATCTAGTTGCCCATATATTTGACAATTAGAACTTCAACAAAATACTGTCTGTAAATGACACTGAATCATGAAAATCTGTGAGTCAACAAGAATGCTCAGGAAAAATCCAGAAAAAAAAATTACATCGGTCACTAGTTGAGGAAATTATTGAACCAAATCAACTGTGACCATTGGTAGTTTAAAAGTAGAAAATTAATCACTTTTCCTGTCTTTCCAGGAAGAATTGTACAAGTTTACCAAATAGACGTAGTTGGAAAAAGAAAGCGCTATAACTTTCTATGTACAGAAGAATGGAAATTGATGAATACAAAAAGAATAATACTTATAGAACATTATTATGCAACCACTAAGGGAAGTGTCAGTGGAGAAACATCAGTACTTCCTGATCAGTAAGGATCAGTTTCTCCATTGTCCACCATGTGCCAAACATCTTAATATTAAATTCTTCAGGTAAATGGTTGATGAGGAACTGGACAGCAACATGGTGTCCTATAAGTGTTCTGCACTCTCTGCAAGGATCAGATATTACAAGTACTCAATCTTGCACCATTGATGGCAATCCATCTGCAGTGTGATATGGAGAAACAAAGTCACTTAGAATGTATTGCATACCAACATGTTAACTCAAACCTAATAAAACATTTCCTACTCACAGAAAATATGAAAAGGGGGAAGAATAAACTAAATGATGTCTTCAAAAAGTGATCAACTAATGAATAAGGAATGGACAACTGGACAGATGTTCACAGGGATAGAATGGAGACTTTCCCCTTGTATCTTTTCATATGGTCATCAGTCTTATTTCCTATTAAAATGAAATAGATCAGTCCAACACTTTTAAAAAAGGAATTAGCTATTTTATCATATCTTATTAAATGTGAACTCTGGGAAATTGGAATGGGCGAAAAATTATTCCAACTATGGTCAGAAAAATACTGATACAATTCTGCATTTTATGAAAGAATCCTACAAATTAGTAAGAATGTGTTTTTATGCCTTGCATGCTGTCTCTGTGTCCTCATATTTAATTCAGTTCTAGCACTGGACTGCTGAGTGAAGAGCCATCTTTGGTATAAATCATTAGTGTGTTCTTTCTCCTCCCCTACCCATTGCACTACTACCTAAGAACCTAATCTTGACAAATAGTCATCCAAAAATAAAATAAAATAAAAAGGTGGGGGGGGTGAGAAATTCCCCCATTCTGGATGCCTAAGAAATATCAGAGATGGTAGGGATTGGACCTTAGTTTTTCTTTACAATTCATATTGGCTAAAAACCTGTTCTTGAAGCAAGAAAGGCCTGAGAGATCCACTTTCCTATCGCTGCTTACTGATATTAGACAGCCATCATGATGAAACTCTATCAGAAAGTAGACTGTCCAAATAGAGAGCTTAGGCAAGTTGCAAATAGAAGATACACATGTTTATCAGGGCTGTGCTCCTGCCCTCTTTCCCAGGCCCTCACTCTGACTGGCAATTCTTGGTGCTTCTGGTTGTGTGCACATTACAAAGGAATGAGGTAGATCCAACCTTTTGTTTTTCTACTTCTTGCACAAGGCACAGATTTAATTTTTAATTCATTAGTTAGAAATATCACATTCTTACTTAAATGCTGAGTAAGTGCCCTCAGCATCCCTGGGATTAACATAATGAATGACCTTCTTTCTAGCAATTTTTCTTGGCAAAATAAATGAGTAAATAAAAGGATGCAGTGATCTCAGAAACAACTGACCACTAGACAAAGAAATGGAAGGATTTAAAACTAGGATCCCTGGAAGGAGGGATTTCTCAGGCCATTACAGACATCTCAGATGGCCTAGATAGGTGAGGGGAAATAAATAGCTAGCATATGCAGGACCCTAAATTAAACTCAATATCTGATTTATATTGGACTCTGCTAATAACCACTGACAAGAATCAACTTTTCCTTGTGCAAAGGAAAAATTATAGTTTGGGTAGAGACAAGGAAGCAGGAAGCTAGAGAACATGAGAGACAAGAACTTTGAAGAAATCCCAAGTAAATGGTCCATAGCAGTGAAAAGTTGCAAAGAAGCAAAGTGGATATTGAAAGACAAAATCTGGAGATATTCTCAAGAGTATTGAGGATACACCACAATGAATGGACTTAGGGGAAATCTGCCTCAGCCATTTTCTTCAAGAGAATTCTGGAATACTCTTCTGAGTATCTTGTAAGTGTTAGGCACTGTGCCAGAGGCCAGAGACAAGGGGGAGGTAAAACAGAAACAATTCCAGCCTTGATGGAGCTGCCAGAAAAGATGGGTACATATTAAATACCTAATAGTTTAAATGTAAAATTCACAGCCATGCTAAGTGCTACAAAGAAGTGCTCTGTGCTGTGGGAGGATATGGTAGACAAGTTTGTCTTAGTCAAGAAGGTCAGAGAAGTTTCTCCAGGAAGTGACACCTATTCTGAGTCTTGAAGTGGAGGTGGGATAAAATTTAAAAAAAAAAGAAAGTGCAGGGGTGAGAAGCGCATGGTTTATTCAAGAGAGAAAGAAGGCCAGAGTGTGAGAGGACCTGGCACAACATAAAAGTGGTCTTTACTCTACTAAGAACAATGGCTCTTTATTTAGCAATGAAATTGGCTGTCTTCCAAACACTCCTTCCCTATAAGCTAGTTCAGAGACTACACTACAGTGATTCACACCAGGTTGAGACTCTCACAGTCCGTGGCTAACCAAATTATGGATGTGTTTATCAGTCACGCCACAAAAATATAATTGAATATTACTTTGTGCTAGCTTCTGAGCTAGGATTTGATGCTTTATGTTATATTCATAGTCAAGTCACATAGTTTTTGATTGGCTCGTATTAGTGGAATATTTGATCTGCTTGTATATTCAGATATACTTAATTTTAAGATAAGACTGACAGAAAAAGGAAGTTCTTCTGAAACAGAACTGTTAATTGTTATCGTGTGTTGTAGGTTCCCATCTCGCTATGATATTTTTTAAAGTTTCTTGTGATTCTTCAACATGGGTTCACAGAAAATAAAACCCAGCTGAAAAAGAGAAAACATCTATTTCTTCCTTGTATTATTCATTCATTAATCTGTAGACATCCCTTTGGCTTTGAAGCCCAGCTTATTTTTTCACAAATAGTAAGTATTGGACTTTTAAATTGAAAATCCACAGTAGAAATAAACATGTTTTTAAAGCCAAAGCATTCATACATATATATGAATAAGTATGTATGTGTGTGTACATGTGTGTGTATATATACATGTGTATATATGTGTGTGTATATATGTATGCATACACACACACACACACACACACACACACACACACATATATATATATATATATATATATATATATATATATATTTCTTCCTTAGAAAATATTTTTGAGAATAAGACTTTCAATGGTTTTGTTGCTCTCTAGTCATCCTTCTACCTAAAGAAAAAATAGTCTGGGGCCAATCACAACCAGGCCCACAATGAATAAAACAGATTTATGACAGATGCAATCCCATTCTAAAGTGGGATTGATCATGCCATGATCATGCCCTAATTCTCTTTTGGCGTATAATTGATTAATTTCTTAGATAATTTGGATGGGTGCTGATGCTTGTTTTAATAAATAAGAAGCCAAATATCTTTGGGGTTATTCCTTGCCAAATTGTTGCCCAGCATTAGATTACAGATTATATATTAATGATGCTTCGATCTTGGTTTTGCCAGTTAGCATGGTCTAGCCTTCTAATATAATACCACTAATCCTTGGTTTCTAATTGTACAGTCAATTTGAATAAGAGCTAGAGGATACCACGTTGTGCTAAGTCACTACAAACAGACAGACAAGATACAAAATGGGTACTTGTTTAGCACCTATTGGTGAAGAAAAATTAATGTTCACAAAAAAAAAAAAAATAAGAGGGCCACCCTTTTGTTAGTTCAAATCTTAGGGTTCCTAGAGATTTCACTGTGCTTGCATTGAGACTCTCAAATGAAAATTATTTCCTCAACCTTCCTTCTGTCTCTACCTTTCTACTATTTCAGTTCTGTTCAAATACCATCACGGGACATTAATACTTTCCCCTTTGAAGTCAGAAATTAACTTGTATTTAAGCATTTCTTGAACTTAGTCACTCACAAAAGATTCTAGGAGTCTTAGAGGAGGATGCACCATGAAATTCTCTGTGTTTCTGCTCTTCACTGCTCCACCTTGCTCGCCCTCACCTTTCTTGCATTTTCCTCTGCCTCTAGAGTAACAGGATGCCTATTTCCCCTTTCCATACTAATTAGAACACTGTGGGTATTCCAGAAGATAAGGTCGTGGAGAAGGTGGGGTCTGTTGCTTCAGGAACGCAGGAAGTGAAAATTCTTGTCTTGCCCTCCCCTGAAGCAAATCAACCTTTTATTTGGGAGATTGTCCTAGGAAATAGGGATAAATAATGAGGAGGTGCGATGGGGGAGAGTAAGAGGGCAACTGGAGCTCAGTGATGCTAGGGAACATATTGAAGAAAATTTCTCAAAAGGCAAAATTTTCTCATCAATTGTTATCAGAAAACCAATATAATGTTACAATGAATTCAAATGAAAACTTGACTTATTCTCTACTGTACAAAATCCATTGTCTTTGTCATGAGCAGGAAACATATCCTTTGCTCTGGACAGAAAACATCTACCTGCACCTTAGTGGCTTCACCATCAGTGTGCTACAAGTTAATTTTTGTCTCTTTAGACTGTTTAAAAATATTTTTAGTTGTAGATGAACACAATATCTTTATTTTACTTAATCATTTTTATGTCCTGCTGTATTAAACCCAGTGCCTTACATGTGCTAGGCAAGCATTCTAACATGGAGCTATAATCCCAGTCCCTCCATAGACTTTTTTTTTAAAAATTTATTTCTTAGGTTTAGTTGGACACAATAGCTTTATTTTATTTATTTATTTTTATGCGGTGCTGATGATTGAACCCAAAGCCTCACATGTGCTAGGCGAACGCTCTACAGCTGAGCTACAACCCCAGCCCCTCCATAGACTTTTAAAATACTCAGTCAAAGACAATCATGTTTGTACCTTCTTATAAAACAGACATTGCCAAAGTGTCACTAAACCTCACCCAACACTCCCTTGGAAGACTACTCAGTTATGTCTGTTGTCCATTTCATGATTGTCTTAGTCTGTTAGGGCTGCTAAAACAAAATATCTTAGACTGGGTAACTTATAAACAAGGGAACATATTTGTCACAGTTCTAAAGGCTGGGAAGCCCAAGATCAAAGTGTCAGCAGAATTGGTCTCTTGTAAGGGCCTGATTTTTTTTTTAATATTTATTTTTTAGTTGTAGTTGGATACAATACCTTTATTTTGTTTACTTATTTTTATGTGGTGCTGAGAATCAAACCCAGGGCCTTGCACTTGCTCTGCCACTGAGCCACAACCCCAGTCCTAGGGCCTGCTTTTGATTGGTGGTATCTTCTATGTGTCCTCACATGACATAAGGAGAAAAGAAGCTTTCTCATGACTCTTTTTTTTTTTGTGTGGGAAAACCTCCCTTGTTCCTAAACTAGAATTAATATTTTTATTTTTATTTATTTTTTATTGGTTGTTCAAACATTACAAAGCTCTTGACATATCATATTTCATACATTAGATTCAAGTGGGTTATGAACTCCCATTTTTACCCCAAATACAGATTGCAGAATCACATCAGTTACACATCCACATTTTTACATAATGCCCTATTAGTAACTGTTGTATTCTGCTACCTTTCGTATCCTCTACTATCCCCCTCCCCTCCCCTCCCATCTTCTTTCTCTACCCCATCTACTGTAATTCATTTCTCTCCTTATTTTTTTCCCATTCCCCTCACAACCTCTTATATGTAATTTTGTATAACAATGAGGGTCTCCTTCCATTTCCATGCAATTTCCCTTTTCTATCCCTTTCCCTCCCACCTCATGTCTCTGTTTAATGTTAATCTTTTCCTCATGCTCTTCCTCCTTGCTGTGTTCTTAGTTGCTCTCATTATATCAAAGAAGACATTTGGCATTTGTTTTTTAGGGATTGGCTAGCTTCACTTAGCATAATCTGCTCTAGTGCCATCCATTTCCCTGTAAATTCCATGATTTTGTCATTTTTAGTGCTGCGTAATACTCCATTGTGTACAAATGCCACATTTTTTTTTATCCATTCATCTATTGAAGGGCATCTGGGTTGGTTCCACAGTCTAGCTATTGTGAATTGTGCTGCTATGAACATCGATGTGGCAGTATCCCTGTAGTACGCTCTTTTAAGGTCTTCAGGGAATAGTCCGAGAAGGGCAATAGCTGGGTCAAATGGTGGTTCCATTCCCAGCTTTCCCAGGAATCTCCATACTGCTTTCCAAATTGGCGGTACCAATTTGCAGTCCCACCAGCAATGTACAAGTGTACCCTTTTCCCCACATCCTCGCCAGCACTTGTTGTTGTTTGACTTCATAATGGCTGCCAATCTTACTGGAGTGAGATGGTATCTTAGGGTGGTTTTGATTTGCATTTCTCTGACTGCTAGAGACTCATGACTCTTTAATAAGGATACTGACTCCCATTCATAAAGACAGAGCCCTCATGATCCGATTGCCTCCCAATGGCCCACCTCTTAAAATCATCACCTAGGGGGGATAGTTTTCAACATATAAATTTTGAGGGGCATATTCAAATCATAACAAAACTATTTTATAATTTTTCATAACAATGGTGCAAAATATGCCTCCGAGGTGCCCCACTAAGTAGCAAGGTAGATGGGATATTTATTCATTGATTTCAGGATTGATTGGGGAGCTTTAACATTCTGGTCCTTCCAGCTTGCTCAGCACATGGGCCACACACATGCTTCTGAACATAAAAGAAGTCCTCCTGTGGAGAGTCACAAGTGTTGGCAGCAAGCAGCACTGTGCATGAAGGTTAATGCTGAGGATGTTTGGGAGAAAAAGTGAAAGGAGAGAAGACATTGATAAAGTCTACTGTATTTATCATATTTTTTTTATTTGTTGATTTGACATTTTGTGTGTGTTTCACATTTCTTATCAGACTGGAGGTCATAAAATTTCTTAGTTGTCACTATCTCTCCAACGTGTATCTTATTGTCTAAAACATAGCAGGTATTCAATAAATATTTTGAATAAATATGGGTCTCAATTGGGACCTTTAAGTCAGGTTGCTGTTCATATTTTTAAAAAAGGGAATTTGCAGTCACAATGTCATGTCCTTGGACATTACTAGCACAGTTGGTTGCCAGTTACTGGCTCCATGGTCAAGCTCCACCCACCGCAAGTCATGGTCATACTAGGAAGAGAGGAACACAAAGTACAGACTCTGATTTCAACACATTTGAAAATGACCAGTGACACATATGATATCTTCCACTCGCTGCTGAATTACCATGCATTACTCTCTAAGTTCATGTTTGCACCTTAAGGCCCTTATATACACTTTCTAAGACTCAGAACAAAGAAAGTATAAAATTGCAGAGGGATATTTTCTGTGGTGTGTGCAGTATGCCTGTCCAGGACAGAGCTTGGGAAAGTCTATGAAAAAGCTAAATTGCATGTAGGCATCTGAATAGACTCAAGAGATGTACTGGTTTTATTAAGTAGCCAGATGGCTTTCCAGAGTAGCCAGAAGAGCAGACAGGCCCCAGATGACAAATGGTGAGGGGCCCTCCGTATGGGTATTTTTGAGACAATGTGTTGACATTAGATATGGAATAAATCCATAACTGCACTGTTCATGCAAATCTCAAGAAGAGCAGGTGCATTCACTGACCTTACACAAAGGAAAGTTCGCCAGAGAAAATCGCCCAATTCTTTCAAATTGAATTTCAGCAGGCACTAACCCTACCAAAAAAAAAATGAAACTTAAAAACAAAATTCTGAACAAAAAACAAAGTGGGAAAAAATTAACTTGAAAATTGCCCTTCACTTGATTGGTTGACAGATGTCTTGTGGAAATTTGGAGTATCATCTGGCTGCTTAGAATCTACTCATTTTAGAGTACTCATGAACATCACCATTGTCAGATTATAGAGAAATATGAAATATATTTAAAATGGATGCATGTATTTATATTGGTGTCAATACAATGTGCCTGTGACATTAAACAGTTCAGAGAAAACACTCTAGGGGATTGCTCAGGTCTTGGTTTTCAGAGGAAAGGCTAAAAGTTTTGTCTTTGATAATGAAAGTGTTCTTCCTTTGGATGTATGTACATGTTTGTTGCATTTCAATATCCAATCTGGATTGTCCAGATCTCTCTGACATCTTGAACTCTTTCTCTAGCTGAGAAACTCATAAAAGGGCACTAGATACAAATTATCCACTCACTCAAAAGAATATGTTGAATACTATGGCCTTGCAGGCATTGGTCATTTTCAGTGTCAAAAAAAAAAGAAATATTTTTGTCTTCATCAAATTTATTCACTGTCTTGGAGAATAGGAGCAGAGAGATTAAGGACTTACTCTACAAAACTTTAAGCAATGAATGTTCTAAATTACAGAAAGACATTTTTAGTGGAGAACATATGCTAAGTAAATAGACAAATATATAAAGTAGCTATAAAAATAGAAATGGGGAACTTACTGAAAGGGAATGAACAAATTATGGGAATTTTAAGGAAGCCAGCAATCCATCACTTGTCAACAAGAACTTTTGGAGCACCTATTACTTGTCCAGGACTGCAAAGAAGTTTTAAGTTTGATTTCTCCCCTGTGGGATAACAGATTGAAGGAGGATGCATCAATACATGGTTAGCAAATGGGTGAACAGCTCAAAGCAGTGTGTAATCCAGAAGAAAAACATCATGGGGTAAAGAGGAAAATTTTCCTAGAGAATGTTTTGGGCAGAGTCACTATGTCAGGAAGCAAGGACCTAGGTTGTGCTCTGGACACTCTCACCAGGAGCCTACTTTATTTAGGTGCAGAAACAGATTGAACACCTCAGATTCTTGCCTGTTCTAAAACTCAAGCATCTTTGCTATTGAGAGTAAGATTGTGATGGGAATCTCACAATATGGCAGTACACAGACACATTTAGCATAGAATGTAGGAAAGCACATGACAGAGAAAATGCTGTCAGAATGTCAACAGTGATCACCACTCCAGCAAGAGAAGCAGGGACTTGGGATTCTGCCACCATGCCCTCTCTCCAAATTATCACTGCCTGTCAGCAGAGGCAAGGAATCTCTTAAAGCCCTACCTAGCTTTTAGACTGATCCTCTGCTCTATACCCTTGACATAATGAAAGGGCACCAACTGCATCTGTTCAGGACCCCAAGGTCAAGGATGATATTTTTCTTCCCTTGAGGTCTAGGTCTGTAAAGGCCTGACCTGGGAGTGTCAGAGCTAGGTCTGCTCACGATTGGTCTGCTTGCAGGACATCTGCAATGACAGAAATGATCCTGGGAGGGTTGGCAATGCAAAGCACATGTGGAACTCATATAACACAGAGAAGGGAGCAGGGACACAAGTTGGATGTAGTGTAAAGTTTTCTCACCATCCTAAGGAATCAAGTACAGCAGGGGGCGGGGTTAATGTGTAGCTTTCAAGCACACCAGACACAGATCCAGAGGAGCTCCTGGAAAGGACCGACCCTGTGTCATCTAGGAGCAGAGCGAAGGCAGCACTAAAATGAGGGGCAAACACCTGACTTCTATTTCTGACTCTGCCGCAGACACCCTGGCAGTTTCTCCAGAAACTGTAAGGCCGTGGGTTTTAAATTGTTGGGAAAAGTTAGGCTTGTGGTTTTCTTTGCCCGTGGGAACAGAGAGATAATTTTTCTTCTTTTTTTCCCCTTCTCTCTGAAATTGTCATCACATCTTCTCTTCTTTGGAATTTGACCAAGTGCTTTGGGGACAATCTGCAACTTGGAGAAGAGGGCTATAACTTTGACTTTGTGACCCCAAACTCTCCTTCCTGATCAAAATGAGGTGAGGCTGATGGCTATAAAGCAACATGCTAGGGATGAAGAAACTATGAACAGATTGTGTTTGGAGTGCAGACATTGCTCTAACAGAAAATGTTGCCTTTGAGCACAAATATTCTCTCCACTCATAATAGCTCATGAGGAACTGGGTTAATTTAATTTCATAGAGAATTAACAGGACACTAGAAAGGTAGATAACTCAAAGTTAATTTACCAAAATATGTAAATACACAGGAAAAAAATCCAGAGCAAAGAAAAATATTAAAGAATTACGTTCTAACATACGGGGGCTTAACATAAAGAACTCTTTTTATCATATGTATTTTTAGAAAGTAATATGGTTGGGATCAAGCCCTGACTATGTTTTAAATTCCCTTAATGATGTGAATAGCTGGTCACATTTGTAGTGAACTCCATGAAGCTTCATACAGGGTACCTGGCCAGAAAAACTTACCAAGAAAGTTCCCTAGGGAAAAGTAAGAACAGAGAGACTAACTTGCAAATATTAACCCATTTGGGCTCCTTTCTAATGTTTTCAGAGAGAGTGATCCATATTATGTTTGGAAGGCAGCTCAGTAGAGAAGAAAGTACATGAAACCAGAAGAAATTCTGGCTCCAACTTTCTGAAGACCTCAGGGTTTCATTTTCACCACCTGTAAATTGGGGCTAATAAAATTCCTCTTTGCTCATACATCTTGAAGGGCTGCTGTATGGAATAAGAAAGCTCAAGAACTTCAGTTCTTAGAAATAAATTAAATGCTATCCAAATACACAGTCACCCTTGAAGCCATTGGGAAATGGTTCAGAACCACCTGTAGATGCCAAAATCTGCAGATGCTCAAGTCCCTTATACCAAAGGCATTATTTTACATCTGACTTACCTAGTCTTCCCCTGTATTCTAAATCATTTCTAGATTATTTTTACCTAATACAATGTAAATGCTACATCAATAGTTGTTATGCTATCTAGCTTAAGGAGTAATGGAGAGAAAATAAGCCTTTACATGTTCAGTATAGATGCAATGTTTCTTAAGAATTCTTGATCCACAGTTGGTTGAATCCATGAATGCAGAATCCACAGATACATGGGAACAGGCTGTATGCATTCTTTTTTTTTATTGGTTGTTAAAAACATTACAAAGCTCTTGACATATCATATTTCATACATTAGATTCAAGTGGGTTATGAACTCCCATTTTTACCCCAAATACAGATTTCAGAATCACATCGGTTACACATCCACATTTTTACATAATGCCATATTAGTAACTGTTTTATTCTGAATTCTTATTAAGGTAAAAGACAAAGATTGTGGGCTAACTGGTTTTTAAAACTGATAAAAGTTTAAAGACCCAGCCAAAGAATACCAGTGTTACTCTGGGACATTTTCCAGCTAGCTGCTCTTCAACAGAAGAGTCTGGAATCTTCCCTGAATAGTTGATTACCTTGTGTGAATGCTCAGTGGTGACATCAGTGTTCTTGGCACAGTGTGGTATGACTTATCATAGCCAGGTATTGACACTCCCTATTTGCTATTGGTGACAATGTAACTCCCAGGCGGTCACCATATATACTGTTTTCACCTGTCTTCTTGGCTCTTGCCCTTCCTGGACTCAAGGCAAAAGAGACTAAAATGACACAGTTTCCACTCCACACCAGCAGATCATTCACCTGCCATTGCTGAGTCTACATCTAACTCTTCTCCAAGGGCAGGATCCTGTCTCAACTTCAAGCCACCCTTCCACCTCTGCTTCATGAGCTTCTGCTCTGCAAACCATGTCTTCCTTTATAACCTGGCTCCATATTAGGCTCTGCTAATAGGGATCTGGAAGAAGACTGCAAGTCTAGGTAGAAGAAAGAGCCCCATTCTTCCTCTTGTGCTCTTGTTCTAGTCTGTGCCATATATCTTATTTACTCAATAGCAGCAGTTAAATCTGCCTCATGACAACTCTTCAGTACCCATAGACCCTTCTACAAGTCTTTAAAAATACCCAAATTTCCTTTCCTTCCCCCAGCCTTGTAGGTGCCCCCTGAAGTTATTGCCTATGTGATATCTCAGGATCCTTTTCTTGCCTCTACGTTTCTTTCTTCCACTCTCACTGTGCAAAGCTCTGATATGCATAAATTTAGCAGTTTAGTTAAGTAATATCAGACCCTCCAACGACACAGTTACATTTTAGTTACCATAATATACGAAAGTGAGAAATTGCATAATACAAACTTCATTGCTATTTCTTCAATCCACTGATCTTTATGTAAATAACAGATGTGCATCATGATCAGGACCAATCACATCATTTCTTTCCATTCCAATTGATTGGCCACTACACATCTGTTACCCAGTCCACACACAGACAGCGAAGCATATGGTTGTGTTGTTCCTTGTCTCCCAGTGATAAACCCATGTGAAATTTTGTAAATATGGACCATCAAAGGAGGGAATTGGCCAACAAGGATAAAAATTCCATGAAGAGATAAAAAGTGACAATATTGGAAGTTAAATTGAAATACAACCTAAAAGGGATTATTGAAGAAATAGGTAATGATGGGGACATTGATATCATCCTTCAAGAGACTCAGGATATGTTGCCAGAGAAGGCTAAGGAGTAAAAACTTACCAGCATAAATGAGCACAGTGGGTCTGGAGTAAAAAATGAGGCTATCCCAGAGAAAAGGAAATTGGCAAGAAACTTCACATTAAAGAAACTCAAGGAGACATCCCATGACATGCAAAGCAAGAAAAATAAAATAAACTGATTTATATTTAGGAACTAGGATGACAATTTGCCAAGGGCCAGGAAATGTATGCTCAGGATTGTAAATTTTTAGACAAGAAGATTTCCACCACTGTTCGAATTATTCTTGAAAAGGTTTTTAGGAAGATATTAAACACATTAAATCACCATACCTCTAATGCTTTAAATTATAGTGTACTAAACAAATATGAGTTTCACTGTCTCTCACTTACCTTACAGTTGTAACCAACTATAAGACTTTCTGAAGTTCCCACAAAAATTCCAAAAGTTCAATATATTTTCCCATTGATTATTAAGATTTCTTTGTGTGGATACAACTTGTTCAAACATTTTTACAGTTCCATACAGTTCCATGCACAGCAAAGACTTCCAGTAACTGGTTAACAATTCTCTCTAGTAAGTTCTCTTTGCTGAAGGCATAGCTTCTGAGTTCTTACTAGACCTGGATCAATATGCCAACTTATTGGAAATCCCTACCTCTTACAATGCTTTCTTGAGGTTTGTCATGAGTTAACAAAAAACAGTAGTTATTGAAGAGGCAGAAGATTTAGGTTTGAATCTATCAGTTTTCTGAATATAGTAATTTCCTCACACGATGTGAAGTTGAAAATAAAATCAGCTACTGTATAAGTTACTGTAAGAACCCAACAACAAATACTTGTGAAAGCATTTAGTAAGGTACTGGGAGGCTGGACAATGTCCCCAGTGGTATCCACACCCTAATTCTCAGCACCTATGAGTGATACCTTAGATGGCAAGAGACTTTTTATATATGATTAAATTGAAGAGATTAAAATATTTAGATGTGAAAATTATCCTGGATTATCTAGGTGGATCTTCAATATTATCATAAGCATCCTTATGAGAAGTAGCAGGAACTCTGAATAGAGAAAAGGAGGAAATATGACAAGGAAAAGACAATAGGGTTGCACCCAACAAAAGTTTTGCATAGCAAAAGAAACAATCAGTAGGGTGAAAAGACAAACTACAAAAGAGTAAAAATATAAATAAATAAACAACCTTAAAGGAGTTATTGAAGAAATAGGTAATGATGGGGACATTGACATCATCCTTCAAGAGACTCAGGATATCTGATAATGGGTTAATATTCAAAATATGTAAGGAACTAAATAGCAAGAAAATAAATAAACAGATTAAAAATGGCAAAGAACCCAAATAGATGTGTATTCAAAGAAGACACAAAAATGACCAATAGATATATATAAATATGCTCAACATTGCTAATCATCAGGGAAGTTCAAATCAAAACCACATTGAGATGCTGCTCATACCTGTTAGGATGGTGATTATCAAAAAGAAGAGGGATAGCAAATATCATCAAGGATGTGGAGAGCAGGGAGCCTCTGCACACAATTGCTGATAATGCAATCATATAGCCATTACAAAAAGCAGATGGAGCCGGGCATAGGGGCACATGCCTGTAATCCCAGCAACTGTGAGACTGTCTCTAAATAAAATAAAAATAGGGCTGGGGATGTGGCTCAGTGGTGGAGTGCCCCTGAGTTCAATCCCTAGTACAAAAAAAAAAAAAAGATGGAAATTCCTCAAAAAAAAAAAAAAAAATAGAAGTGTCATCTGATTCAGCAATTCTGCTAATGAAATGAGATCAGTATGCTGATGAGAGATCCATAAGTCCACATTCATTGCAACATTATTCACAATATCTAAGATACAAAGCAAACTTAAGTGTTCATTGACAAATGGATGAGTAAAGAAAGTTGTTATGGTATACACACACACACACACACACACAGTAGAATATTATTTAGTCTATAAAAAGAAGGAAATATTGTCATTTAGGGAGAAACCTGGATGATATTCTGCTAAATGAAATAAGCCAGGAAAGAAAGACAGATGCTACATGATCTCACTTATGTGTGAAAACTAAAAATTTGAACTCATGGTAACAAGCAAAGAGTAGAATGGTGGTTGCCAGGGTCTTGGGTTTGGGAGGGTAAATAGGTAGAAGTTGGTCATAGGGTGCAAAGTTTTAGTTAGGCAGGATGAATAAGTTCTAGAGAGCTAATATAAAGCTTGGGGACTATAGTTAAAAATACTGTGTCTAATACTTGAAATTTGATTAGGGAGTGGATCTTAAATGTTCTCACCCAACACATGCACAAAGATAACCATGAGGTAATGGATACATAAATTAGCTTGATTTCATAATGTAGATGTTTATCCCGACATCATGTTGGACACTAAATATATATTATTTTTATTTGTTAATTATGCCTCTATAGATTGCGGGAAGGAAGACAACTAAAAAGTAGTAGTAAATGCTGTGGTGACAGAGTATTTATTTACATTAAACTTTTGGGAATGTGAATCTTTCTGGAGAAATTGATATGAAGAGAACAATGTAAGAATTCAGAAAGTAAACCGTTGCTATTATTACTGTGTTAGTGGCCATTGTTGTTATTGTTCTGGGTGAGGCTATGTGTTAGGTGAAAACCAATACATTCAGCCTCTGTAGCAGGGGGCCAGGAAGCCCAGCCTGAGCTCTAGGTGGTTCCTCTAGTATAATAAAGAGTGAAGACTTGAAGTTAGGAGAGATGACTCAGCCCCCAGCCTTCTCACATACCTAGGTTGTAGGTCACTTTGTTCATCTGGGTACTTCTAGAGTACCACACATCTGGGTCTCAACTTCTTAACTGGCAAATGGGATAATAAAACCTGCTTATGGAGATTCTGTGAGGGTTGAATAATCTCCTGTTTGTGGCAGTGATTTGTACTGTAAGATTTAATAGTCCCAGGAGACTTGATTATTGAAGACTAGATCATGTCTGACCCACTGCAGTATTGGATATAGAAACACAGCATTGTCACTCTCTTATAATTCTGAAGCAATGTTTCTGAAGAGACAAAGTTATATCATGTAATATGAGCCAATGCATGTGAAAGTAATGGACACCCAATAAATGTTCTTGGAATCTGAGCCTGTTTTTTTTTATCACTTCCCTACCCTGTCTCCTTATTTCATATATTCAGAATCCCTAAGAATATTAGAGATCTTTGGCCACATCTCACTGAGTTACATGAGTGGTGTATTATATATGACATCTTCTTTGCATGCCCATGTGCATTAGACAGATAAGAAAATCAAAAGTATATCACACTGCCTACGTAGTCATGCTCAGAACCTGGAAGCACCCTTTATAAGGTCATCGTTGCAGGAAGGATCCCGGGTTATAGGGGTGACACCATGTTCAGGAAGATGCCAATCAAGTTCCCTTTTGGATGGACTGACCTACAATCTGTCACTACACAAAACTGGTGACGCCAAAGGTAAGTGTCTGTAGTATCCTCCTTACTGGTCACTTCTTGATGACCCCATCTGGTCCACAGGGTTGTCATTTGAGACATGCCACAGTGGAGAACTGTGGAAGAACAATGGGCTAAGGAGAATGCCTAAGAGGCTTGATGATAACACTCCTGAAGAGAGCTTAGTGAAACCTAATCTTAAAGATATTACAATTGCAAATTGAAGTACAAGTTGACATCATGTGAACTTTACAAGTAATAATACATACCCAATATCAGTTATGTAGTATTTTTGCCAAAACATCTTTAAAAGTAATGTAATTATGATTAAGTCAATCAACTAAATCCACAATGTGCGGTACTCTAGAAGACAGAATCTGGACTGTTCAAAAAAAATCAATATTATGAAAAGCAAAAGAGTCAGGAGGAAAAGGAAAATTTCTGAGTTAGGAAACCTAAAAAGCATGACAACCAAGTAGAGTATACTAACTTTGTTGGATCCTGTATGTTTTTAAAAAGGCAATAAAATACATCTTGGGAATGATTTGGGAAATTTAAATTGAACAACATGTTAGATAAAATGGAGTACATGTTAAATTCTCTGGGTAAGTACTTTCACACACTTTAAATAAATAAATGTAAATAAGAGAAAGAGAGCACAAACATGGCAAAATGTTAATAATTTCAGAACCTTATTGATTGATAAAATGGGTGCTCCTGGTACTATTTTTAAACTTTTCTACAAATTTGACATATTTTTTTAAATATCTTTATTTATTTTATTTTTATGTGGTGCTGAAGATCAAACCCAGGGCCTCATGCATGCAAGGCACAAGTGATCAACCACTGATCTAAAACCCCTGCCCAAATTTGGTATTTTTAAAGTAAATAATGAATGGACTGAACATTTTTTTTCAACTATCAGAAATACTCAGAGCAGTGTAGTAATTTACTCCATCATGTTGAGAGCATCTAGATACACTCTTACATCATATTATGAACTCTCTTGTTCACCACTCTTGTCATAAAAGGGAAAATATTAACAGTAGTCCCTTATATAAATAAGGTTAATATGTTTATTTCATTATATGGTACTTGTTCCCTAAATAGCAGGGTCTCTATTACAGACAAAACCACTCTCCCAGCAAATCCTACCCTCTTCCAGCCTCTCACTTGACATTGGCGATATCTGGTTTTCTTATATAGTCAGCCATCCAGTTCTGGAGCCTGGCCCTAGCCCAGATGTGCCCTGCCCTTTTATTCTGCTCTACTCCCCAGATCCCAGGACTTCTTATTCATAAATCTACAACATATCATATCTGATTGGGGTGGGGGTACATTAATGCTTAGGAGCCCAAAAAATACTCCTGTCCCAAACTAATTAGCAGTGAGGGTATTATTTTCCATCAGCAAAAACCTGCAGTAGTTCTGCATTGATTACAAAATAGTTGATCTTCACAGACTTGAAAAGCCAGGAAAGGAATAGTATTTAAAGAATGGGAAATGGGATGCATAAACACATTTTAGGACCTTTGGTTTTGGATTATTATTATTACAGAAATACAAGATCTAAGTACCAGGACTATGATCCTCTGGTGTATAGAATTCCTTTAAGGTAAGAAAGAATTCATTAGATATTTCTGAATGCTTGCACGACTTAGGGAGACATATATGAAAGTTAGTAAAAAGGAATATCTTATAAGTATGGAATTGAATGGTGACTAGAGGCAGCAACCCTCACAGGAGACACGCACAATAAGGGTATTGTTTAAACAAAGAACAACAAAAAGGCACTGGGTCTTCTGACTTTCTATCAAAAGGCTTGAGTGAATTGGTGTGGGGAAATTCTATCCCATGTAAATATTAGCTCAAAAACATTTTCAGAAAGAAAACGGTTCACAAAATCGTTAATTGGGTAATAATTATCCAAGGCAAGGTGTAGAATCCACTCTCTACTGCAGAAATTCTGAGTCAGTCCAAGAGTCCAACAACTCTATAGAGTAGTAAACTGTGGACTCTGACCCAAGATCTAAAATAATGACATATAATATAGTGCCAGGTTGGAACAATAACATTAAACATATTAACTCTTCTCCAGGAACTTGTCGCCACTGTGGGAATTTCCTAGTCAGCCTCCCGCTCCAACCCCAATCAATGTTAACAGACCCACCCATGCTGAGAGAAAGCCTCGTCTGGTATCAGAGGCTTGGGTAGGAGATAATTTGCCATTGTGCTTGGAAAGCCCTGCAGTTGTACTTAACAGGCACCTGCAGAGGCTGGGCAGCTAGTTATGGGCAATGTCCATCAAATGCTTACTATGCACCAGACCCCATGTAAAGCTGAGAGATTTATAGGCAGACCTCCTCTAACCTGCACAACAGCTCAATGAAGCAGTCGTTTTCATCCGAGTTATTTCACAAGGAGGAGACTAAGGGCTCAAGAAGTCAGTCCACTTGCTGTTCATGGTCACACAAAGAACAAGGAGTAAAGCCAGGAAATGAACTTGCTTTGTTTGATTCAGAGTCTGCTTTTAAACATTTATGCTTACCCTTCCAAGTGGGAGACAGAAACATAGTTAACCTATCATTGATAAGAGGCTTTTCAGAATTTACCAAATTCTGTGAAATTATAATTTAATTGGCCATCCCAAGAACACAGTGATTTTGTTTGCTTTTTGTAAGAAGGGAACCTTGTCATCAGCATAACTGTCTAAGCCAGAAAAACAGGGCCAGGCCAATGTTCCTCTTTTCCCCACCACATTTGTTGCCAACTCCTTTTGTACAATTCCTGTAGGTGTTCAGAGTTCCCCTTAGCCCCGTTACTCAGAAATACAATTTATGAAAACACAGGGCAGGCTCTCTGTCTTCAAATTGCCTCATTTGCCATCTGTGTCAGACTCAGCCCCACCATGATGGCCTTTGCCACACTGTTTTTTTTGTTTGTTTGTTTGTTTGTCATTGCCCTTCTTTCAATTGATTTTCTCTGTGGTTTCAGGAATGTCTCTCCACTTCAGCATTTATCAGCCCCTACTTCTTAATTACAAAAGTGTAGGTGGCAAAACATCTACAAAGCCTGGAGTGCAATACAAATTATCTACAGCTTTCAGATGTTTATTTTACTAATTATCTGCTAAAAATATGATTTCTTTTGCTGTATGACAGAAGGTTTTTAACTCCCCTTTTGTAGATGAATTTGCTTGATAAGGTTGACAATGTCAGCAGAACCAGGGAGACTGGGCTTTTCCAAAACTGAGCAGCTTTGGGATAGCTGTGACAGAAATCAAGCACCGTACTCAAGACAAGAGCTCTTAATGTGGTCGAAAATGAGATTTTATAGAGTGCTCAGGAGCTATAGAGACATCTGGGAAGGATGACAGAATTTACATACCACTTCTAGGTACATATCCAAAGAAATGATGTCAACCTATTGAGACACTTGCCCACCCATGTTTATTTCTTGCTCTTCACTACAGCTAAGATGTGAAATCAACCTATATGCCCATCAGCAAATGAATGGATAAAGAAAATGTGATACACACACACACACACACACACACACGTATACTGGATAATGTCCTTGGGTTCAATACCCAATACAACATAAGTATTGTTCAATCAAAAAAAAGTCATAATAAAGAATGACTTTGCCTCAAAATGTTTGGAACTAGAGGGCATTATCTGAAGTTATAACTCAGACACAGAAAGACAATGACTACATATTCTGCCTCATATGTGAATGCTAATAACAAGTCAATCCAAATGTGTAATAGTGACAGTTAGTGGCTGGGAATGGTCAGAGGGTGGGGAGGCTTGGGAGGTTGGGTAAGAAGTACCAAAGCAAAGAAAGAGAGAACATATAAGTTCTGGTATTTTACAGCACAGTGGGGTGGCTATAGCTCACAATAACCTATTATATGTTTATGAATAACTAGAAAATAATGAATAACTAGAAAAAACTGGAGATTTAAGTTCCCAAACACAGTAATGGTAGGATTATGGAAACATCAATTACTCTCACTAGTATGTATTGCATACACATATTGAAATATCATACCGTGTCTCATCAATATATGCAATTATGATTTGCTAATCAAAAAAATTTTAAAAATATTTGAGGAGCTGGGAGGTTGATGCAGGAGGATTATAAGTTCAAAACCAGCTTCAGCAAGTTAGCAAGGCCCTTAGCAACTTCGCAAGACCCTGTCTCAAAATTAAAAATAAAAATATCTGGGGATATGGCTCTGTAATTGAGTGTACTTGGGTTCAATACCCAATACCCACTCTTCATCCCCTCCAAAAATAGAGGCACATAAAGTAAGGATTCAGGATTGGCTGGTTTGCATAGGAGAGGTATGCTGGAAGGCACATTTATTTACTTTCCCTAGGAGTTAGTTAACACTGAGGGGGCAATTAGTCCTTCCCCAGGTCTACAATGCTATGAGGTGTCAAAGAATTATAAAATACAAAAATGCAAAACATTATTAATACAAGGTTAAAATTTATACTTTGTGCCTCTGGAATTAAAAGGGCCTAAAGACTTCATTTCTGGAAGTTTATGTTGCTGTCTTCCAAAATGCAGCTGAAAAACTAATGTAGAATGACAGACAGGCCTTACCTCTAATATCCATTCTTATTCTTTCTGGGGTTTGGATTCATCCCAGACTTTAGTCTTCTGATTTCTCCATCATTAAGAAAATGTCTTCCCTGGTTTAGAGTCAACCTCTTGCATGTTCTACAGCTGCCTATTGAGATGGTCACTATAGAAACCATGTGTCAACCAAGCTCCAAGTTTTCCTCTCCAACCTCAGAGGCTGATGATTATTTAACAGTATAAGCTGTATTTATCTTTGTCTTCTACATTTCATAGAGAGAAGTCTCCTCTTTTGTATTTTATGCCTGCCTTTTATTAAATAACGATCTTACTAAAATTAATAAAAATATCTTATCTTCCTTAAGCATTTAGTTTAGAGACATTTCAATTTTCAATGTGCATTTTTTTTGCTAGAACAAGGTGCCCCTTTTTGACATCTGCCCAACCCATAGTTCCAGTGAGGTGGAACAGAGGGGTGGCATTTAGGGATGGAATCACAGACTCTAAGAGACAGAAAGGCAGAAGGTCTAGACTAACTGGGAAGGATATGACAAGTTTGCCATGGAGGATTTGGACTGTCCATTCAGATAGACTCTGAGTTTATCATGGAGACACCAATAGTCATCCAGTTTACTGAAAGTGAGGGGTAGGATGGAGCTTGGCGATAGGGGTTCAAAGAAAAAGACAAGCATTGGAAGCTGGTATCAGGCTGGAACAGGAACAGCTACTGGACTAAATAGATGCTGGCAGGTCTTCTCAGAAGACCCACCACTGGGCCTGCTAGAAACCATGAATACTCCTAGGTCCTGCATAGAACTGAACCTGGTAAGGTCTAAGAATACCAGCTTCAAGGGTATAAGGTAAGCCAAGGTCTAGAGGTATGAAAACCCCTAGAATGTGCATCACAAACATTTGGTGGTAAGTTTTATAATTCCACGATTAGATCAGCATTGATATTACAACACCAAGACCAAGGTGTGTATGTAATTCTGGGGATGGATACTAAAAGATATCCTCACATACAAACATACATATTCCTACAGGAAGTTCCTGTTTTGTTTAAGGTTGCCCCATTGCTTCCCATTACCGGCATTCTTCTGGGTAAGATGCTATTTTCTGAAGGTACTAAGTAAAGCTTACATGTATGTGGAATGAGTAAGATGCTCACACATCAGCACCATTTGTATGATCTATGAACTGAGCATAAGGATGTGAAAGTGGAACGTTTGGGTTAGCCTGCCTGGATGGGACTGGGATCTGAGGACAGTTAAGCCACAATGTGTGTAAATTGTAATGGGAAATGCCATCCTAAAGAGCATTTAAGTGAGGCCCAGGGAGGCTGCCATGAATGGAGATCTCAGTAGCTGGATAGGGTGGGAGAGAGCAGGGGAAAAAAAATGACCACTTATTTCTACCATGCTACCTTTCATGTACTAGTTATATTAGATATTCCATATATTATTTAACAAAAGAAATGCAAATTATCATTTTTCCTTTGTTAGTGTTGAAGAAATTGAGGTGTATGTGAGTGGGGGTATATAACTGTCCAAGGTCTCTCCACTAATTAACAGTGGAGCTAGAATTAAAATCCAAATCTGATTTAGAAGTCCATGTTCTTTTCCACTGAGCCACAGTGCAGGAAACGCCAAAGATAAATTTGTCTTCTCCAATTTGCCCCCACAATCCATGCCAATGATAACCAGAATTGAAGCACATCGCACATCTGCAAAGTGGGTCTTTTAACGCATGCCATGCCCCCACACTGCCTCTTCAGTCCTACTGGAATGAGGTTGATGCTACTCCACAGGGGCCAACACTCAGGGTCACGATTTTTGGAGTGCTAAATGCTTTCCTTCATTTTCAAATTGCTTTTCTGTTTAAAAAGCAACATGAAAAGCTTTTTGAGTTTCCAAACTGACCACAGGAAGACTTGTACATGCCATTTTGAACTGTGACTGTTGAGAAACAAATGTCTGTTTTTATTTTTAAATGTTCCTTCAGTGCATGAAGACATTTAAGAAATAAGAATGAGGCTTTTAAAATATCCCACTTATCCCTGGGGTGATCTGTTCTCTAGATCAAAAGCCAAATGGTAATCAGAAAGAATGCTTGGACTGGGTTCTGTAGACCAACAGGTTGTCTCAGAATTGCAAGGGACTTCTTAGGGTCTTCTATTGTTAGGAATCCACTGGGCCTCTTAAATGAATGAAGTGTTGGCCTCAGTACTAGCCCAGGTAGTCTACATCTATAAGCACTCACAGGAGACTTAAAATTTAGTACACTGCCTCTACTGTTCCACACTCCACCATATAAGTATTAAGAAGTAGAAATGATTAATTATGTCTAGACTTTGAGACAATATAATATTCACTTTCCACCTGCGTTTTGTATGGGGAGACACTGAAATGTAGCCCAGGACAAGTTTTGATAACAAATGCATCTAAGAGACAGTCTGAAACACAAAGCATTATTGTGCTGTTGAAGGTAACTGAACACAATGTGAGCTTGAATAAGAAAATTGCTTATAATCTGAACACTGATTCTAAATCAGGAAGAATTCTGAGTCAGGATGAATTCCAAGTGAAACTTTGAAACCAGTTGCTAAGAAATAGGAGGTAAACCCAATGGGAGAGCTGTTTTTGTTTTGTTTCGCAGCTTCAGTGAAATCCTTTCAGCTACCTTTGAGCCTGAGAGATTGAAGGGATAACATTTTCTTTGTTTACCATTAAGGCAAATAAGAACCCATACTTTCTTTCCAGTGTAAAATGAACCTTCAAACCCAAAACATTCCTTCTAGGTGCATTCTTTGATCATGAGATTAAAGTCTAAAAATGAGTTGACTACTTCAAATAATTATATACAGGTTAATATGCAAAAATTCATTTTTATAAACTAAGATGTATCAAGCGTTCCAAACTCAAGCCATCTGCCACCCTTATTTGTCTCAATGGATGACCTTGAACACATTAGTACCTCTATTTTTCTTTCTACAAATATTTGTATAACAACTAAACTTCAGACTGAGAGATTTGACTATTTCAATGAATACTGTCACTGTACAAAACTGCTCAAATGAAGAATGCCAATAGAACCAGAAAATTAGAAAATAAATAAGTCACAAGTTGGCCTGTTTTTTTTTTCATGCCTGTCTTCTCATTCATTTAACTATTTAATTTATCCTCCTGCCTACCTTTTGCAAATTCAGACTCTGTCAGGCGAGAATAGATTAATTTAGTGGCAGTGAAAGGGAGGAAGAAGGAGAGAGTTCCAAGCAAATGGACCCAACTACAAAATGTCTAGAACTTTCTTGTGCACTAATAATAAAAATAATCTTGCAAGGGCTGTGGTTGTAGCATGTATGAGGCACTGGGTTTGATCCTCAGTACCAAATAAAAATTAGTTAATAAATTAATTAAAATAAAGGTGTTGTGTTCATCTACAATTAAATTTTTTTTTAAATCATGCAGAATGTTCCCAAATGATAAAATGACCAACACAAGAAAGTGGATAGTGTGGCCCCAGGACTAGAATAACAGTCACTCCTGCCTTCTCTCTTCAGTTTGTATAGCTGTCCTGAATGCTAGCTTGAGAAAGATTCTGAGCTTGCTCCACAATCAGTGGAAAAGTGTGCAAGGATTGATTAGTGATGTTCCCTTATTAAATATTCTCAGAAGCTATGAGCTCCATTTTATAGAACTTAAAACTAAGTTTTTATAGAAGACCCTAAAGAATTTTAGATTTTCCTGGGAAACAACTAGAGAATTCTAGAGCTGGGATTTTGAATTTAAGTCTGCCTCTTTCCAAAGCCCATATGGAAGTCCTCTCCTGTGTGTTACCGCCCTTCCGGTGACTTACTATGTGAGAACACTCACCATCTCTAGGTCTGCTTTGCAAACATGGAGACAGAAATCTCAATGATATCCCCACCACAAGGTTAGAGTACAGATTTTGTTATATGACTGCATAGTAAAACATTCACAAAGCCTTCTAACTGTAGAGGGTACTTATGTGATATGAGCCTATGATATAAGGGATGGTCATCTTTCTACTTTTTGTCCCATGAGAATATTCTGTAGTTGACTCATTTTAGGCTAAGGCCAAATAACTATAATATATAGCAATCAATTCTGAGCATTTGATTGCTTTCAGAGAGTGTTGTAAAGTCACTTTTATAAAATCCCTCCTATTAAATGCTTTCCTGAGTTAAGCCTGCAAGAGAGCAATCTTTTTCTCCATTGGCAGCCCTCTCACTTGCTGGAGATCCCTGATGTAACTAATGTTTCTCTAGGGGCCCTAATAGATTGCTGAAATTCTGAACTTTAATATTGTAATAACATTGGTTTTGCCTTAATATACTGTAAAAAAGTTTTATAAAAATAAGCAACAAATTCAATGCATATTTTCACATCCACAGTATTTGCATATATGTGGTTTTCAGTAAGCTTTTTCCCAATCCTTGAAATCATAAAAATGTTCAAACTAATGCAAAAATATGGAACCAATTTCACTGGAGATTACTACTAGAATTATCCTGCTTCATACATTTGTCAATTAAATATGTTTTCAGAAGTGCCTGTAGAATGTATCCACATGTCCCTACTCAAGGGAAATTGCTGAATGGCAGGTCATAAGAATATTGCCATCTCCCCCTCCCTACTTTCTATTCCTATGTTACATCTTTACTTCTTTCAAAACTATATCTAAGCTGAGGACAGTTTTATGAATAACAGTGATTTTCTAATTTTTCCCATTTTAAGCGCAGAAATTTTTCTCTCAAATTTCATTCTCAAAGTTGAAAATGTAAATATAGCCCACGTCTAAATTTCCATGCCATCAAAATGCTACTTACTGATTCACGTCCATTGGATGGCTATTATTAAGTGAAATATAAGAATTTTTGGCAAGGTCGTAGAGATATTGAAATGCTTGGGCATTGTCAATTAAGAATGTAAAATGCTGTAGATACTGTGGAAAAGAGTTTGATAGTTTCACAAAAAGGTAAACATAGAATTGCCGTACTATCCAGCAATTCTGCTCTCAGGTATGCATATCCAAAAGGACTGAATTCAGAGACTTAAGCAGATCTGTATTTGAACAGTCTTCATAGCACACAATGGCAATGAGGTAAAGACAATGCAAACATCCATCAACAGATGAATAGGTAAACAAAATGTGGCATATACATGCAATGGACTGTGATTTCACCTTTAAAAAGAATGAAATTCTGACACATGAAACAACATGCATGAATATTGAAAACATTATGCAAAGTGAAATAAGTAAGACACAAAAGAACAAATAGCACATAACTCCACCTATGTGAAATACTTAGAGTAGTCAAAATCATACAGAATGTTAGTTGCCAAAGGGGTAACAGCATTTAATGGGCACAGCATTTCTGTTTAGAATAATGGAGAAAAATCTGGTATGGAAAATGTTGACTAGTGTACTGCACTGTGAATGTACTTAACATCAGTGAATTACTAATTAAAACAAATTTTTAAAAAATTCTCACCATAAAAAGATAAATTTTTATATGTATTTTACCATAGTAAGAAAAAAAAGAGGGCAAATAGCTTTGAAAGTAGATTGTGTGCCATGTAGTAGTTAATGGATGAAGCTTGCAATCATCATCAATTTGTTTTTTAACATTCAGCCAAGACTTGTAAATCAAAATAAGCATTTAATTAAAATATTTTAAGTGCCACTAGTTGTGCAGTCCCTTTTTGACTTTCCTATCATCAAATATCTATCAAGCACCAATTTTGCAGCAAACACACTCACATTTGGAACACAAAGTTATTAAGCCACAATATCTAAATGTTAGGATCTAAATGTTTGTATCCCCCCAGAGTTCATGGGTTGAAACCTAATCACCAAGGTGATAGAAGTAAGAGGTAAGAAATTTAAGAGGTGATTCAAATATAAGAGGGAGTCCTCATGAATGGGATTAGTGCCCTTATAAAGAGGCCTCAGGGAGCTGCCTACCCCCCTTCACCATGTGAGCTATTTAAGGATACAAATAGTATGTAACCTGACAAAAGTCAACAAACAGTATGTAACCTGAAAAAAAGCCCTCACCAGAATCTAACCGTGCTGGCACTCTGGTCTTTGGCTTCCCAGTCCACAGAATTATAAAAATAAATAATAATAATAATAATAAATTACCATCATTTTTAAGTCACTCCATCTATGGCATTCTGTTGTAGGAGCCCTCATGGATAAGATACTAACCTAAAGGTAATCAAAGGAAACACAATCATACAGAATCCAAACATACAAATCCATCATCCCAATACACAGACATGTTAATAGAAGCATTTATATAGTATCGTGTAATGAAATAAATAACACAGATTATGAGTAAGTCTGAGCAGATTTCCCAGAAGAGACATTTTTTTCTGAATCTTGTAAGTCCAATGAGAGTTTGTCAAGGGTAGAGGGATGTTAAGGAGGATTATGCTGGCCAGAGAGAAGGCATCAGTGAGGATAAGAGCAATCCTGATACGAAGGTACAGGGCTGTGGCAGTTGAGTTTGGAGGCATAAGCAGGAGCCAGATTATAGCTCACTCAGGAGTAAGGACTTTGAATAGCTCATTCAGGAATAAGGACTTTACTCTAAACACTGTTCATCCTTTGAAAAGTTGAAAAATAGTGCTGTCTTCAAGATTCATGTTTAACAAAGACTATTCTATCTTCAGAGATAAAGTTGGGTAGAGTAGGTAGGATAGGTTGGATACAGTAAGACAGGAGGTAGCAGGGGAGTCATCAGCTGATGTTTTAAAAGTCTAATTCATTATTTCAATGCATATTTATTGAATATTATGCATCAGATGCTACTTCTAACCCCTAGGAAGATAGCAATAAAGGATAGAAAAATTAGAACAAAAAATACCCTTCTCTTAAGAAACTAGTAGAGAGAGAAAATGAGCAAAATGAACTGAATAAGACAATGAGATCCACACTTAACTAGTGTCATGGTATGGTTGGTTATAAGCGATTTCTCCAAAATTCCTGTTAATGCAGGAATATTCAGAGGTAAAAATGATTGCATTATGAGAGCTGTAATCTAAACAGCCCATGCTAGTTTGAATAATTGGGTGTTAACTTTGGGCAGATGGGCCATAGCTAGAGGGGGGTAGGTCACTAGGAGTGTGCTCTGGAAGAGTATATATCTTCCCTGCAGGCCCTTTCCTGCCTCTTGTTTCCAGACTTCACCATGAGCTCAGCAGCTTTTCTCCACTGGGCCCTTCCCCAGTGATGTGCTGCCAAAGTAATGGAGTTGGTTATGTATGGGCTGAGATCTCCAAAACTTGAGCCTCAAATAAATGTCTCCTCCTCTTAAATTGTTCTTTTTGTGTATTTTGGTCATAGTGATGAAACACTAACTAAAACAGCAATTGGTACCAAAAAGTAGATTCCTTTCTGTAACTAATCTAACCATGTGGTTCAGAAGTCTCTGGAGGTGGTTGGCAGGAGGATTTTGAAAAGTTTAGAGATGCAAGCTGGAAAAGCCTTAGAATGTTGTAAGTGGGACTCAGTGGGTGAAATTGGTGGCAGCTTAGAAGGTCAGAATGACAATAGGAATGCAGACTGTGTTCATGAGGTTTCAAAGGCAAATGATGATTCTACTGAGAAAGAGACTAGAGGCCATTCTTATTATGTTAGAGCAAAGAAATTGGCTACATTTTGCCAAGTCTTGAGATTTTGTGTAAAGCTGAATTTAAAAGTGATGGACTAATTAATCTAGTGGAAGAAGTTTCAAGGTAGTACAGCATTCAGTCAGTGGCCAGGATATTGCTGGCATCTTTCAGCCAGGTTTACCGCGAGAGTCAGGAGCAGATATCAGAGCTAAAGAATTTTTAAAACTTGCAGTTTAGTGAGGAAAGTGCGTACAAAGCTGGGGGCAAGAAAGGTGTGCCTAATGAAGAGATTCTAGCCCCTAAAGGAATGCTAAGTATGTTGCACAGGGATGATAGGAAAGATGGTTTCAGAGCATCTGAAGAATCTTCAAGACCATACACATTTCCAGCTTAAAGATATAGAAGGAAAAATTCTTCCAGGAAGACATCATGGGGGTGCCCTTCTAGCAAAGAGAAATTGTTTCACCATGTTGAGCCATGTTGGCATTCAGACAGCTCCAGCTGTGGTACCAGGGGCCCTAGGTACTGTGCAAGCTGATGTCAGACCTTGCCATTATCCATGTGGCACTGGTTCTTCAGAAATGCAGGATACAGAAGTTAGGGGATCAATGAGGCTTCCACCAAAATTTCAAAAGAAGGCCTGGGAGACCAGGCAAAATGTAACAGGGTTGGTATCCTGAAAGGGTAAAAATGTGTGAAACTGTAAAGGTAAAGTCAAAGTTGGAATAGAGACCCTAGGAATTAAGAGATGCCAGGAACATGGACTGCCTGCCAAGAAAAAGCTTTCAGCTCTGAAGAGAGCCAGGCTGAAAGACAGTCCATGTGCCCAGCAACCAGCAAGACAAAGCAGCTCAATCCCTCTGAAGAGGACATTATACAGACATGTGTCCAAGATGTTGTACACAGACTTGCATGCAGAGTTATAAAATCTGTTTGTCTAGTTGAAGTATTGCTTTGACCCCAATCCTTTCTTCCTAAGCCCCCATTCCTCCCTTTTGGAATGGGAATTTTTACTCTGTGCACTATATTTTGGATATATGTAAGTTGTTTTTATTCTTTACAGGGACTCACAATCAAGAGCTTGCTTTGAGGCTCAGAGGAGATTTTTGGATTTGAACTAGACTTTTGCTCTATGCTAAGACTATTAAGACTATGGGATTCTTGGAGCTGAACTAAATGCACTTCACATTGTGAGACGGACATGAGCTTTTGGGGGGCCAGAGGCAGAATGTTATGTCTGGATATGAGGTATCCCCAGAAAACTCCTGTTAATACAGGAAGCACAGAGATGTAATGACTGCATTATGAGCACTATAACCTAATTAGTCCATCCTAGTTGAATGGATTGACTGGGTGGTAACTGTAGACATATAGGGTGTGACTGGAGGACATGAATAACTGGGGGCATACTCTGGAAGGATGCATATTTCCTATGACCCTTTCCCTCTCTTCTCCTCTCATCTCCTATTCTCCCTCCCTCCCTTCGTCTCTATCTCACTTTTTAGTTTCACCATGAACTGAGCAGCTCTCCTCCACTATGCCCTTTCCCTCATGATGTGTTGTCTCACCTTGGCTCCAGAGCACTGGAGTTGGCTGTCTATGACTGAGATCTCTGAAACTGTGAACCCCAAATAAATGTTTCCTTCTCTAAGTTGTTCTGGCTATTTTAGTCACAGTGATAAAAAGCTAACTAAAGCAACTAGAAATGTAAGAACATGAGCAGTAAAAACAAAACTTTGTAGAAAACATTGATGGTATTTTTCTCCTCTTCATAGTAGGAAGATTATTTCAAAGATGGGTCACAACTGCTTTTCTTGAATTACTATCACCCATGTGGCTTCAATCTAAATTGGGAAGGATTTGAAATAATAGAAAGAGTATCTTAATACTCTAACTTGTCTACAATAAAATGAGTCCCCTTGGGTATCTGAGCTTTTACCCCTTATGGGATATCTTTATAAAAAAAAATTAAGCTTTTTGGTTTGGACATCCCACATCTAGTTCACCTGAATGTTACAGAAAAATTATCAGTGGTGGTCCATAATTTCTCCTAGTCAAGAGTCTATGATAGAGAGTCTAGCATGGGCCTACCCTGTACCTACTTCTCTTCTTGAATAGAACATCCAGTCTACACAATTCTAGAAAGACAATAAAAATCCTGCTGGGTAGGCTCACTTTGTATACACCCTGGGTTTTTACAGCCTTCTCTTTTGTTATTCTGTGTGGACTCATAGTAAACCCCACAGCTCCCCTCATTATGGTAGGCATTGTTCCCCTGCTCTTCTTGTTACTGTTATTATCATGCATTTGTTCATAGGCCCTGAGATGTCAGTGACCTTATTTTGGAGACTTTAATTCTCATTCATCTGAGCTTTGCAAAACTATTTTGGCATTGAGTTTTTTCACATATTCAGGATTTACGCATTAACATGAGCGTGTTTGAAGTGCTCCTGTAACTATAAAGAACTACTAAAGAGGCATGAGGCAGACTTTCAGAGCAGTGGCAAATTCTCCTTCCAAACCCTTCCATTCCTCTGGCTTTTGGTGATTTCCAGGTTTCATTTTATTCTTTCTTTTATTTTTTTTCCCTTTTTCTTTTTTCCCTCTTGGTTCTGGGGGTGGAACACAGGGCCTCACATGTGCCAGGTAACATTCCACCACTGAGTTACATCCTACGCCCTCTAGGTTTCACTGCTTGCTCTACAGGAACTAAATTCACTAAACAGCTCTGAAATGGGGAGGCCTTGGGAGTGCTGAGCAAGGTAAAGGCAAATGTGTCCTTAGAAACACACATCACTCTGCACACATCTTCTCTTCCTTCTGGATCCCAAGGCTTCTGCTAACTCTGATGGTGACCACCCACTTAGCAATGACTTTCCCCTCCTAATTGCAGGTTCCTGCCTCAGTCCTTCTGAAAGGAACCTTGTTGACTTTGTGTCACATTGTCCCCATCCTCTTATTCTGCACCGTTTTCTCCTCCTCCTCCTCCTCCTCCTCCTCCTC
>NW_025999990.1:1479916-1528038 GCF_001458135.2 Marmota marmota marmota | reverse complement strand
CCTCCTCCTCCTCTTCTTCTTCTTCTTCTTCTTCTTCTTCTTCTTCTTCTTCTTCTTCTATTTTTTTTTTAATTTTTATACTAGGATTTGAACCCAGGGGCATTTCACCACTGAGCCACATTCCCACTTCCTTTTAAAAAAAATTATTTTAGGAACGGAACTCACTAAGTTGCTTAGGATCTTACTCTATCACTGAGACTGGCTTTGAACTTGTGATGTCCCTGCCTCAGCCTCAGGATTGCTAGGATTATAGTCATGCACTACCATGCCTGGCTGGCACCCTACTTCTAAGCCAAGTTTTTAAGTGGCTTCCAGTGGACTATTGAACATTAAAATGAGAACTCTCACTTCTAGAAATTCCTAGATAAGCTTTGTGTTTTATGGATCGTTAGTGTCCATATTCAGGAGAATGAAGTTATAGCCAGATTTGATAAATTAAAATAGAAAAGAGAATCATCAAAGAGAGATTTTTTCTAGGATGCTCTTTTTGCTCCTCACTCTGAAGTGACTACAAAAGGGCAGCACAATTAGGACACAGGAAAAATGTGTATGGAGATCCCCCTTGTCCTACCTTTAGTCATTAAGATCATGAGAAGATGGGATAAAATAGAAGCACCAAGCAAATCATAATTTAGGGTCTAGAACAAAAAGTCAAAGACTGACCTACCAGGCACTAGCAGCCAGGTGTAGGTGAGAGGGCACAAGCTTCCATGTCAGACAGCTATAGTTATAATTCATGCTCTTCCCCTTACTGGCTGTATAGCCCTGGGCAAATTCTGTAATATTGAATCTCTCCGGCAAAATGTACATCACAATGTTTACTTCAAGGAGTAGTTTGAGGATTATAGATATGTTTATGAAGTATTAAATGAATCCAGAGCCACTAACATAAGAATGTCTGAGTAAACAATAGCTGATATGTTTATAGGTATTGTGATTTTTGCCAGATTCTAAATAGGCTACAAACAGATTTACATTACTTAGATTTCACCAAAACTATAAAGTTCCTTGAAGGACAGCACTGCAAATATTTTTGTAGTTCCAGTGCTCAGACCATGGGTATCTAGGAGTGAACAAATTGCTACCAGCTCAAATTAAATACAATGGAGACCAAACGGGTCCCATTCATTCTAAAGCATACCACTCCTCTCATCTCTATTCTAATTGTGTGTTGGTGTCACCATGTTGCCCTATCTCCAAGAAGAAAAACCTACAATGTACCCTCTCTTTCCTTCCCTCCTCCAATCTGAGTGCTATATAGAATTCTGAGACTTTCCATGCATTCAACACCTGCCCCTCGTGAACTACCCAAGTCTCCTGCTCGATGTCTTCCATATGACTACCATCATAAAACTGCAAGCTCTCATTCTTACCATCATTTCTCTGCAAAGAGCCTTGAATGCTAATGCTGATCCTAGTGCTTTGTCCTGTCAATACTTCACCTTCCTTAAGCACAAGAATGCATTTGGTGACTATCCAGTATAGGAACCACCAAGATCATACTTGAAATTCTTTGGGAAATAGTCCAAAAAATCTGCCAGCAATGAAAGCATAAAGGAAACTTAAGTGCTTCTTCAAATTCATCTCTAACCTTGTGAAATCGTTGCCATGAACACAGCACACTCTTATTCAAAGCCCTGAGCAACACAGGCTGAGACAAGCCTTTTCTTCCTCCCTGCCAACCTTCTCTCACTTCTTCCACAGGTAAGCTGCCATAGAAACCTCCTTGAACCCTTACCATTCAACAGCCACAAGCTAAGAGCATGGCACAGCACCTATGCCTCATGTAACGATCACAACAAATGGAAATACCAATATTTGCTTTTTTCAGAAGACACAACTGAGTCTTAACAAGAGTAGGTAACTTGGGGAGAGTAGGAAACTTGGTCAAAGTCGCATAGCTGTGTGTGGTAATGCAGAGGTTTGCACTTTCTGACTTTGAAGTCCTCGCTCTTAATTAGGCTGAGTTGCCCTCCAGATGACCACTCCACCACTACCTGCACCTGAATTTCTTCTTCTCTGTGCATGCTTGTTATCATATGGGTAAATACCCCAAATTTTCCTGTTCTTGGATCTCTAGGCTTTTGTTTTTCTTTGGAGCTCTTGAAAAAACTTCTACCTTTTTCTAGAAGTTGTCCTGATTAAAGGGAGCTGAGTAAAGAACTCCTCATGAGCAATGCCTCCCCCCAAACCCATTTGCCTTATCTACTCTCAGTATTAACTCTTACAGTCATGAAAAACATTAAAATGAGAACTCTAACTTCTAGAAATTTCTAGAAACAGTATGATTAAAATCTGGTCATTTTCTTAGTTCATTCTATGCTGCTAAAACACCTGATACTGGGTAGTTTATAAAGACTAACAATCTATTGGCTCCAGTTTATGGAGTCTGGAAAATCCAATAGCAAGATGCTGGCATCGAGGGTCTTCTTACTCTGCAATAGTCTGTGTCAGAGACTACAAGGGAAAAAGAGGAAGAGGGAAAAAGAGAGAGACCAAATTACCTTTTCATCAGGACTTTACACCCATGACAGTAGCATTAATCCATTCTGTCCTGTCCATTAATGCTTTAATCCATTCATGAGAACTCGGTCCTCATGACGCAACTGCTACTTAAAGTCCCCATCTCTCAATTCTGTTGCATTGGCAAGTTTCTAACACATGAACTTTGGGAGACGCAATCAAACCATACCAGTCACTGTGGGAATACATGGGTCTTAGCTTCTTGAATGTTTTTTGCCTCCTTATTGTAATCAATTGGTTTATTTGTCTCTGTGCCACTATAATACTGATTTGATCGTTATTGCTCTATGATAAATCTTAATAATGAGAAGGGAAAATTCCTTTTTCCTATTACTCATTTTTTGAAGTCCATAGGCTGGTCTTTCCATATTAATTAAAAGTCATTTTGTAATTTTAATTGAAATTGCATGAAGTTTACAGATGAATATTGAGTCTCCATAATATTGAGTCTTTCCAAAACTCAGCAGTTATGTTTCTTCAATAATAAAAGTTCTCTTTTATCCTTAAGTTAAATAGTTTTCTACATGAAAATATTAGAAAAAAGATTAGTAAATTTATTCCTTGCACTTTATACTTTTCCTCATTATTATGACTTCTTTCTTTCTTTTCTTTTTTTTTTTTTCTTTTTTTGTTTGGTACCTGGGTTTGAACTCAGGGGCACTCAACCACTGAGCCACATCTCCAGCCCTATTTTGTATTTTATTTAGAGACAGGGTCTCATTGATTTGCTTAGCACCTCACTTTTGCTGAGGCTGGCTATGAACTCACAGCTCTCCTGTCTCAGCCTCCCGAGCTGCTGGGATTACGGGCATATGCCATTGTGTCTGTCTTACATTCTTTTTTTGTGATTGCATTTTCTATGTTTGTTATTTTTTGGTATCCTAGAAAGTTATTTTGTTTTTATATGTGGAAGTTTTATCCCACAAATTTTTCAAAGTCTCTTATTAGTTCTAATGTTTTGTTGATTCACTGCTGATTTTTAGATTACATATTTCCTGTAAATATGAAATTTTCAATTTGAAAGAATTTGAATCTTTATACCTCATTTCCTTTTCATGTTCTATTGAATTCTCTAGGATCTACAGCTCAATATCAAGCAATAAGGCTGAGAGCAAGCATCCTAATCATGTTCCTGCTTGAAAGAGAATGGTTCTGAAGTTTGGCTTTTACTTGTGACGTTAACCATAGATTCATGGTTTAGCATAAGGATATTTATTTATTTTTTCCTAATTTGCTTAACAGTTTTTATCACTAATGTACACTGAATTTTATTAAAGACTTTTTGAGCAGCAGCTGATTCTAAGATTATTTTCTATTAATATTTTAATGTGAGGAATTAGAAGCTTAAATGTTTTAATATTGTTTCATTCCCAAGATAACCCTTACTTGGTAATGATGAAATAGATCTTTTTTTAAAAAAAAAAATTATTTTACTATTATTTCACATGGCATTTTGACATTTTTCTGTGAAATTTGTCTATATAGTTTTCCTTACTCTATCATTTGAGATGATAAAATTCATAAGTCATTAGTTTTCTTTGTTTTCCTTCCCTCTGAAAAAGTAAAGAGAGTGATAGTATCATCCTTTAAGTTTGTCAAAGGAAGTTTTTTCTTTTTGTTTTGTTTTGTTTTTTGGTACTCAGGAGTACTTTACTGCTGAGCTGCATCCCCAGCGCTTTTTATTTTTTATTTTGAGACAGGGTTTCACTAAGTTGCTTAGGGCCTCACTAGGTTGCTGAGGCTGGCTTTCAACTTGTAATCCTCCTGCCTCAGCCTCCTGAGCCACTAGGACTATAGGAATGTGCTGCCACACTCAGCATAGGAAATCATTCTTAAAATGATCTGAGTCTGATTCCTTTTCAGTTGGAAGTAGAGATTTTTCTAGTAGTAACTCAATGTATTTATTAATTATAGATCTTATGATGCTAAAAACATGAAGTAAATTTTATAAGACTTTTTTTTTCTTTAAAGGCCACTGTTTTAGTCAGCTTTTTCACTACTGTGACTAAAAGACCTGAAATAAACTATTTTAGTGGAGCAAAAGTTTATTTGGGGGCTCACAGTGTCAGAGGTCTTAGTCCATAGACAGCCAGCTTTATTCTTCAGGGCTCAAGGTGAAGCTGAAAATCATGGTGGAAGAGTGTGGTGGGGGAAAGTGGCTCACATAGTGATCAGAAAGCAGAGAGAGAGACCCCACCCACCAGATACAAAATATATGCCCAAAGGCATACCCCAGTGGCCTTCTTCTCAGTCATACCCTATCCACCTTCAGTTACTGCTCAGTTAATACTATCAGGGGATTAATTCACTGAGTGGGTCAACACCCTCATAAGCCAATCATGTCTCCTCTAAACTTTTTTGCATGGTCTCATCCATCAGCTTTTGGGGGACTCCTAACACCTAAACCATAATAGCCACCTGTTGAATATGGTTTCAAATGTGCTATTTTAAAATTCTTGATAATGTTCATTGTTTTGATCATTTTTTATGTTTCCTATCATTATACATATTAATTTTTGTTTATAATATAGTGTTTATTTGAGTATTACTATTTCATGACTAATTCTATAGAAATTTATCTGTTTTATTATCATTTCCAGATCTTTAATCTGTTTTTGTTGGCATAGCATTTTTTAGTTGACCTAAAACAAACTGACATATTTGAAGTATATAGTTGATAAGTGCATTCATATGTACACACCCAAGACTCCATCACTACAATCAAGACAATTAAAAAATATATTATATCCAAATATTTCTAGAAAATGGATATTAGTAATATTTATCTGTGGATACCTTAATTTTCCTCTTCCACTGTTTCTCACCTCCTGCTTCCATTCCTAAACTAATACTGATCTGGTTTCTGTCACCATGGATTAACTTGCACTTTCTAAAATGTTATATAAATTGAATCATCAGTAAGTAGTCAAATGATTACTAATGCAAAATGATTTGAAAGTTTGTCATTAGTTAATTCATTTTGTGGCTGAGAAGTATTCCATTTTCTGGATATACCACAGTTTGTAAATCCTTTAACTTGAATGACATTTGTATTATTTCTTGTTTGGGACTATTACAGATAACGTTATCTTGGACTTTCAGGAACAAGTCTTCGTATGGACTTTATGCTTCCATGTTTCTTGGTAAGTATGTAGGTATGAAGTAGCTGAATCATCTAGTAAGTATATATTTAAATTTGTAGGAAGCTGCCAAATGATTTTGCAAATTGGTTATACAGTTTTACATTGTCATTTGTGCTGTATGAGAGGTCCATTTCCTCCATATGTACACCAACACTCAGTATGGCCCATCTCTGGAATTTCAGCCATTCTAATAAGTTTATTTATGGTTGTATCTTATCGTAAGCTTTAACTTGTATTTCTTTAACTGGCAATGATGCTGAACACTGCTTTGTGGGATTATTTGTCCTTTGTACATTTTCTTTAGTAAAATAATTTTTAAATCATTTGCACGTTGTTCAATTTGGTTAATTTTTTCTTATTTTGAGTTTGAATGGTTATTATTTTTATTGTTATCATTATTATCATCATCATCATTATTTTGGATATATCTTTCAAAATATTTGTGAATACCTCTTCCCAAACTGTGACTTGTCTTTTCATTCTCTTAACATTGTATTTTGAAGAATGGAGGCTTTCAATTTTGATGAAATCCAATTTAACAATTTGTAATTTTATAGATTACTGGGCAACTGCATAATACAGTGATTTGGCCATGTCAATGTTTATAGCATTCTCCAGTCATACCCTATCCACCTTTATAGAGTTTATAGATGCCCTTCAATAGATGAATGGATAAAGAAACTGTGGTATATATATACAATGGAGTATTACTCAGCATTTGTAGGTAAATGGATGGTTTTAGAAAATATCATTCTAAGAGAAGTAAGCCAATCCCAAAAATCAAAGGTCAAATGTTTTCTCAGATAAATGGATGCTAATCCACAATGGGCAGGGAGAATAAGTGGAGGAATTTTGGATGCGGTGAAAGGGAGGGGGTGGAGTGTACATGGGTATAAGAAAGATGGTGAGATAAGATGAACATCATTACCCTAGGTACATATATGATTGCATGAATGGTGTGACCCTACTTTTGGTACAACAAGAGAAGTCAAAAATTATGCTCCATTTGTGTGTAATGAATCAAACAGCATTCTGCTGTTATGTATAACTAACTGATCAGGGGAAATAAATAAATCTAAAAAAAAGAGAGAGACAGAGTGATATTCTCCAACTCTTATCCATTTACCAGAAAATGTCATAATTTCATTCTTCTTTATAGCTGAGTAGTATTCCATTAAATACATATATACCATATTTTCTTTATTCATCTATTGAAGGGCACCAAGTTGGTTCCACAGTTCAGCTATTGTGAATTGTGCTGCTTTGAACATTGATGTGGCTACATTACTATAGTTTGTTGTTTTTAAGTCTTTAGGGTATAGACCAAGGACTGAGATAGCTGGGTCAAATTGGAATTCCATTTCAAGTTTTCTAAGGAATCTCCATATGCTTTCCAGATTGGTTGCACCAATTTACAGTCCCACCAGCATTGTGTGAGTGTGCCTTTTCCCCCACATCCTCGCCTACATTTATTGTTGTCTGTATTCTTAATAACTGCCATTCTGACTAGCATGAGATGAAATCTTAGAGTAGTTTTGATTTGCATTTTTCTAATTAATAAAGATGTTGGACATTTTTTCATATATTTATTAATTGATTGTATTATGAGAAGTGTCTGTTCGGCTCCTTCTCCTATTTATTGATTGGGTTGTTTGTTTTTGGGAGGGTAAGTTTTTTGAATTCTTCATATATTCTGGAAGTTAGTACTCTGATATTTATGTGGTAAAAATTTACTCCCAAAACGTAGGCTCTCTGTTCACCTTATTGATTGCTTCTTTTGCTGAGAAGAAGCTTTTTAGAATTCATCCCAATTATTGACTCTTTTTTTAACCATACAATTTATTTTTATTTTTTTCATCATACATGACAGCAGAATGTATTTTGACATATAATACATACATGGAATGTACATACATCAATCATATTGTCTATTCTATTCTGCTGCCCTTCCTATCCTCCTTACCCCTCCCCTCCTCTCCCATCCTTTCTCTCTATCCAATCTAATGTGACACACTTTTTTTTTCTTTTTCTCATCACAACATCATACATGTATTCTGTATAACAATGAGGTCCTCCTTCCATCTTCCGTGCAACTCCCCTTCTCCCTCCTTTTCCCTCCCACCTCTCTTCCCTATTTAGTGGTAGTCTTCTCATGCTCTTCCTCCCTATCCCATTTTGAGTCACCCCCATTATATCAGAGAAGACATTCAGCATTTATTTTTTAGGGATTGGCTAACTTCACTTAGCATAATCTGCTCTAATGCCATCCATTTCCCTGTAAAAAAGGGTCTCCTTCCATTTCCATGCAATTTCCCTTTTCTATCCCTTTCCCTCCCACCTCATGTCTCTGTTTAATGTTAATCTTTTCCTCATGCTCTTCCTCCTTGCTGTGTTCTTAGTTGCTCTCATTATATCAAAGAAGACATTTGGCATTTGTTTTTTAGGGATTGGCTAGCTTCACTTAGCATAATCTGCTCTAGTGCCATCCATTTCCCTGTAAATTCCATGATTTTGTCATTTTTAGTGCTGCGTAATACTCCATTGTGTACAAATGCCGCATTTTTTTTTATCCATTCATCTATTGAAGGGCATCTGGGTTGGTTCCACATTCTAGCTATTGTGAATTGTGCTGCTATAAACATTGATGTGGCTATGTCCCTGTAGTACGCTCTTTTTAGGTCTTTTGGGTATAGTCTGAGAAGGGGGATAGCTGGGTCAAATGGTGGTTCCATTCCCAGCTTTCCAAGGAATCTCCATACTGTTTTCCAAATTGGCTGCACCAATTTGCAATCCCACCAGCAATGTATGAGTGTACCTTTTTCCCCGCATCCTCGCCAGCATTTATTTTTGTTTGACTTCATAATGGCTGCCATTCTTATTGGAGTGAGATGGTATCTTAGAGTAGTTTTAATTTGCATTTCTCTGATTGCCAGAGATGGTGAACATTTTTTCATGTATTTGTTGATTGATTGTATATCCTCTTCTGAGAAGTTTCTGTTCAAAGTCCTTGGCCCATTTTTTGATTGGGTGATTTGCTTTTTTGTTGTTTAACTTTTTTGAATTCTTTGTATACTCTAGAGATTAGAGCTCTATCTGATGTTTGAGGGTAAAAATTTGTTCCCAGGATGTAGGCTCCCTATTCACCTCACATATTATTTCTCTTGCTGAGAAAAAACTTTTTAGTTTGAATTCATCCCATTTGTTGATTCTTGGTTTTAACTCTTGTGCTATAGGTGTCTTATTAAGGAATTTGGGGCCTGCCCCACGTGATGAAGATTAGGGCCAACTTTATCTTCTATTAGACGTAGAGTCTCTGGTCTGATTCCTAGCTCCTTGATCCATTTTGAGTTGACTTTTGTGCATGGTGAGAGAAAGGGATTCAATTTCATTTTGTTGCATATGGATTTCCAGTTCTCCCAGCACCATTTGTTGAAGATGCTATCCTTTCTCCATTGCATGTTTTTAGCACCTTTGTCTAATATAAGGTAGTTGTAATTTTGTGGATTTGTCTCTGTGTCCTCTATTCTATACCATTGGTCCAGAGTAGAAACCCGCCTGTTTTGGTGCCAGTACCATGCTGTTTTGTTACTATTGCTCTATAGTATAGTTTAAAATCTGGAATCATGATACCACCAATTTCACTCTTACTGCTTAGAATTACTTTAGCTATTCTGGGTCTCTTATTTTTCCAGATGAATTTCATGATTGCTTTTTCTATTTCTGCAAGGAATGTCATTGGGATTTTGATGGGAATTGCATTGAATCTGTAAAGTGCTTTTGGTAATATGGCCATCTTAATAATATTAATTCTACCAATCCATGAGCAAGGTAAATCCTTCCACCTTCTAAGGTCTTCTTATATTTCTTTCTTCAGGGTTCTGTAGTCTTCATTGTATAGATCTTTCACCTCTTTTGTTCGGTTGATTCCCAGGTATTTTATTTTTTTTGAGGATATTGTGAATGGAGTAGTTGTCCTTATTTCCATTTCAGAGAATTTGTCACTGATATACAGGAATGCCTTTGATTTATTGGTATTGATTTTATATCCTGCCACTTTGCTGAATTTATTTACTAGTTCTAGAAGTTTCTTGGTTGAACTTTTTGGGTCTGCTAGGTATAGGATCATGTCATCATCAAACAGTGCTAATTTAAGTTCTTCTTTTCCTATATTTATGCCTTTAATTTCTTTCATCTGTCTAATTTCTCTGGCTAGTGTTTCAAGAACTATGTTGAATAGAAGTGGTGAGAGAGGGCATCCCTGTCTTGTTCCAGATTTTAGAGGGAATGCCTTCAATTTTTCTCCATTTAGAATGATGCTGGCCTGAGGCTTAGCAAATATAGCTTTTACCATGTTGAGGTAATTTCCTGTTATCCCTAATTTTTCTAGTGTTTTGAACATAAAGGGATGCTGCATTTTGTCGAATGCTTTTTCAGCATCTATTGAGATGATCACATGGTTCTTATCTTTAAGTCTATTGATGTGGTGAATTACATTTATTGATTTCCGTATATTGAACCAGCCTTGCATCCCAGGGATGAACCCCACTTGGTCATGGTGCACAATCTTTTTGATATGTTTTTGTATCCAATTTGCCAGAATTTTATTGAGGATTTTTGCATCTATATTCATTAGGAATATTAGTCTGAAGTTTTCTTTCTTTGAAGTGTCTTTATCTGGTTTTGGAATCAGGTGATGTTGGCCTCATAGAATGAATTTGGAAGTACTCCCTCTTTTTCTATCTCCTGATATAGATTGAAGAGTATTGGTATTAGTTCTTCTTTAAAGTTCTTGTAAAACTCTGCTGTATATCCATCCAGTCCTGGGCTTTTCTTGGTTGGTAATCTTTTGATGGCTTCTTCTATTTCCTCACTTGATATTGGTCTGTTTAGGTTGTTTATATCATCCTGACTCAATCTGGGTAGCTCATATGCCTTAAGGAATTTATCGATGCCTTCACTATCCTCTATTTTGTTAGAGTATAGGGTTTGAAAATAATTTCTAATTATCTTCTGTATTTCTGAAGTGTCTGTTGTGATGTTGCCTTTTTTATCCCGTAAGCTAGTAATCTGGGTTCTCTCTCTTCTTCTCTTTGTTAGTGTGGCTAGTGGTCTATCAATCTTTTATTTTTTCAAGAACCAACTTTTAGTTTTGTCAATTTTTTCGATTGTTTCTTTTGTTTTGATTTCATTGATTTCAGCTCTGATTTTAATCATTTCTTGCCTTCTACTGTAGTTTTGCTGCTGATTTGTTCTTCTTTTTCTAAGGCTTCGAGGTGTAGTGTGAGGTCATTTATTTGTTGGCTTTTTCTTCTTTTAAGGAATGAACTCCATGAAATGAATTTTCCTCTTAGTACTGCTTTCATAGTGTCCCAGAGATTTCAACATGTTGTGTTGATTCTTGATTTTATTACTTGTACTATAGGACTCTTATTAAGGAAATCAAGGCTTAATCTGACATGATGAAGATTTAGGCCTACTTTTTCTTCTATTAGGTGCAGGGTGTCTGGTTTAATTCCTAGGTTCTTGATCCACATTGAGTTGATTTTTGTGCATAGTGAGAGATAGGGGTTTAGTTTCATTTTCCTGCATATGGATTTTGATTCTATACTTAGAAGATCAAAAAAATTCTACCAGAAAACTGCCAAAATTAGTAAATGAATTCAGCAAGGTAGCAGGATATAAAATCAAGATCCATAAATCAAATGCTTTTCTATACATCAATGATGAATCTTCTGAAAGAGAAATTAGGAAAACTACCAGATTCACAATAGCCTCAAAAAATATAAAATACTTGGAAATCAATTTAACAAAAGAGGTGAAAGTCCTCTAAAATGAAAACTACACAACACTAAAGAAAGAAATTAAAGAAGACCTTAGAAGATGGAAAGACCTCCCATGCTCCTATATAGGCAAAATTAATATTGTCAAAATGGCCATAGTACCCAAAGCTCTATACATATTCAATGAAATTTCAATTAAAATCTCAATGTCTTTCCTTATAGATATAGAAAAAGCAATCATGAAATTCATTTGGAAAAATGAGAGAACCAGAATAGCCAAAGGAATCCTTAGCAAGAAGAGTGAAGCAGAAGGCATCACAATACCAGACTTAAACTATACTACAAAGCTATAGTAACAAAAATGGCATGGTATTGGTGCCAAAATAGACATGTAGATCAATGATATAGAATAGAAGACACAGGGACAAACCCACATAAATACAGTTATTTCATACTAGACAAATGCACCAAAACACCCATTGGAGAAAAGATAACTCTTCAACAAATGGTGTTGGGAAAACTGGAAATCCACAGTGTCTCTCTTTATGTAGTAATATAATAAGATTTGAAAGCAGGAAATTAAAGTGCTTTGTTCTTTCTCAGAGTTGTTTTGGCTTTTGTAGATCCTCTTTTTTTCATATGAATTTTAGAATCAACTTATCAATTTCTTCCCCACCCAATTCTCACCATACCTTTATACCACCCCTGCCAAAAGAGCCTTCTTTAATTTTAATTTTGCATTAATCCATAGATCAGCTTGGGGAAAATTAAAATTGACTCTTCTGGTCCAGGAACATGATATACCTTTCTATTTAATTAGATCTCATTTAATTTTTCTTAGGAATGTTTGTGAGTTTTTAGCAAACAGATTTTTCAGATCTTTTGTCAGATTTATCTCTCTATATTTTATATTTGGGATGTTGTTATAAATATTTTTAAGTTTTTATTTCTGTTCATTGCTAATATAAAGAAATGTAATGATGTTTTAATCTATTGTTCTTGTATTCACAATCTTGCTAAACTTACCTTTTAGTTCCAATAGTATTTCAGTTAATTCCGTCAGATTTTCTAGTCAATAATATTTTCCCAGACTGAAGAGAGCTTTACTTCCTATTTTTCCAATCAGGTGCCTTTTTTTCTTTTTCTTTTTCTTTTTTTTTTTTTACCATATTGTGCTACATAAGTGTGTTAGTCAGCTTTTCATTGACATGACAAAATATCCAAGAAAAACAACTTAAAGGAGGAAAGATTTATTTTGATTAATGATTGCAGAGATTTGAATCCATTTAATTAGTTGGCCTTATTGCTATGAACTTGTGATGTGTCAGAGAGGGTGTGGTAGAGCAGAGCTGGTCACTCAATGGTGGCCAAGGGACAAGAAAGGAAGAAAGAGGCTGGGGACAAAATAGAGACCTCAAAGACACACCTCCAAGGATCCAGTCCCTTCAATTAGGCCCCAACTCTTACAGTTCCCACAAATTCCCAATAATGAATGGCATTAGCTACAAACCCATAGTGAATTGATCCATTAATGAGATCAGAGCCCTCAAGATCCAGTTATTTCCCAACAGCCCTTACCTCTGAACATTGCTACATTGGGAATCAAAACTTCAACACATGAGACTTTGGGGAACATTCCAGATTCAACTCATAACAATAGGCCATCAGTACAATATTGAAATAAAATGGAAATGATGTGTTAAAACAAACACGGACGTGCACATTTTTGTTGTTTCTGATCTTGAAAGAGTTTTCACGGGGAGAGGAGTCATTCAAAAATCTAAATTAAAAAAAATATTCACATTTTAAATTATTTAGATCAGCTAATTATTTTGATCTTTACTTGCATTAGGATTCAAATATATTTTCCTTTTTAATAAAGAGCTATATGGAATACTGATTTCTCTATGTTTGATTTAATAAAGTTTAAGGAAAATCTTTTACTAAGGCTTTTATATGTGAAATATTTGAAGAAAATAATAAAACAGTATGTATCTTGGAATTATCACTTCTGCCCCTTAAATGTCACTAAGACAGATGGCAGGGGGAGGAGAGGTCAATGAGTACAAGCATTGTACCTCTATAGCTTCCAATTTCCGTGTCCTTTGCATTTGAGCACTGCCAAGAACTGTAATGAGAAATGTAACTTCTAGAGATATTGAGTAACCTTGCTTTGGCTTCTAAAAAGGTACATGAGTGTGTACGTGCACGTGCGCGAGTGCACACGCGCGCGCGCACACACACACACACACACACACACACACCCCTACAACACCAAGCTTCTCACAAAGGATACCAAAGAAAGTTATTCCAAATCAGAGCAAGAATTTGGAATTTATAATAATACTGCCATTGTGATTACTCAATAAAATACCTTTATTAGTGGTACTTAGATAGAACCTGACCTGAGTACTGTAAGAGGCTCCTATGGCTCAGCATATGGCTCATAGAATTTTCCATCTCCTGTTTGAAACAGGTCGTGATGGTATTGGCTATTGTCAGAACACACCCAGAGTCTGACACATGCCCTCAGCCTATACAACAGAGGAAGTATGATTGCCCAGAACGGGGCCTGAACGCTAGAAAATGGCATGAAACATGACCGGCCCAATGAGCATCAGTCAAAAGCAAGGTGACAACTGCAGCCTGGACCAGGATCATCAAGTTAGAGGATATCCATTTGAATCTTAGAAGGAACTTTACAGATTCATTTAATCCAACCTTCCCATTTTACTGCTAAAGAGACTAAAGCCTAAAGTACCTTGATTTTTTTCCCAAAGTCTTCCAGTTGATTATCACCAGAACCAGAACAGGAACTCAGGTCTTTCGAATACTTGTCAAATGCTCTTACAACTCTCTATTTTTTCCTAGAACTATTTGACATCTGCCATCAACAGCCCTGCCAAATTTTAAAGACAAGAAGTGAGTTAACCAAATTGCCTCAATGATTTTAATTCTGCTCCCCAGACATGACTACATATGACAGTCCACAGAGTAATATATTCAAGACACTTTTTAATTATAAACCCCTATAAAAGAGAGTAAAGTGAATAGGAAACTAGTAATTTCCCCTCCCCTCAGGGAACCCAGCATGCCTTAGCATTCCTTCTAGATATTCTTCAACACCCTATGGCTACTGTTACTATGGTATTCAGCTGATTTTGCCAGAAGCAAGCATCTTCTCCATTTGGGAAAGAAAATCAATTGCAATTTAGTGATTTCTGGTCTAGTTTCTTGGGTCCACACTATAAAGTAACAAATACCCAGCTCTGAAAACATAAAAACATCAATCTGGCTTTTCAAGTGTGACAAATATGTGCTCAAGGACCAATATATATTTTTTTCTTTTGCTATGTCACTGTTATGGTCTGAATGCCTGTGTCCCACCAAAATCCATATGTCTATATCTAAAACCCCCTAGTGACAGTGTTAGGAAGGGGACCTTTGAAAATTTATTAGACAATACAGAAAGAATCTTCATGAATGCAATTGATGCCTTTGTCAAATGGGTCCTAGAGATGACCCTTGCCCTTTACGCTGTATGAGGATACAGAGAAAAGACATCATCTGTGAACCAGATAGTGTGCCTTCATCAGACACAGAATGTGCCAGCAACTTGATCTTGGACTTACCAACCTCCGGAAATATAAGAAATATGTTTCTGATATTTATAAGCTGCCCAGTTTAATGCTTACCATATTCATCATGCTGTAACATGTATTAGAGTTTCATTCCTTTTTAAGGCTGAATTATATTCCATTGTATGTTATATTCTATATTTTGTTATTTATATTGATAGGCATTTGGGTTCTTTCCACATTTTAGCTATTGTGAGTAATAGTGCTATAAAGATTGATATATAATTATCTTTTCAGTTCCTCCTGTCATTTCTTTTTTTAATGCTATTATTGGTGTATTATAGTTATATATAATAGTTGAATTTCCCGTCAACATGATCACACATGCATGGAATTTAGTTTGCTCCATATCAGTCATCAGTAGCTCCTCTCCTCTCTATTCCTATTTTCCTTTCTCTGCTCTACTGCTCTTCCTTCTATTTGTTTATTTTTAATTAAAAATATGAACATTTTATGAATATGCATGTAGAATTGCTGGATAATATGATAATTCTATATTTCATTTTTAAGAAACATCAAATAATTTTCCACAGTAGCTATAACATTTTATAATTCTACTTGCAATGCACAAGAATTGCAATATCTCCACATCTTCGCCAACACTTACTATTTTCCATTTTAGTAATAGCCATCCCAGCAGGTATGAATCAGTAGCACTTTGATGGCATGGAAATTTAAAGGTGAAATATATTTATATTTGCAACTTGAAGAATAAAATTTGAGCCAAATTTTACATAATGATATCTTGCTTAAACTTCATATAAACCCTTTTGAGGGTGTAAACCCTTTACAGATGAAGAAAGTGAGGCTTAGCCAGGTTAAGTATACTCTCCAAGGTTATACGATGGATAACTGGCAAAAGTGAGACTCAAAGTCAGATTCCAAAGCACATGCATAAAACTATTCTACTCTACTCTCTTACTTTGTGAACATTTGAAAATCTAGGGAAAAAAAAACAAAGAACAATTTTGTTGGCCATTTAAAATGCAGTGATGCAAACTTGATCATCACTTGGACACAACATTAATTTCTGCATTAATTCACAAACTCTGCTTTTGTGTATCTATTTTCTCTAATTTCTTTAGGTGAGAAATTATGAAGACTTAACCATCATTCTTCCTAAAGAAAACAAAACATACCAACAATCTATTTTCCAAGCACCCTGAAGGCTAGAAATTTTTGTTAAGCATCAGTAAACTGATGGACCCCTACAGATGGGTATCAAGACCCTGTCTCCAAAGTACACAGCAGAAAGATGTCGTCTGATAGATTACAAATTTTACCTTTGTTTTCTGAGGCTAAACCCCACGGTTTTTCCAAGCTTCCATATCTTGGATTCCTCTTTGTGTTACGCCCTTTATCTGAATAAAGCTTCCTGAAAACTCCACTGGGAGGAGGAGATAGGATGCAAAGACAATTCAGGTTTCAGTTCTGAACCCCAAGAACACTGCAATCAATTTCAGGAAATGGACGATCACTTTAAACAATGTGCAAATGTATTCAAATACATTTGGGTAAACATGACCACAAAAGGAAGAGCCCTGTATGTTTTATCATGGAATGACATAGGTGACTGAGGGTGGGGAATGAAGCGGTGTTTCAGCCCATGCAAGTATTACGGGCTTGATTTTTGCCCTAACAATGCAACCTTGAGCAAAATCCTCTCTGTAAAATGAACAATTTGGCCAAGATTACTCATTTTTAAACTTGCAAAGCTAAGAAACACTTTTTTTCTCCTCTCAAAAACCCAGTATAAATTTGAATTCAAGACTCCCTCTAGGTCCCCTCAAAAGTCCCTTAGGCTGTGCATGGAATCCTAGAGTTGCCAAGATGCAGTTCAAAACCTTTAGTCTAGACATTGTCTAAGATACCTTATTCCATTAAACTGTGAATCCCAGAACATGGCAGTTTAACCTGAGAAAAGGATTGTAGTTCTTTTGAAATTTGAATGCAGCTAAATTTATAAATCAATAGTAATAGAGTAGAAATGGAGACATTGTATCTTTCTATTGTACAAGATGTGAGATCAATAATCCATTAGACAAGCAATCTGGGTCATTCTTAACCCAGATTTATAATTGAGCATCTTCTATATGCCAAGCACTCTTATATACTAGGGGCTGGAATTTAAATCCCATAAGGAGTATTTGCTCTAACAGCTTCTTAGAACAGAAAATATTACTCATTTTGAGAAGCTCCAAAAAAAGCAGGGTAAGAAAAACACAGAGTGTTCTCAATTAGAGCTTTTAAGCCATGGATTATTTATTTTATGTAAAAGGAACAACCTGGACAGATTGAACATAACAATAAGCCTAAAGAAGGTCTGCACAATAGAGTCCCAGTGTAGAGAAGCTGATGAAGTCCTGACTCCAACCCTGGGCACCATAAAATCATGAGCACATTATCAGTTAGGGATAAGAAGGTAGATGGAGAATGCTCCACATAAGCAACCTTCACTAGCTATGATTCTGAGACAGGGCTCAGAAAGAGAGTCACACCATCCCACCACCCTCATTACTCTTTTCTCCACACTTCAAATTTACTTCTTATACCTACATGTCATCATTCTGGAATGCTCAAAAAAAAAAAAAATGGGGCACAAAATATCAGTCTACAGGAATACCACTAGTTCAGACAAGCTTTATACAGGTTCTTGTCTATAAACCAGCACCTCTTATTTCTTAATGGTTAAATTGAACCTATCCCTGTCTCAGGACAAAGGCAATATGGCTGTTAATTCCTGGGAAGCTTGCAAAGCAGAATGTCAAATTCTCACACTTTTATAATAAGGAAAGAAAATAAATTGTGTTTATTTTAGAAGCACTGTAATAAAAATAACTTTAGGAGAAGATTAGAAAAACCAGCATAATGTAATAGGAAGCTCTTTTATAGTGTATAATCATATATATATATATATATATATATANATATATATATATATATATATATATATATATATATAACACAAAGAAAATGTGTTAATAAACTCTCAAGTATCATTATCTAACTTCACCAATTACCAAATAAAAGCCATTTCAGTTTAATTTATATGCCCACCCACTTTCTTCCCTTCCCATGCATAGATTATTTTTAAAAAACTTTTTGGTTGTAGATGTATAAAATACCTTTTTAAAAATATTTATTTATTTTTATGTGGTGCTGAGGATTGAAACCAGTGCCTCACATGTACAAGGCAAGCTCTCCACCACTGAGTTACAATCCCAGCCCCCATGTATAGATTATTTAGAAGAAAATTCATGACATCATATCATTTTGTGCTTAATATTTTGATGTAAATCTCTAAAATATAAGGACTCTTTAAAAACATATTCCGAGGCCATTATTGCACCTAACAAGTAGAGTCAACAATAATTTCTTATACTAAATATTTAGGAAATGTTCAAATCTTCCTCATTCTCTCAGTATTTTTTTTGTGATTTATTTTTGCTTGATTTTTGTTGCAATTATCTTAAAATAAAGTCAGTGCATTGCAACCAACTGATAAGTCTCATAAGTTGCCTTTCATCTATAGTAGAAACATCAAAACATAATGTGAGTCATAGCCACTTTTGCAGTGAAAAAAATAGTAAAATTAATTTTGGTAATAGTTTATTTAGCTCAATTTATGCAAATATTATTTCGACATGTAATCTATATAAAAATTATTACACTCTATTTTTGTACAAGTCTTGAATTTTGGTGTGTATTTTGCACTTACTGCACATTTCAGTTTTTCTCACCATATTTCAAGGGCTCAGTATCCACACATACCTAGTGGGTACATATTGAATAGTATGGGTCATAGGTTCCCTCTCCAAGCATAAGCTTTTGACAGTAAAACACACATACGCACACACACACACACACACACACAAATAAAGAATATAAAGAATTTTTTATGTAACTCATCCCTACCAAAGAATGATGATCCCCAACAGTGTGATATATGCATTCTTTATCTGTGTCTTCTAAACTTGGGACAGACTCCTCTGTGCCCACAGTGTATTTGGGAATGTGATCCTTTAGAACAGGGAAGTAAAACTTGAAAGAAGGGAAAATCTGTGTCAAAAATACACTGTGGATTTGACTTTTGCTACAGGCAACTAACTGATGGTCTGCTAGAGCCCTCTGACCACATAGGGTCAAACAAGAACTTTTGTATGTTCTAGCTCCCAGCTCCCAATGTTAAACGATAAGCCCTCAGGCTCTACAACCTTCAGACTTCTAGATGTGAATGTATGACAGAGTGTTCAAGGATGATTTTGGTGCAGTAGATAAGCCCAGGAGAGGAAGCAAGAGGTATCTAACTGGGGATGGGAAGTTCTGACTCCTGAGAGCTGTGCTGACCTGATCAAAGCCTTCAGGGAAAAAGTCAACCACTGCAACACTGGCTACAATTAAAAAAAAAAAAATGTAAGGCCACAAGAATTCTGAGTGGAATACCACAGGTGCCCATTAGAAACTACTTGTGACTTGAAAGTAAATATGTGTCAAATGAAAACTGTGTCCACAGACAGTCAATGGCATGTCAGGAGATAGACACAGGAGGCATTAGAAGGGGCAGGGAGGGAAAATATTGAAAATATTACTCCACCTCAACTCTCTTATACACTAACATTTTTAAATGTCTCAAATGCAATCAGCAGTATCTGAAATTCCAGCCAGAATATGTAATTTTCTGGTTTTCACGTGCTTATCTTTGTTGCAATATGTTGTTTTCTGGAATTAATCATAGTTTCACAATAACAAATCAGCTTCTAGAAATCATCTGTATTTAATAAACAATCCATTTCCACAACATATAGTTAAGATAATTTAATAAAATTATTGAATCAGAGCTGGAAGAAATCCAAGGTGATATATGCAGACAATGTCACTAAGAGATTTGAGGTCCACTGGCAGTCTTCACTAGAAATGGTCATTCAAACTGCTACCGGAGAACAAATGTAAAATACCCAGTTTTGTTTGGAAAATCTTTTGCCTAAAAAGTTGCAGCTAGCATAAACTAGGCTGCTAATAGTAAGTGTTGCTATCTAAAGTATGACATGCTTTAGCCTGAGAATTGTTAAGGTAAAGGAGGCCAAGTTCTGTAAACACCTTTTACCAATTTTGTGTTGTAAAAATTATATAACCCTATTTACCTGCCTACCTACCATACTACAGCAGACCATTTCCAAGAACAGAGCTTTACTGTCCCTCAATGTCCAGGATGGCTATAAAAGTAATTTTGTTTATGAATACTGCCACATTATGGGATCTCATTCTCTTTACACATCAAAGTCTAATTCTTATTAAGTAACTGACTAAAATATTAGTACCCTGGAACAATAATGATTAATCTGGAAATATGAGGGGCTGGACTGGGCCCCTCATTGAGCATTCAAAGACCATCCTGCAATTTATAACCCAATTTCCCTTCTCTACACCCTTCCTGAATGTAATAGATAACTCTTATTTGGAGAAAAGCTAAATTCATCTACATAATAAGGTCAAAGGAGATCCTACAGAGGAGGAGGAGGAGGAGGAAAAAAAAGCCAGGAGGAGCAGTATTAACCTGAGAGTCAGAGGTGAAAAAGGAGATAGAGGATACGGAGTCTGATTGCTGGGGTGTGTAAAAGAGTGGGCATGGGAAACGAGATAACCATTGCTCTGCTCTAGGGATCAGGCTCTTCTTCTATGTTCTTTCCAAGAAATTATGAAGAAACTCCCTGTTAATTCACACTGCTCATTGAACTGTCTTAATTACTTTGTAATTTCTTGTGTTTGTAATTGTTGAGCTGCTCATCTACAAATGAACCCAAGTTCAATAAGATATTAACCAACTATGTGAAGGTGCCCAGCTGCTGATTTACTTGGCTTTAGATTTTGGTTTTCATATTTGTATTAGCTGGGTTTTTTTTTTTCAGAGTTGCATTTTAAAAACATCTTTCTTGGCTTCAATTTGAAATATTTCTTCTGAGTGTAACAGCTATTGTGGGTAAGTTTCCACTGTCTTGTTAGTTATTTTATTTTGTTCACCAGACCCATACTGAGTGCCAACCATATGGCAGACTTGACACTGAGAACTGAGAGCTACAGATGATCAATGATCAGGCCTATTGAAAACTCAATAGCTGCCAGTAGGGGTACTTCAGTATACTCCAGAGCACCTGAGCAGGAATGCTTAAAAATACATATATATATTAACATTGGCATCCACAGAGCTGCAAGCCAAGTTTGAGCACCCAGCAAAATAAATAAATAAATAAATAAACCTGCAACACTTTGTATAGTTACACACAGGGTGGTTGCAAAAAAAAAAAAAAAAAATTCAATCTTTCATCCAGACGTGTTGCCAGTACTTGGAAATTTCTGGGCAACTGTCTGATTGCCCTCACTTTCATCTTGAGGTTTGGCCTCATGGAGCCATATGCTGAGTGTTCGCACTTTCAAGAATGCATACCCTCAGCTTCAAGGGCATTTTCATTTGATTGGAGGTGATAACACAACTGGAACTGAGTCATGGCATTTGATATATCCCTCACTCCCATTCCAGTAAAAATGGTTGGAGGATGTTCAATACCTGAAATTAGCCAGAAATTCAAATTATACATCTCCTCATTAAATTTATCACTTCGGAACCTGAGTTTTCTTGACATGGAAAGCTTTTAAAATAAATACTTGGAGCTGGGAAGTTGCCCAGCACATTAATCCTTGAACCATACAAAGGGAATCATTTTGTAAATGGAAATAAGTCTTTTAATATAAACCGGGCGATCATTCAATCACTAAGCCTTACTTTGCAGTATCCTATTTAATCCACCAAGTGTTCTGTTCTTTTCCATTCATCCAGTTTCAGCCACAAATATGTTGCTTCTCGTTTTGCTCTCTGCAGATTTTTTTTTCTTATCATGACTTAGAGGCAGCCAGAATAATAGTATCTGTGCCTGAAAATGAATTATGAAACATTTAGTAGTTTCAGAATCCAAAGGGATAAGAAAAGCAATAATCCCAAATATACCAGTCATTCCTTCTTACTCTACTTTTGCAAGAAAAATGCTATGATTTGTAAACTTGCCCTAAACTTTTCTTATTGCCATCAGAGGAACAGATATCCTGGAGAGGAGAGGTAAGAATAATGAAGGGAAGCAGATGAACAAGAAAATGTACTTAAATACAACTTTATTAGATTGAATTTTTACTACTACTGTGTGTGCCAGGATCTGAAGGCAAGAAGTATGGATATCATAGCTTTATCTTTAAAATGTAGCTTGCTTCTTTCCACCAAATGAAATGTAAATAGAAAGGCAAAGTGCTTCTTCCCCACTGTGAGTCAGACCAGCCAGGGTGTCTGGGGGGCCATTCAGGAATGAAGGTTAAGCCCTGTTGAGACAACATAGTGATCTGACCAAAAAGTATTTCTGTATTTGAGAAGCTCAGCCTAAGCCAAAAATAAAAACAGTGGTCCCTGGAGTTCCCCTCATACTCCAAGGTAAATAAAATAAATCCAATAAATGCTCAGTCTGAATTAACATAGAAACATATGACAGTTTAAAAAAAAAAAAACAGGATCACTCAGAAAGACACAAGAAACATGGTTACACTCCATGTCAGAGTCAAAGAGGAAACTCTGACCAAGTAGGGGTAAAAGTGTCTTCTTACCCATGGCACCGTGAAGGTATTTTACAAAGATCTTTCTTTTGTTCGTTCCTTCCTTCCTTCTCTACCCTGCCCCCGCCCCAACAGTCTGTCTTTCTTTTTTTATTTTAATGATCAGTGCCTTCCAATTCTCTGTGTTGAAAACTACATAAAGTATTCTACAGCCTCATTAACAAATACCATATTTCAGAGGTTTAGTAAATTTTGAGGAATACTCTTAATCATACTTTATTCATAGATTTGTTACTACAGAGTCATTAGCAAAGATAGTAAAGATGTTCTCAGAAGATCTGGTTATTCCCAATTTTCTTATTCCTTATCTCAAAGTCCATCATTAATACCACAACTGGATTGCAGACAGGGATCTTAGTTCCTTTTAAGCAGCTATGGAAGACACCATTGATTATCTTCCCTAATATCCAATTTCTTCTTCCCTTTTGGAGTAGAACCCTGATTTCTAAATGGTACTGCCAGCTTTAGCAAATTAAAATACAGATTGTTCAATTAAAATTGACTCAAATAAAAATGAATCAATTTTTAACATAGGTATGGCTAAGTTATTGCACACAGGATGTAATTTGTTTGAATTTCAGATAAGCAACAAATAATGTTTCGTATACATATTTCCAAAATACTGAAGGCTTATATCAAAAACTATTTATCTGAAAATTAAAATTGACTGGTCATTCTTTATTTTATTTTGCAACTTCATTAATTGCTTATGTTTCTACTCAGCTAAGAATACATTTCCAAGTTTTAAACTGTAATGTGCCCATGTGACCAAGTTCACCAACACTGTGTAAGCTTATTTCCAGTAGTGTTCCTAGAAAGTGACCTTAAAAGGAGGCATACTCTTCTTTCCTCACACCCTCCTGAACACTGCTCTCTGAAAAGATATGATGAAGGAAGGGCAATGAAAAACAGAGTCATCTATAACACTGGTATAGAAAGAAGAAGCTGGGGTCCTTGGCTACATCAGGCGCTGATATGCCAGCCCCAAACTGCCTCCCTTCAAATAAGATGGAGAGAGAAAGAGACTTCTGTCTTATTTAAACCACCATTTATCCTGTTGTATTCCAATACTAATTGAAATATAAGTTTACATTCCTAAAGAGCATACCAAAACCAAGATCTGTGGAATAGGAAAATCCGTGGAAAGCAGTATTTGAAATGACTCTGTGAATTATCCCAACTACATAGTCTCTGTCTCTCTGACTTTCCCTCACATGTATGCAAACAGATTCCCATGTTTTCTAAAGTCCTGGGTCTTCTAACTTCCTGACCTACCTTCTTCCTAATCGTGCTCAAAAGTTAGCTCTAAGCCAGGTACAGTGGCGCACACCTGTAATCCTAGTGATTTGGGAGGCTGAGGCAGGAGGATCGAGAGTTCAAAGCCAGCTTCAGCAATGTGGTGAGACCCTATATCTAAATAAGAAATTTAAAATGGCTGGGGATGTGGATTAGTGTTTAAGTGACCCTAGGATTAGTCCCTGGTACAAAAAAAAAAAAAATAGCTCTAGCAATACAGAAGAGAAAATAGCCAGGCCTGGAGGACCTGAACTCAAAGCTAAATTGTGGTTAGCTTCAATTACACTGATGGCTGGGGGACTAATTCAACAGAAGTATGCTGTTGATACTTTATTAGCATGCTGTCAGGGAGCAAAAAGAAGAGTAATAAATGAAAATACTTTAATATTTTGGAACATCTTTGGTTTTGAGAAAGGAAGTGTAAAAACGAACTTCTAGGTCTGGGCATATAGCTCAGTGATGTAGAGCAGTTGCTTGGCATGTCCTGGGTTCAATCCTCAGCACAAAAGCAAAGAAGAAAATAAGGAATGAAGAAAAAAATGAATTTAAAATGAATTTCTAATATAGTGAAACTTTGTAAAAAGAGGAAGAGACCAATATATGAATATATGATCTCGTGAAGTTTTCCTAGGTCAGATTTTTTTTTAAGGAAAAAAATTATTGCTCCAAAGGGCAATGTTGATTTTTTTTTCAGTACTCATTACTTGCCAACTTCAACATTTTTCTTGGTGCCATGAAAGATATTGCCACTGGCAGGCATTCCACATAATTAGGAAAGCAAGAATAGTGTTAAATGGTGGAACTATGAGAACAGAAGTCTCTAAATATTTATTAATTGCTTTTCAGAGTCTTTGATTAGAAAACCTAGTTTTCATTCTTTAAGGGAGATAGAAATATATACAAAGGAGATAAAAGAAATACAAATGTAACCCCCCCCCCAAAAAAGTGAAATTTTATTCCAAGACCAAGATATTAAATGTAACCAAAAATGTAAATCTTTCTTTATATTGAAGTTTTTCAAGGCAAGATATTAAAAAGGTTATTTACTTTTAGGCTGTTATAATAAAAACACAACCAACATGGTAGACTTTTGTAGAGGTCAAAACCTCACTCTGGTTAGACTCTGTAGTGGGGTGAATAGTGTCCCCACAATATTCATTTCCACTTGGAACCTCAGAATCTGACCCTATTTGGAAAAAAAATGTTTTTTGCAGAGGAAATTAGTTGATGTCATACTGATTAAGGAAGGCTCTAAATTCAATGACTGGTGTCTTTATAAGAAGAGCAGAGAACCCACAGATGGTCACTTTAGGAAGTGGGTTAGATGTAGCTACAAGTCAAGGAATGTTAAATCTTGCTGCCAACCACAGAAACTAGGAAAAAGAACCTGCAGAGGGAACTAATCCTGCTGACCTTTTAACTCTAGACATCTCTGTCATATTTAACAGTTTGAGGTGCTTTGTTATAGCAGCACAAGGAAGCTAATACATCACCCAGTGTCCCTTGACTATGAAAGCAACTTTTATCAAAAGATATCACTGCCTCATGGGGGACTCAGAGAATTCCAATACTGTGTCAACTCCTCTGGATCCTGACCCATGGATGCTACAGACAAGAAATGTTTTGCAACATACTTGTTTTGGTTTCATTTGTTTTTTAAAGACCTTTTATACTACCTGCCAAATTGGGAAGACTGTTAAATTGTGTGTGTTACTGAAAGCTTAATTGTTTATATTTGTATTTTGTGACTTCGTGGTCTATTTTATTTTTAAAAGAAAGGAAAGCAAAGTCAAAGGAAATGAAACACAGCAAAACTTTATCAGTATTTCATGATCTCTGAGCCTCTCCAAACACAATAGCATGATCAATATGTTTTACATATTCTACACACATGGAATCAGCAGATACATAATATGGAAGGCTTTTGAATGGTCCACCTTCCACTATTACCTGAGCACATTTATCATTGCCTCTTCCTCACGTTCAGTCCACTAAAAGTAAAACATAACTGGATTACTTTCCCTGACTAAAACCTCTGAGGCTGTACTTTTGATGTATCATCCCATAGTCCTTTTGAAAAATGTTGCTCACCTTTTTTCAAGTCAATGCTCATTGAGAAAATAAGCATCACCACTGAGTTAAACTGGAAAGACAAAGGATGTAAAAGATGTATTTGGGACTTAACAAAAAGACATTGTATTTTGCATATTACATAAAAAGATAAATAAAACACCAAATGTTGGGGAAGATGTTAAATATTGATTGATTAAGCATTCTGAATAATCATTTTCAAACTATGGAATTCAGGAAGTTTCTGGAACAAAACAATTATTTTTCACTAAAATTCAGGCATTGTAGTTTTTAAATGTTTTTAAAAACTAGCTTTGAGGCTGGGGTTGTAATTCAGTGGTAGAGTGCTTACCTAGCATGTGTGAAGCACTGGGTTCAATCCTCAACACCATATAAAAATAAATGAATAAAACAAAGGTATGTGGCCATCTACAACTAAAAACTATTTTTTTAAAAAATTAGCTTTAGAATCTTAACATCATGAGTTTATTAAAACAATATCTTCTGGGGGGAGCCTACCTAGCAAGATGATGGCAATGGCAGCCAAATTTTTAAATATTTAAATATTTCTGAATATTTACAAGGAAACAGAGCAACTAGATAAAATGCAAGCTGATGGACATGAAGAGCTTCACGATCTCAATATCAGAAGATATAGGGTCAAAGGGTGACTGAGATCTTGAGGGCAAGAGAATCCCAACATGTTTTTTTTTTGTTTTTTTTTTTTGTCAAAATGCCACTGTAATGGTTTGGATCCTAAATGTTCCCCTCAAAACATGTTTTGAAAGCATGATCACCAATGCAGCAAAGTTCAGAGGTGAGGCTATTAGACAATGATTAGGACGCTGACCTCATCAGTGAATTAATCCATTTGCTGGATTAATCCATTAATAGTGAATATACTACTGGGTAGTAACTGTAGACAAGTGGAGTGTGACTAAAGAAAGAAGGTCACTGGGGACACAGCCCTTGAACTAAATATGCCCTAGTCTCTCTCTAAAGTGATAAAGGGAATTGCATAAATAAAAGTGCTTAATAATAGGGGGAAAAAACTGCTTGGATGTTGAGCTAAATGTCTAACTGCAGAAACTGGACAAATTACAGTATATTAAATCCAATTGTCAAAGGATGAAAATAAGGAAGACTTCATGCAGAAATTAATGAGATAGCAAATGATACCATATTAAGGATTCACAAGTGCCAATATTGATTCTTGGATTAAGGAAAAAAAGAAAAGTCACAAGTAAATAACAACAGAAATGAAAAGAGGATGTAATGATTGCATAATTGAGATCTCAAAATATCATTAGAAGTTTTTATGAAAACTTTTATGTCAATAAATTTCAAAAACTTTAGTGTAACTGATATTTTTCAGAAATAATAACTACAAAACAGATTTAAGGGAAAACTTTAATACTTCTTTAGCCATTTGAGAAATTAAAACAACAGTTTCCAACTGTCTAATAATATAACTTCAGGTTTGGATGGTTTTATAAAAAAAATCTATAAAACATTCAGATAAAAGTTGATTCCAATCTTAACAAACCAATCTACATAACTCACTTTTCCTTTGCTCTTTTAGTCACATGACTTCGTTTTTGCCAGTGGGATGTGGGTGATTGTGATGAACAATGGCACTCTCAGGTCATGACCTTGGAAACTTCCCATGTTATTTGCTGCACTGTTTCTCTTGTCCATTATGACAGCTGGTTACAGACTATGTAGCAGAGGACTTTAGGGCCTTAGTGGATGGCAGAGAAAGACCACTAAACAAAGAGAAACTGGTAAGACTGCATGAGTGAGAAATAAATGTTATGCATTAATCAACTGAGGTTGAAGTGTCTATGTTATAGAAGTTAGCATCACTTTTTCTAGTTGGCACAGTATTAAAATGAGACAAATAGAAGAACAGAAAATTATACACCAAATGCAGTGAGGATACTAAACACACAAAAAAATAAAACAAAATGCAAGCAAGTCTTTTAGAACCTATTTAATTTGTTACTTCAGCTATCCTGAGTTGATACAGACAGTCTAATATCAACTGTTACTTAATATCAACTATTAGCTAAATCTATTTGGTGTATTTCAAGTAGATAGCAAAAGTTTTGATAGTGAGCACTCAAAAAATATATAAAAATGTACAAACAACCGGAATTAATGAGACATCAATAAAACTATGGGATATAAGATAAATTAATCAACAGCAAAACCTAGCGAAGGTCATTAAAATATGATTATTATACAATGTAACTTGAATTAATAGAATAACAAAAATATGGATAACTTTGGTAGGTGCTATTATTGTTCAGCAAATATTCACTCATCTTGTCCATGGGAGGAGTATGCATACTTTCTTGCACTATTTATATTGTATATGGTCATGCTACTTGTGCCAAGTTTTGAGTGGAGACTTTTAGGAGTCATTGTAAGTTTCCAACAGTCTTCTTCTCCTTCCCTCTTCCATGAGAAATGATACTTCCCATCAATTTGTATCTGAAGTTTTATGATTATTATTAAATATTCTCTAAATTCTATCTCTGTTTTCATGGAGTACCTTAATCATATTTTGTGCTACTAAAAGAGAATACCTGAGACCAGGTGATTTAAACGAATAGAAATGTGGCTAAGGATGGCCTCAAACTTGTGATCCTCTTGCCTCAGCTTCCCAAGCTTATAATCCCAGCAACTCAGAAGCCTGAGACAAGAGGATTACAAGTTCAAAGCCACCCTCCGCAATGTAGTAAGGTCCTAAATAACAGAGAGACCCTATCTCAAAATTTTAAAAAAATAATAATAAGAGCTGGGTGTGTGGCTTAGTGGTTAAAGATTCCTGGGTTCAATCCCTGATAGAAAGAAAGAAAGAAAGAAAGAAAGAAAGAAAGAAAGAAAGAAAGAAAGAAAGAAAGAAAGAAAGAAAGAAAGAAAGAAAGAAAAATCTATTTTCTCCCTGGGAAGACTAAGGCCAAGGTGCTGGCATCTGATAAGGGAAGTTCTTCCTGTGTCATCATATGGAAGATTGGCAACAGGTTAACTTGGGGCTGAAATAACCCTTTTATGATGGTATTTAATCTTGCCCACAAGGATAGAACACTCAAAATCCAGCCACCTCTTAAAGATGATCTTCCAAATTTACCATAATGGCAACCATAATTCAACATAAGTTTTAGAGAGACACTCAAACCACAGTATGGACAAATTAGTTATGAGAGTCTTTTCCATTAAAATTCCCCATATTTAAGCTTTTCCACAATAAAATTTTTAGTTTTTTAAAATATTTCTACTTAATTATAATTATAATGGGGTTGGATAATATCATTGTTGTGATACAAATACTTTGTCACTGACTTAGACTTGGTTTAGGGCCTACTATGTGTTCAGTCTTTATAAATATTTAATAAGTCCTTAAAAAGAATATGCATTCTAAATGTATCAGTTGTAGGTTATATATAACTCCATTAGAAAAAAAAACTTGTTAATTGTGTTATTGAAATCTATAACCTTTATAAGATTTTGTCTAGTTAATCAACTAATGAGAAAGATGTATTAAAATCTTGCCATTGTGATAGTGAATTTATTAATCTTTATAGTTTTGTTATTTTTTCCCTTTGGGGTAGTTAAAATTAAGAGTAATTATAATTTTCTTGTTGTTATGGTCTGATATGAAGTGTCACCCAAAATCCCCTATTCATACAAGAATGTCCCAAGGTGAAATGATTGAATTGTGAGAGCTGTCACCTAATCTATCCATCCTACTTTGAATGGATTAACTGAGAGGTAACTGTAGGCAGGTGGGACATGGCTGGAGGAGGAGGATCACTGGGGGAATGCCCTAGGAGAGTTCATCTTTCCTATGGCCATTTCACTCCATCCCTCTTGCTCTGTTTCCTGGATACCATGAATGGAACCATGTTTCTCCACCATATCTTGCTGCTGTGACGTGCTGCCTCACCTTGGACCTGGAGCAATGGACTCAGCCTGCAGACTGAGACCTCTGAAACCATGAACCCCGAATAAACTTGTCCTCCTCTAAGTTGTTATTATTGGGTATTTTGGTCATAATGAAACTCACTAAAACACTGGTGAATTAAACCTTTTATGTTAAGACATTCTAATGCTTTGGAATTTTATCAATAAGCTAAGCCAGTTATCACTAAATTTTATCTGGATGTATTTAACAGAATTTTTAAAATGAATTTCAATTGTACAAAAATTAATCAAAGACTTTGGGGCCTGATGCACTACATTCATTGATCCACGCATAACTCTACTGTATTTCATTTGTTTGTTTGTTTATTCATTTGTATGTTTATATATATCAATGTCCATGAACCAACTACCTAATAAATAGAAATTGACAGTGATTTCATGGGTGCTCTTTCTGTACATATCTGTTTCCCTTTTAGAGGTGGTCATTATCCTAGGTTTTATGTTTATCATTTCCTTTGTGTATGCTTTTTGGTTCAGTCATATATTTCCTATCTAAACTATATGTATATATAAATTTCCCTTATTTGTTACTGGCATATAGAAAAGTGATTGATTTTATATGTTAACCATCTGATGAAAAGACTTGTTTCTCCATTGTATTGTCTTTGCTCCTTTGTGAATGAACAGTATATTATATTTATGTGGGCCTGTTTCTGGACTCTTTTTTCTATTCCATTGATCTATATATTTTTTTAGTTTTATTGATTTTATTTTTTTAAATACATGACAGTGGAATGCATCACAATTCTTACTACACATATAGGGTATGTTCACGCCAATTCATGCCTTTATACATGTACTTTGTGTTTTTTTCCCATTGATCTATTTTTTAATTTTTTATTTAATTTTTTATTTTTGCCAATAGCACTCTGTTTTGATTTCTAGCTTTCTAGTAAGTCTGGAAGTTGAGCAAACTTTGTTCTTCCCCAACATTTGAGTTGGCTTTTCTGACTTTTTTTCACTTCATATAAGTTTTATAATCAGTTTGTTGATGTCCACAAAATGAATTTTTTGATACTTTGGGAGTCCACAAATCAAGTTGGGAACAACTGACATCATGACAGTATTGAATCTTGCCATCCATCAATATGGAATATCTCTCCATTTATTTCATCTTTGATAACTTGAATTAGAGTTTTAAGTTTTCCTCACACAAATCCTGTACATATTTTGTGAACTTATACCTTACACCTACATAGTTTATTTTGAGAGAGGGGAACTACTACAAATGTTAATGTATCTTTAATTTAAATTTTCCTCATTTGTTGCTGGCATAAAGATAAATGATTGATTTTGTACGTTAACCTTATATTCTACAAACTATAATTGCTCTTTAGTTCCAGGAGAATTTTACTGTTTCTTTCAGATTTTTGACATAGAAAATCATGTGAACAAAGATGTATTACCTCTTCCTAGTCATTATGTATACTTTTTATTCAACCCCCATTTTTGAATATTGATCTCCTCACACAGTTCACAGTGTACAGTTATTTTCTTTCACACCTTTGCAGATATTATCTACCAATCTGTGGTGTCTATTGTTTCTGTTGAGGCCTGTACCAATTTAATCGCTGTTCCTTTATGAGTAAGTTCTGTCTTTGTCTGATTGCTTTTAATATTTTATATTATTCTGTTATATTATAATGTGTTTAAGCTTGTCATGAATCCCAACCTTACATTAACATTTTTCTGATTCTTTGGCCATGTAGAAGTATATAATCATTTTTAATTTTTTTTCATTCTTTATTTGTTCTTTTTAGATATACATGACTGTAGAGTGTATTTTGACATATTATACATACACAGAAGTATATATTCTTATCTCTGACTTCAGATCCCAATCACGATCATGATTTTCCTGCTCCCTCCTTTTTCCCCTGCCTTGCTCTCTGTTTATGCCAGAGTCAATCAGGAGCATCAGACTCTGGTGCAAGTGATTAATGTGTTCTCCCCATGGATTCTGGCCTCTCTTTCCTCTGAATGACCTTTGGGGAGAGGAGGAGTTTCCTCCTCAGGCCCTGGCCTCAGCAGCAAGCTGTGTGCCTGGTGGCATTCATGCTACCTCAATCACAAGCTGTCTGCACTTGGGGTAGGTGAGAAGCTCTGCTCTCTCTTGCTCTGTGAAAGTGGTAAAAAGCAAAGCTACCAAATGACACATTTATTGGCAGCCCAGCTTGTCTTCACCCTGTCATGCCCTGGGCCACGAAGCTTTCTAGGCTGGTTACACCTGTCGACAGAGGGGCCATGACCACAGGACACTCTGCTGGGCATCCCGCCAGCTGGAAAGTCTGTGCATTATTAGACTCCCACTCAGCAGTCCCAGCCTGAGGGGTGGGGCAGGAGGAGGCAGAGGGGCTTCCAGAGAAATTTTGATGCCTGCTGTGAACGGACATCATGTTGTAGAGGCTTTCCAGGGGGGAAGGCAAGGAAATGTACAGACTTCCTTCCTCTCTCAGAATGTATAACCCACTGCCCTGAAATGTGCTTAGCCAGACAGCTGGTCAGGAAAACAGGTGCCAGCTTATAGCAAACTCTGGAACTCTGTGTCATGATCTTCCTCTCTCCTCCCTTTTCCAAGTTTTTATTTTGAAACTTCATTTCAAGAAAAAATAAAACAGGCCTTTGTTATTCAGAAGTATACATATAATATCATCTAACTGACTAGGCTCTGGGATTACAATATAATCTAGACACATGCCTCCTACAATTTAAAATTTTAGATTTTTTGTTTATAAGAGTCTAGTTTTTCAAAACTTCTAGTTAGTGCTATCCATTCAAATGGCCATAGTTGGCAACTGTCTTAGTCAACAAATGAATTCCACGGGGCATTTTTTCATTCATTCTACAAATACTGTTGAATATTTTCTATTGCCTGCCAGGCCCTGGGCTAGGTGTGAAGTACGTAAAAGTAGGAACATCAGACAAGATTCCTGCCCATGTAGAGTTTGTGTTTTAATTGGAGGGACACAGAAAATTAGCTACACAAATTAAACAACTATGCACTGGGAGAGGTGCTATGAAAGAGGGAAGTGAGCTGAAGAATTAAGAAGCTCTACTCTTTTCCTCATCATAATGTATCCTAATTATCTGTCCATTCTTCTGCTTCCTCATTATACTGCAAGAGCCTCTGAGATCACAGCCAAGACATTTTCATCTTGGTCCCCTTAGAACTTAGGAGAGAACCTGAATCATAATAGATCCTGATAAAATGTCTGCTGAGAGGACAGAGCTTCGCAGCGTGAATGTTAAGTTAAATGTTCATGTTGATCAATGAATTCACAAAGGATTGGAGCTTCATTGAGAAATGGTTTCACTTTACACAAAATAGAAAAAGGACCAAGCACAATTGACATTTCACATTGTTTTCTTGATAACATTTTATTATCTACTTAATATTCAAGTTTTATATTTTCATCTTAGATTGATTCAGCCCATAAGCAAATGTAGGTAGGCATCATGGAAGAACAAGAATCCAGTTTTCCTAATTATCTTGCAGGCAGAAAGAGTGAAGCACAGAGTACTGGGGCTGTAAGTGTCAAGCTGTGTAATCAGTGCTGGAAGAAAACATGAGAAGGTTTAAGGTGTCCATAAAAGCTTTCCTGATAATTAAGTTCCTTGTTCTCCCATTTCTTGTCACCTTCTTTTTAGCTGCTAGAACAGCATGTTTCAGTCATGACTGCTGACAGTCTAAATGAGTAGCTGTGTTTTGTTCCTGTACCCTTTTTCCCAACCCATACCCTGTCCCACTCTCAGTTGCTTCCTTGAATTTCACATCACTCTGGAACTCCTCCAGGGACACAGGGTTGAACAGTGCTGGTATCTCTAAGCACATCCAATGACTTCCATAAATGATATGTGCCCTTCATGATTGTGTGGCTTCTGGTTCCTGAACGGTATGTGTGCTGGATGAGATCTGAAAGAACCAAGTTGCCAAAGGCTAGAAATTTGTGCTGTTTAGGGGAAAGTAATTGCTGCCTACAACCAACGGGCTTTTCAAGAAAGATGCTGAGGCTGGAGAAGTAAATAGGTGAGCAAGATAGGAAATGGTGGAACCAAGGCTTCGCGCCAGTCCATCCAGCTCTGGCCACTGGTTTCTTATCTCTGCTTCGTATGTACTGACTACTCCGTTTCTTCAAGCAGCACAGTGGCACAATACCTTGCTTGAAATTGGGAATCAGAAGTTCATTTTTAAATCCTCATGGTCATAATGATAAAAAATGATGTCAAATGCATGGATACTCCTATAAAAATCAGTAGAAGATATAATCTCTGCTCTTGCGAGCTTTAAAACTAGAGTCTTAGTAGTTGAAAATAAAAAAAGAAAAATCTCTATGAAAAGTAATATGATTTACTCCTGATTGAAGAGCTACTTGATCAGAGTTGAGACTACACCCAGGTTTCCTGACTTCCAGGCTGATATGTGTTCCACAATACACCACCAGTTCTCCACAACTATAAGAAGAACAATAAGGGAGAAACTGATGGCAAACATGAGCTGAGGCCTTGTGCTACAAAATGACTATCCTTAAAGGCAAAGTGTTGTAAAGTAGAGCAAACATCAGTGTAAATCCTGGGAAGAAATGATCCTGAGCAAGTATTTATAGGAAAGTTGCATTTAGACTGGGGAGGAGGGATTGAAGCAAGAAAATAAAGCAGTAAGAGTGAATCAGATAGCTTTAGGGGCTACTAAGCAGAACAACACAAGTTCAGTGGAGGTGTTTCATGGAAAGCAGAGAAGCTACATTCAACAAGCTCAAATGCTCACCATGTGCAACTGAGTATTGTGCTAGGCAGATGAATAAAAAAAAAATGTCCTATGGTCATGGTTTTCCATTATAGCTACTAGAATCTTGATTCTAAAAGCCAGGTAGGATTTCCTAAGTCTATTCACAGAAAACTAAACCCAAGAGGAACTTCAGCAGGAAGTCATAGAACATGATAAAAGGCATGATGAAGATGGTTAGTGGTAGTTGGACACAATACCTTTATTTTATTTATTTATTTTTATGTGATGCTGAGGATTGAACCCAGGGCCTCACACATGCTAGGTGAGTGCTCTACCACTGAGCCACAACCCCAGCCCTACATTTTTTAAATATTTTTCTTCCCTTTTCTTTTTTCATTATGGAAATGTTTAACTTGCAAAAAAGTACAGACTGGTAAATGAAACACAGGTACTCAAATGTATTTATTTTTATTTCACCCTATTTTTTATCTCATTCATTATGTAATAATGCTTATTTCATATATTGTAATATAAATAATACATACAGTAATCCATGATGGAATTTACAAGTAAATTTTTGGGACGCATGCTCAAACATGTTTTACAAGCAGATGTATTACATCAAAAATGTTTGGAGACATTTGACTTAATAGTGGACATTCTTAGGAACAGAAATAAGAACAACACTTTTCTGTGCCAGATGTGCAAATGGCCATTCTTTTGACTCAATGGTACACTTTTCCTGGAATATCCATAACTAGTGTCATGAGCTGATGGACCGCCAATCAGACATTTAAGTTCTACCTCTGAGAAAAGATACTTCTAAAAACAAGCACTGGCTTTCCTAGTCTATTTTTTTTAATCTAAGTTTGCATAGTATTCAGATTAAACAAATATATATGACCTTGGGGAAGTCATTATATTTTTAGAACCTGTTTTGGCATCTATAATGAAGTGAGGGAATTAGAGGCATGTCTGGTCTCTAATATCCCTCCTAGCCCTAATATTTTATAAGCCATTTCCATAAAGTTATAAATTGCTAACGCTAAAACCCAATCCAATACATTATTTATATCATGTCTGCTTTTATTGCAGGAGCATTATACATACAGCATACTGGATCACCAGCATTTATTGATGGCACCTGCTCTGTGTCTCCAAACACTACCAGAAACCAATGTGAGGAGGCCCACATTTGGCAGATTCCATTCATAACTGTGTGGTAATCTCAGATGGCACATGCATTCCCAGTGCCTGATCGTGTCTTTGGCCTTCTGTCACCTTCTCCCCTTGAGAGGGATTGCCTTGGTGTCTGAGGGCTGGCACCCAGCTCAGCTGGCTGCAGGAAACCTTGTAGCACTTTGAGGGATGGGCATGTGAGGAAGATTCCTTTCAGGAAAGTGATAGGCACATCACATGCTGCTATTCAGGCTCTGACATGCTGCAGATTAGCAGGCATGCCTCTGGTACAAGGCGTGTGACCAGCCCTTTGGTCCATATTCTGAAACCCTCAAATCTTCCCTGACATTCTGCATAATATATTTTTACCTAATTAGAACCTATTTCACTATTTCTTTTATAAACAGTTTAAGTGCAAACAAAAAAAATTAAAATGCACAGAAGTGACTTTTGAATGCTTTTTCCATTTTTCTGTGAGGCACAGGTTGGCAAGGAGACATTGCAGAGACTGGGGAAATTGTAACAAATGTACAAGTTCAATGTTCTTACCATAGAAGATACTAGAACATAGTACTTCTTGAAAATAGGTATTGGTGGCAGATAGACATGGACTTGATTTTCATCTCTATCACTTGACTGGCCAAATGACCTAGGGAAGGCTTATTTTTTTAAAAAAAATTGGAATTTTATAGGGTTGTTGTCAGAATTAAATTAATTCCTTAGAGAACACATCTAGGTTTGTGGCATCTGGTGAACACTAAAGAACTACATTCAGTTGCTATCAACATTGCTAATGCCTTTATTGAGTTATAGAGCCAAATATTTCCCTAATTATTCCATTGGCACATTCATCTTAGAAACTGATGGATAAGCTGGACATGGTAGTGCATGCCTTTAATCCCACTGGCTTAGGAGGATAAGTCAAGAGGATCTCAAGTTCAAGGCCAGCTTCATCAACTTAGAGCCTAAGAAACTCAGTGAGTGCCTGTCTCAAAATAAAAATAAATAAATAAATGGCTAGGGATAAATTGCCCTTGGTTTAAATCCCCAGTACCAACCCCTCACCATATACAACAAAAAAATCCTGACTGATACAAGCATTGCAAAGCAAATTGTTGGAATCTAGATGTCTATGGCTAGTTCTGTTCACTTCTGAGGATGCCAGTGTCAGGGATCATTTTACTTACTTCCAAGTAGGACACAGATGAAATAAACTGTTATTCAATTCCCCCAGCTACTACCCAATCAGCAATACACATTACATGCTTCTTCCCTGATGAAGACATAATGCATGTTTCCAATGGGATTGTTGCAGAGACCTCTGGATGGAATAATCCAAATACATGTTAAGACTTAAGAAGAGACAGAACAAATTGCTTTTGCAACATTTTCAGATTAAGGCTATATTTTTATCTGTGACGTGGATCCTCTCAGTTGATTAAAAACTCAGATCTGTTATCCATTGATCCTTCCACTCTATTCAGATCAAAGTATTTTTTAATTAACAGACATGGAAAATGATCATATGCCTTAAATAGATCAAATGACTGCAAATCTTTATTAAACACTCCTCTACTGAGTTTACACCTTGAGAGTTTTTTGGGTAAGTGGGGTTGATCATGAAATGTAGTGGCACCTATCTCAGCAGAGTACTGAAAATGTTTTGTAGAAAGAGAAAGAGGAGCCAAAGTGCTCTGATTTCTATGAACCATAAATGCCTGGGGAAAATTATAGCCAAAGTAGGGGTCCTAATATTACTCTACTGGACGTTTGCTTAGAAAGAGAAAACAGAGATGTCCATGGGAAATTAGTCAAGGTGTAGATCACATCATTTCTACAACTCACTAACAAATATTGTGTGCAAACAGGTCACTTATGGAGTGGTTTCCAGCCTTCTTCATTTTATAGAAAATACAGAAAATGACCAGACTGCATATCACACAGATATAGGGATGAGGCTTGTCATGGGTGAGGTGGCCAATCGAGGAGCTCTGAGCTTCTCATTCTTGAACTGAGGACTGAAGTGATATAGATCTTGACACACTTGTAATCCTTCAGAAGCTCAGGGCCTGGGGTTAATAATTAATCCATTTACTCTGAATATTTGCATAACCTAGGGAGTAGGGAGCTGCATTATTTGGGAATATATCTTTAAAAAATTAAAAAAAAAAACCACAAGCAAACCAAGAAAAAATTTTTTTTCCTGAAGTATCTGAAAGATAGCGACAGAACATACACAATAATGACTAAAAGGTTTGATCCTGAGTCAGATGTAAAGTTATATCCCAGTTATAATGCTTACCAGCTTTGAGACCTTGATCAAATTACCTCATCTCACTATGCCTCAGTTTCTTCCTGGCTAAATTATGGAACCAACCTAGGTGCCCTTTAACAAATGAATGGATAAAGAAAATGTGGTATATATATTTGATGGAATATTAGTCAGCTTTAAAGAAGAATGAAATTATGGCATTTGCCAGTAAATGGATAGAGCTGAAGAATTTCATGCTAAGTGAAATAAGCCAATCCCCAAAAACCAAAGGCTGAATGTTTTCTCTGATATGTGGGTGCTAATTCACAATAAGGAGGTGAAGCTAGGGAAGAAAAGAGTTACCTTAGATTAGGTAGAGGACAGTGAAGGGAGGGGAGGGGATATGGGAATAGAAAGGATAGTAGAGTGAAATAGACATTATTACCTTATATACATATATGACTGCATGACCGATATGATTCTACAACATGTACAATCAGAAAACTGAGAAATGATACCCCATTTATGTATGATATATCAAAGTGCATAAATGCATTCTACTGTCATGTATAACTAATTAAAACAAAATCCAAAAAAAAAATTTTAAAGGCATTGGAAACTCAGAGAAATGTTGAGAGAATTAAGATGATGCATGCACAGCACACAAAGCCAAGAAGTTTCCACTCTGTGGCTCTAAACATGCTTCCATGGGACTTGTGCTTCCCACTGAGATGAGTATGGGCCAAGGGAGGAGGAAAGTAACACAGAAAGCTGTCACTGATGGCTCACCTCAGCCCCAACCAAGTGATGAAAGCAAGTGTTAGCTACCCTTCATAGAACATGCTTTCCTGATCCTTGCCTTCCAGTTCCAGGCTTGGACGCGTGCGACCAATCTTAGTTGGTAAAAGTAAATCAAGTTTGCTTTCAAACTAACCCCAAAAGACAACCTTCAGAACAAAAGCCAAAGGGATTTTCTGCTTTAATGATCTCAAACCCTGAATAACAAGGCTGTGTCAACAGCACAATCTCCAACTTCAAGTACTTCACGACTCTCCAATTGTTTGAATGGATGCTCCTCCAGGCTCCCTAAGGACAAGCTTTCCAAGCCCACCTGCTTGAGCTTTAGTAAATACACCTTGACACCCCTTCCCAACCCGGCTCCCCAATCCTGCTCACCTGGGGGGTGGGGGCTGGGTTGAAACAGCTTCTGACCCAATATTTGCCTCCTGAGTGAAAAGCAGACAAACAGGTTTTTGGAACTTCCTGATGGTTCTATCCAGGTGTTTGACTCTGTTCTTTGAGCTTTAGACTTAGTTCTTAGGAACTGCATTGCAGTTTTCCCTCTGGCCTTCAGATTAGCACGCAGCTTCCTAACAGCCATGGCAGTTCACTTTCAATCATGTTTCTCTGTTTCTAGTTTCAAAGAACATTGCCTTTATGAAGCAAATTCTCTCTCCCAGCTGTCATGAGACTGTAACATGAGAAAGGAATTTTCTTCTCACCCCTCCTGAGCCTTCTCACCACAAATTATCAAAAGAGAGATTTAGTTTAGTAGGAAACATATTCTAGCAGATTTGATATAATTTGGAAAACTCAGACATTCAGGATTGCCACATTTGGTTAAAATCAAAATAAATCCCACTCTCTGTCTTTCCAGACTGAGGGAAAAATTCAGAGGCACTCACCATTAAGTGACCCTTCTTCTCCTACACCTTTCCCCTAAGGAGTCTTTATATATTCACAGATATCCCTCTGGTCTTTAATCCACCCTGGATACTTTAGAGATGTAGATTCATTCAGCCTGACTCTTTGATTTCAACCACTTTGATTTTGACCTTTTGGCCAAGGTTGGTGGTGTTGGGGTTCCCAGGCTAAGCATCTCTAGGTGCCCCCATTCTTTTGCCATCCCAGAGCAGAGCATGAACCCCATAATACATAGGAAGCAGAGAGCCCTGTCCTCTCTGGAGGCCTTCCTCATTCCATCCTGATTCTGTCTTGCTTTTTTCTCTCCCTGGCTTGACTTCTTCAGTATGCACTCACTTTCCAGAAAACAAAAGCCACGGAGGACATTTCTCTAGCCAAGGAGGACAGTTCTCAGGTGCAGCTTCCGCTTCCTGCTACACAACACATATATTCCCTCAAGCAAGGAGTCCTTGCTCATTTTCTTGGAATGGGTGACAACACAATAGAAAAACAAAGCAAAATGTCCCAATGTATTACTCTGCTGAAATATATACAAAATTTAGGCTATTTCCAGTAATTTTTCCTGACTATAATAAAGGCACAATGAACATTAAAGTACATATATTCTTTTACATATTTATGATGAAATCTTTGAGGCAAATTCCTTAGAGTAAAATCGTTGGGTTAGAGGGTATGTGCAAATGGCATTTTAAATGAATATTGATAAATTAAACTTTCAATACAAGTGTAATAATTTACATTCCTACCAATAAAGCATGGTTAATTATTTGCCCACATCTTTATCAAACTGGATTTCGTCAATTTTTTTAAAACTTTACCAAATTGTGGGCATTTAAAAAAAAAAAAATCTTGCTTCAGATTGTAATTTTTTTTTTTTTTACTGTTAATCAGGTCAAATGCCTTTCCATTTATTGCTTAGTCACATTAACTGACAATATATACTTGTTTATTTTTCTTACTGATTTATTGTTAGAGTCTGTAAACAAGTCAAGATGGTGCCTGGCATTTTGCAGAGGGAGTGGTTTGTGAAGTAACGCCAGCGAGCCATTAAGTGTGGAGATTCCTTATGGGTTGACTGCTGTATCTAGTTTATATTAATTAAGATAAGCTGTGTGGAATGTATATATACCCCTCCTGTCCTACAATAAACAGCTCCCACTCCTGCTGTATCAATCTACACAAGTTGTTCGTCACCCCCCGGTTATTTTGCTGCAGCCGGACTGCGGCAATTTATAAGACTTGTAGTATTAATGTTATCAGCCCATGATTCAGTGCTGGTCCCTGAAGGAGAAAAAAAGAGTACTCCCAAATCCCCACAAAATTAGCTATCTTCATTCTTAACTGAAAGAGGGCAGTTACTGCAAAAAAAAAGCAGTCACACTTATACTCATTGGAGAGTTTCAGCAGTCCAGTGTGGACCTGCCAAGTCCAAAAAGATACTTCCAGAGGCCTAGGAGTCCATACTCAGAACTGGCATCCTCTGCACCTGCTGGAATCACCTGTAGAGCTGAAAAGCTTCTGTGTTGTTGTGTTATGCTACCCCCTGCACCCCCAAACCCACCTAGGGAGCCTGGTGCTCAGACTGAGGAGTGCAGGTGGTAAATAGTGCATGTGTGTAACAACTGTCATTGCTATGTATTCCTAACGTTTTCCATCACACAGACCCCTCAGAATGTCTTCTGAAGCCCGTGAAACCCTTTTCAGATAAGGTTTTAAATGTATGATTGCAGAAGAAAACAATGATATTCAAATATTCTTGTCAAAATATTTTAAAATAAATTTTTGGCAGTGTTATTTACACATACATGCACACATATTTCTTTATTAGCACATCAAATAAAAAGATCTAGCAATGAGTATAAAAAATAATACAAATTTGGAATTAGTGCTAAGTGTAAATGACATCAACAACAATTTATAAATCAAACTAAAATTGTCTGATTTCTATTAGTGGTGAAGTTACAGGTGATATCAATACTAAAATAGTTTGGTACTATGTGCACGATTAAAGAAATGCTAAATTTTAGTTGAAAGTGTGGGAGAAAATAAGATATAATGTTTTCCCCATCCAATTTCATGGACGTTCTGAATTCAGGAGGTAAAAGCATTTTTTTTTTTTTTGAAAGGTAGAATGTCTAGTGCTAAGACAGAGCAGTGTGCATCAACTCTTCCCTGTAGAAGGCCCTAGAACATGTGTCTATAATGGGTGTTTTGTTGTACAAAGTTTTACATTTTATAGCATGAAATTTTTACTTCATGGTGACTCTTTTTCCTACATGCTACTACTTTATTGGTAGACAAGCTTTTACTCTGAGGCAAGTAAGGATGAAGATATGATGGAGCAAAGTGAGCTTCTCTCCCACAAAGCCCACCCTCCTCTCTGGGGCCTGCAAGGATACGGCTGGTACAAGGCCTCTTCTTACACTGAGCAAGCCTGGGGAAATCCATAAACTGGCCCTGCTACTTAATGAGACCTTTCCTTGACAAGATCATAAAATTATCCACTCATGTTTCCTTCCAGCATATTCAAATTCCTTCCAGCATATTCAAATTCTTCTTCTGTCTGGAATTTATTTTGATGTAAAGAAGGAATAAAGAATCTTTGTTTGGTTTGGTTTCGGTTTTGTCCAAATGGATAATCATCTATCACAGCATCATCTTTTCTTCACTGGTTTGAAATGTCACTCTTGTTACAAAATACCAAATTTTGCATATATTTGAGTCTCCTTTTCTGTACTTCCCATCAATTTAATAAACCTATGTATTCTACAGATTTCAATTATTGTCTTTACAACTCCTTTAGGATTTTATTTTTGTGAGTTGCTTGGAAACATAATAATATACTGTATAGCTCTGATACCATAGGGAGGGGAAATATGAGTATTCTTTTAGTGTGACATCTTTTTTCCTCTGCATTTTAGCATCTTATCCATGTTTATGCCTCCCCATTGAGTAAAGATATTCTGGCTTCCTTGGAGTTTATCTTAATCATCCCAAGGGCATTTCTTACTTTATATGCTTCTATCATCATAAGGCATCCTGTTCTCATTCCTATGACTAAGCAACTAGTTCCCTAACTAGAACAGAATCTAGTTATGACCACCTTGTATGTATGTATGTATATATATATATATATATATATATATATATATATATAACCAATTCAAATTTTGTCTATACATTAAAGGAAATACTATTGGGAGAAATTGAGCTTGAAATGTATTTACTGTATAGTTATTAGAACAATGGAAACCACCAGTCTTTGTCTTTTTAAAAATTTATTTGTTCTTTTCAGATATAGATAGCAATAGAGTATATTTTGACATATTTATACAAACATGTACTATTTTATTCTAATTAGGATCCCAGTCTTATGGTTGCACATGATGNTAGTATGCTGTTCTTAAGTCCTTTGGGTATAAGCTGAGGAGTGGGATAGCTGGGTCACAGAATGGTTCCATTCCCTGTTTTCCAAGGATTCTCCATAGTGCTTTCCATATTGGCTGCACCAATTTGCAGTCCCACCAGCAATGTATGAGTGTGTCTTTTCCCCCACATCCTCACCAACACTTATTGTTGTTTGTATTCTTAACAGCTGCCATTCTGACTGGAGTGAGATGAAATCTTAGAGTAGCAGTTTTGATTTGCATTTCTCTAATTGCTAGAGATGTAGACTATTTTTCATATATTTGTTGATTGATTGTATATCTTCTTCTGAGAAGTGTCAGTTCATTTCCTTGGCCCATTTATTGATTGGGTTGTTTGTTTCTTATTGTCTAATTTTTTGAGTTCTTTGTATACTCTGGATATTAGGGCTCTATCTGAAGTGTGAGGAGTAAAGATTTGTTCCCAGGATGTAGGCTCCCTATTTACCTCTCTTATTGTTTCTTTTGCTGAGAAAAACTTTTTAGTTTGAGTAAGTCCCATTTGTTGATTCTAGTTATTAACTTTTGTGCTATGGGTGTCCTATTGAGGAATTTGGAGCCCTACCCCACTGTATGTAGATCGTAGCCAACTTTTTCTTCTATCAGAGGGCGTGTCATGATCTTGATTTTAAATGAGAATACTTGAGCCTCAATCTGTCTAGACTATTTATTAGTTGTATGATGTTGGGCACATGAATAAACTTGAGAGTGCTTTAGTTGACTTACTTATAAAATGGGGAATGTCAGCATCTGTAGCATAAAGTTTTATGAGAGTTAAGTGTGCAACATAACCAAGTCGACTACTGCCATGATGATCATCATTGGGGAGTTTGCTTGAAAGAAGACAAGGATAAGGCATGGAAAACATTGAAAGTCTCACTTCATGTCAAGATTTTTCTTAGATTCTTTCAAATAAGACCCCTATACCCCCACCTCCCAAAAAAAGAAAAAAAAAACATCAAAGAGAAGGAAAACTTCAAGGAAGTGATAATAGGCAAAGATCCCATAAACATCAACTTTCCAGTAGGTGAGAAGAGCTAGGCATAAACCCTTTCCTTTTCTCTCTCTCTCTCTCTCTCTCTCTCTCTCTCTCTCTCTCTCTCATTGTTGTAGATGGACACAATACTTTTATCTATCTATCTAAAATCTATTTATTTATTTTTATGTGGTGCTGAGGATTGAACCCAGTGCCTCACACATGCGAGACAAGCACTCTGCCACTGAGCCACAATCCCAGCCCACACCTTTCCTTTTTAACACATGGATTCTTTATTGCTTTGGCCAAAAGTGCTGCTGTTGAAAAAAAGTTGCATGGTCACATATGAACTTCTAACAATGTCAGCACATTTTCTGAGATAGCACCTCATTTCTGTATTCATAGCTAGGTTAGGAAGAGAACGGCCAAACAGATGTCTTGCATTTCCATGCAACCTGCTGGCCAGCAATGACAATCATGGTCTCCCAAATCCACATCACATGCCACAAAATGACAAGCACCATAACTTTGTAGCCATTATTGCCATATTTACTGTAATTCATATTACATATTTAGCAATAATTCAGCTTGAACTTCCTGAAGAGTTTACTCCTTGACCTATGAACTATTTCACTACCCCTAAGCTATGCCTGGCTGACATACCTATTCTTAGCCCAGCAACATATCTCTGTGAAAAAAAAAATGGCCAAAATCATCATTAACTCTTCCACCATTAAAGAAATGATCAATTCATAACCACCAGAGTAAGCAACATATATATCATTTGGATTTAAAAACAACAACAAAAAAGACCTCTCTCTTGTTCCTCTTCTCTTTTCATTATATCAAAATTCTTCAAAAACTAAAAACAAAAAAAAAAAATAGTTCATTATCTGCCTGAGAAGCAATATCTCTTCCTTTCTGCAAATTCTTTCAAGATGCTTCCAGAAGACTGACCCAGTCCTGGAAGGACACCAGAGTGACCCAAACACAGTACTTAGAAGACACAGTGTTCTCTGAGGGCCTTCAGTGCCTCAGACATTACTCTCATAAACAGCTTCCACTTGCTAAATTAGATGGGAGCAGGCCTCAAAGCACCATTCTACAGTCAGAAAAAGCAGTTGCAACAGGCCAAGATACAATTGCAATACCGCAAGAGGAAGAAGATAGGAAGGCACTGGGGAAAGCAGCAGGCAAAACAAGACCTACTTAAGAATCTATTGGCTTTTCTTTTTTTTTCTTTTTTTTATTATTAGTTGTTCAAAACATTACAAAGCTCTTGACATATAATATTTCATACATTTGATTCAAGCGGATTATGAACTCCCATTTTTACCCCATATACAGATTGCAGAATCACATCAGTTACACATCCACTTTTTTACATACTGCCATACTAGTGTCTGTTGTATTCTGCTGCCTTTCCTATCCTCTACTATCCCCCTCCCCTCCCCTCCCATCTTCTCTCTCTACCCCATCTACTGTACTTCATTTCTCTCTCTTGTTTTTTTCCCCATTCCCCTCACTTCCTCTTATATGTAATTTTGTATAACAATGAGGGTCTCCTTCCATTACCATGCAATTTCCCTTCTCTCTCCGTTTTCCTCCCCACTCTCCTCCCTGTTTAATGGTAATCTTCTTCTCATGCTAAGTGAAGCTAGCCAATCCCTAAAAAACAAATGCCAAGTGTCTTCTTTGATATAAGGAGGGCAACTAAGAACAGAGCAGGGAGGAAGAGCATGAGAAGAAGATCTATTATTGGCTTCTCTGCTAAACAAAGGAGAAGCAGTTTGAATCATGTCTCAGGAAAGGAATAGGATGCGAGATCTCACTGCTATCAAATTGGCCCCCTCTCTTCTGTGTTTGCACAGTAGTAGAATTCCAAATGGTGGTTGGCAAAGCTGAGGAAGAAAAGTTGAAACAAAGGCAGCTTCCTGCCGCAGGGACTCAGGTGGCACTTCTCCAATGAAGCACTCATTGATCCTTAAATCCTATGGACATGGAATGAAACATCACTCTAAACAGACCAGCAATCCTGGAGTACTTAAGTGAGGAGTCTCTTGAAGTGGCAGCAACCAGATCAAAATTTATCAAGGTGACATGTGTCACCTTTCTCACCTGTGACCTGCCTCTCCTAGAGAGGCAGATTTGGAATCCCTCTGAAGTCAACAATTACTTCAGGCAGTGTCATTCCACACATCCACACTTCTTTGGTGAAGAAGAAAGGATGAGAGAGAGAGAGAGAGAGAGAGAGAGAGAGGCCTAGATTTCTTGCTACTTCTGAACTCTAAATAAATAAATTGGTTAGCCAGTATCTGTGATGCCAGCATGGTTCACTAGGATAAACACAATTTGCCTTTCTTTAGTTTTATTTGAGCAAATTATAACTTTAAAATAACTGTTTTACAAATTGATTCCTACATTTGATGTTGACATTATGTAGGTGTTAACACAGCAGTCAAGAAGCTATTGAGGCTGAATATGTGGATTTTAATTGAGTTTACTCTTTTTCATTGTAATGCAGAGGTTGAGGCAACAAAGCAGGTGATTTTGAAGTGATTTATTTCCATTTTAATGAATAAGCAGCTCAAGTTCAAAACTCAAGAAATTTTTAAAAGGAAAAAGAAGATGGAGCAGGAGAAAGAAGGGGAATGAGGAGAAGGAAGAAGAAAAAGAAAAATAGGAGGGAGTAGTAGCTAGAAGAGAGATACAGAAACCATGAAGGAAAAGTATTTTCGAAAATTCATGCAGGCTATCTTTTGAAAGGTAGGTGAAGAGAGTGATATTGTTAAGAAGAGACATATTTTCCCAAATAAACCAGTGAGGATCTTGGGGTTCCCAGAGGAGGACTCAGTAGATTGGTGTGGATTTCTTGGTGAATACACATTAGAATGAGAATTTCTTAATCATCTGTACACAGAGGAGCTGCCACAAGCCAGAGATTGACGATGAAAAGAAAGATTTAAGTTCTCATTCTCTTAAGCCAGACCTGTGGATAGCAGTCTCAGTAAGATGGTGACATCTCTGGGTAGGGATGTTTGCTTACAGTCCCCCAAACATCACTAGCACTCACTAAATATTAAAAAACACAAATGCTGGGATCACTAAAAATATCTAGCTGTTTCTCTTCAAATTTGGGTTGAACTTCCTTTCGCAATATGAACTATGCTCCTGCCAATTTTAAAGTTTACAGCTCCAGCTGTTAGGGAGTTATGTAAGAGCAAAAATGATCAAAGGACCTCACGAGTGGAAAATGCATTTCCCCTGGGTTGCATAACTCCCCGAATGGAGTGGGCAATGCAAAAGGCAATTGAAACATCAGCTGCCCACTCCTCCTGCCTCTCACTGCTACCTCTCGACAGGGGAAGTGGAGGGGAGGAAATCACCTTGGAAGAAAAATAAAGGACAGGAGAAGTTTTGTTGGACTCAAATTTAATATGCAAGCATTTTTCAAAAGTAACTTGCAAGTTACTAAAATGGTTTAAAGCCAAAAAACCAAATTCCTCTCAACTATCTGACACTTTCCCTAAAAAGATGAACTCAGTACATTAAAAAATATAGTTCACTATATCCAGCATAATGCTGTATGTCATTACTTTCTGAGTGTCTCTCCTATTGGCCTTTTAGCCCTTGCAGGGTGGGGAACTTATCTTTTTGGTTTGCCTCCCTAGTTCCCAGTATATAATAAGATTGAATAAATACCAAATATGTGAATATAGATTACAGAAAACATGACTTTAGCCATGTTTATATATATATATATATATATAT
>NW_025999990.1:1475362-1479895 GCF_001458135.2 Marmota marmota marmota | reverse complement strand
TATATATATATATATATATATATATATATATATATATATGTGTGTGTGTGTGTGTGTGTGTGTACACACACACACAGACTAACTATCTGCATAAGCCTAGACATGATGCAATGACTTTGGTTAAAGAGAAGACTGATAAGAGCCAAACAGTTGTTATCTTACCAATTTTCCTTTTGCCTCTTGGTTCCAATTTCAAAAAGGACAATAATAAAGCTGACCAAAGTCAGGTAACAGAAGTGGGTAAAGGAATTGTTCATAAGGAGGCTCCCATGAGCTCTCTCAGCTTTCCATTCCTTGCTGGAACCATGGGTGAATACTTTATGCACAGGCCACAGTGGCTCCTAAATGTTACAGAGTAGGAAGGAGTTACTTAACAATAGAAGCACAAATCAAGGAAGAGACTGAAGTCATTGGAGAAGTTAGCCATTTAATGAAGACCCTGTAAGTTCTTAGCAACGAGTCCAGAATGTCTTCAGAGTTTCAGAGACCAGTGACCTGCCTATCAATTTCTGGAAATGTCAGCAACCCCTGCCAATAGCCCACATCAGTGATGATTCGGAAAAACCTAGGCCCAGTGCATTCCAAGGTCCCCTAGGATTGGCCTCAAAATTCCCAGATTCAGGATATTCTCAGGCAGTGGACAGTGTAATGGTAATTTATACACCTGCTACAAAAAAAAAAAAAAAATAGGGAGGTCCATCATCAATGAACAGATTCCACTTCAATGGGAGGAATGGGAAGCTGGGAGGATTCCAAAGAGTTGACAAAAAGTTCTGGAAGGGCAGCAAGATGAGAAGACAGGATCATCCTTGCTAACTTCAAAAAAGATACTTATCTCTCTGGAGTAAAATTTGCATTCATTATATTCTTTGTGTTTCCACTTCACCATCCTTATTTGGGCCTTCCATTTTTCTGGTCTTTATCGTTTATCAAAGTGAGTAAAATAGAATTTATGCACTGGAAAATGTTGAAGAAAAAGAAGAACACTCAGCCTCATTCAGGTCTCAGGCTCTCTAGTCTATACCTCTTAGTCTGCCTTTCATGATTCTTCAGTAGTTTGATCTTTTCATTTCTGCCTTATCTGTTTTTGCCATCTCCAGAATCATGACCTTCTTTTGACATCCAGCCATGGTCTAATTACCTTTTGTCTAATTTCCCCTGGCTACAGTAATATTACAGTGTTCTGAGACAGAAGGAGGCTCCCATGCACTCTCTTAGCTTTCCATTTTTTGCTAGAACCATGGGTGAATACTTTATGCATAGGCCACAGTGGCTCCTAAGTGTCACAGAGCTGGAAGGAGTTACTTAACAAGAGAAGCATCGATCAAGGAAGAGACTGAAATCGTTGGAGAAGTTAGCCATTTAATGGCCATATGGAATTTACAACCAGGTGTGGGAGGAGCGGGAACACTACTCAGTAACACAAACCAGAAATTTGAGGTTGCAGGTTGTTTTAGCCATATATTCAATTTTATAATTTTACATTTTGGAATGTTAATTTCATAATGGAAATGATAAAAAGTAAGATTTGACCACATCTGAGTTGAAGAGAACCTTTAGAAATTTACTATTTGTTAAGTGTTGAATCTTAAAGGTGAAAGGTTTGCTTTCTTCAGAGGACAGGGTAGATCAGGATTCTAGAGAACATGAGTTTATTTATTTGGTTATTTTAAAAGTCACAAGGCTAAAATTTGAAATTTACATTTGAAAAATAATTCTATATAATACGAAGAAAACAATAAATTAGCTATGGGGTTCTCCAGAATATCAATGAGATAAGATCAAGAAAAGTGTTTGTAAACAGCAAAGTCCTATTTAAAATTACATATAAGTATGGATTGAAGTTAATTAATATGAGAAAAAGATACCTTAAAACTATTTAAAACAGAGACCAAAATAGACATAGGAAATAATAGGGAGAAATTAAGAGTTGGATTTGAATATTTCCTTGAAAATTGAAACTAACAATAATGAAGATACTTTCTTTAACTTCTTATAATTACTATACTTTTAGAAAGAGCTCCACACTGTCCCAAACCTAATATACCTGATATTATTATTGTTAAATCTTAGGAGTATTAATTAATAAAATATTGGGGATTTTTGCACATAATTTATCCAGAAAAAAATATTGTAGAACAATTAGTTTACTTTATGTTTGGGTTTCTCAACATGGCAAAAAAAAAAAAAAAGAGGATTATTTTTGCAAGATTCCTCAATTTTCCCATGAGCTGCTTTCTCCTTAGAAGCCCCATCACATTGTCACCTTTATTGACATAAAACTCTGCCAAATTTTAATTTGTCAATAGCTTTTTATCTGATTGAATATATCTCCAACATCAATTTCATTCACATCATCAAATACTTTATATTTTTAAATATATTATTGATTTTTCCATTGTTTTCTCACTATATTTTCAGCTTTTTAAAATATCAATTGGTCTACAAAGAAAGAAACTATTAAACACATACATTGAGATCATGAGTGAAGGTAAATGTTGCATTTAAACACAGAGAGGGATGTTGAAGTAGGTCGATTTATTTTACAAATGGTCAATTGATTAGTTTTGGTGTTATGATAGCTTGCTTCTGTCTGAAACCCTGTCCCTGTGAGGTCTTGAATGATGAGTTCTTAGGTGACAAGAACTTCATCCTTTATTTTTATCTTTAATAGTGCTACAACATGGCCTTATTGAGATAGATACTTGGTAAATTTTGACTGAGTAAGTGATTGATAGAGTGAGTGAAGGAAGAGATGAATAGTCACTGTAGGATTTATATCTTAACAAGAAAACCACACACAACAATTACTAATCTCAGTTAAATAGATAAACATAATACCAGAGATGTAAATGAGTTGAAACTTAGATCCAATGTATCCATCAAAGAGAAATCAATTTATCAGAGTTCATGATGAAAATGTACAGGATCTCACTAGGTCCATCACTAAGTAAAGCCTTCAAATAATATGATTTACAAAAGTAATAACATTTGTAATAATAATTGGCACCTACCCTGCTGTGTTGTACCAGAACCCTTATACACATTATGTTCATGATTCTTATGACAAGGAGCCCCAAGGGATCTACAAAGCTATAGGATTAGCATAGTTAATTGTGTCATGGCAAATTTTTGTTTAAAGAGTTGGGAGGAAGGATTTTTCATATTATTTTTATCTTAAAAACAAACATTTTCAGTAGAATACAAACTGCCATACATTTTTTACAATAAAGCTCCAATTTTCCAAGATATTTTACTTCGTGAAAGATCTTGGGGCTTTGTCTGCAGTGAATACCCCGCCATCGATCCTTTGGATCACCCAGACACACTTGATTCTTCTCACCTGTTAGAAATACATCAGTGGGAAATTCTTGAATACTTCACATTATGTTCACCACTTCCCCTCAACAACCCTGACACATGCATTATTGTCCTTGTTTTGCGCATGAAGAAACAGTCCCAGAGAAGTTACAAATGAAAGCCCCACACACTTATTCGTATCCAAATCCTGCTTTTCCTTAAACTACATTGTCTGGGAAGCAAATGGCCCTTCCTGTTCCCATCACCTTCTCTCTTTCTTCCTTTCGACTAAACCTTCTCTCTACACTATTTTATTACCTAGATTTCTTAGAGGAAAACAGCCTGCTGGTTTGTCTTCACATTTTGGGATCCCACAGGGTGTGTGAATTCAGGATAGCTAACTGCTTTGCAACAGAGAACTACTAAGATAAGGCAATGCTTACCTAGAGAATTGAATTGCTCTTTAGTGGAATTTTCAACTCCCTTAAGACAATCTGGGCAATGCACCGTGTGTCGGTGCCCCTTCCACTGCTCATAACACACTTGTTCATTCAATTTCAGAATGTCAGGCCAGTCCTTTCTTAGAGGGATGGCCAACAAAGGCATCCATGAAGTGTCATCACTGCCTACATTCCCAACTGTCCAGGTGGGGTTGGGTAGGGAGCAGCTGCAGGGGAGGGGTCTGCTAGCAGCTTCTGTGGAAGCACTCTACTGCCTCGTTCAGTCACTATCTTCAGGCCCACTTGAAGTAGACACTCTTTCAACCACCAGAATAAAATAAAAGGGAATGGATGATACCCTTAAACAGTAAGAAGGGAGGTTTTTGCCCAGAAGGAAAACTGAGATCCATTTGTAGAACTTGTGGCAGTTGATCATCACAGTATCCAACAAAACAGAAAAATAACCCTGCTCCAACATCTCTCTGACCCAGAATCATTATCTTAGGAAGCCAGTCTGTCTGTCATTTGGCTCTTCTAAAACACAGGAATTTATAGTTTGAAAACAGTCTCAGAATCCCCAGGATTGGCCTAGCACTCCAATTTGTGGATAAACCACAATGGGACATAATATTCTTTCCTGCTAGGCTCCTATATTATTCTGGTTTGAATATGCCCATACTTGTGGTTTCTATTTCTGCCTTAGTTTTGCTTCCTAAACTTCAGAAGATCTGGTTATTCTCTCTCTCCTTCTCTCTCTCTCTCTCTCTCTCTCTCTCTCTCTCTCTCTCTCTCA
>NW_025999990.1:1421767-1475350 GCF_001458135.2 Marmota marmota marmota | reverse complement strand
CTCTCTCTCTCTCTCTCTCTCTCTCTCTCTCTCTCTCTCTCTCTCTCTCTCTCTCTCTCTCCGCCTCCACCCCTCTATTTTACATGATACAATTAGAGAATTGCAGAAACCAGAAGCCAGAGGCATTATCTGACCAGTTAACCAGGACTTTCTAAGAAAAACATGATAAAATTTCATAATCTAGATGTTTGTCAATATAAACACACATGCAACACTCTAGGCTAAGGCTACAAGATGAACATCAAATTACAGTTTGTAAGAGAAACTGGGAAGAGAAAGTGAACTAATAAATAGCAAACAGTATGTGGTTCTGACTACATGACAGTTACCCTCCTGAGTGTTTTGGATAATCCTATCTGAGAACTCATTGCAGGCTAGAACTATTATTAACCTGTATTTACAGATGAGAAAGTTGAGGCAAAAAGAACTCAAGTAATTTTCTCAATACATAATTAATGGAAGAGGCAGAATTTGAACCCAGGCATTTAAACTTCCAAGTTTATGGTTTTAACCACTCTGTGTGGCTGGTTGCCTTTCTAATAAATGGTGAGGCTTTATTTACTTATCCATCCCAGCCTACATCCTCTATTTCCTTTGAGCATTTTTTTTTCTTTCCATCCCCCTATATTTGCCCCAACATGAAATAAGATCTTCTTAAACAAATTACTTATAGTTAATTTTGCAAGTTGTTTATCATTTATTCAGCAGCTAGAGAACACTTCCTTTGGTAAATACTTGAAAATGGAAATAAGATTTTCTTAATAACAATACACACAGAAGCTGGGAATGTAGCTTAGTAGTAGAGCACTTGCCTAGCATGCATGAGTTCTGGGTTCAATCCCTATCACCACCAAAAAGAAGAAGAAAGAAAAGAAAAAGCCACACACATTTTTTTTCCTACAATGTGTCTCAGAAGAATATATCATCAGAAGGTTGGTTTAAAAAAAAAAAACACAAGAAAACAAGACTCTCCTGTGCTTTTACGCTCTGGGTTGCAACAGTACCCCTCAGGTCTTGTCATTATCAATTCTCTTTGCCATTTTAGGAACTTTAGTCCAATCTATATAGGTTCTTTATGGCTGGACTCGGCAGAAATTCTGTTACCTACACATCAACCATCCACTGGGCTACAGCTGATTCTTTATTTTACCTACTGATCTGTAGTGGTTTCTAAAGAATGTTTTTATTACTGTGATATGGTTATTTAAGATTAGGCTTTTGTGCTTCTCATCTTATCCAAAACAGCTCTGCTATTTCCATTCTAGCCTATCCTGTTCCTATAAAGAGGAGGTCAGACATGGAGGCTAGTTTTCCTCTCTGACTAGATTGGCAGCTTCTGAAAGGCTAGAACCTAAGACATGTGAATGTATTTGCCTGCAGTGCCTAAGAGTACCTGGCATGCACTGGTATTCTGATTAAATTCTGGTTAAATGAATGAAACAACAAATACACCAATCTTTCCCCTAATTTGGTCCTTTTCTCATACCAAATTTGAAGTCAACATCCCTCTTCCAATATACCCAAGAATTCTTTTCCAGGGTATGTTGCATTATTAAATATAAATTTAGATAAGAAGGAGTAGATAGTGTAAGTCACATACCTTTCTTACATTTTTTTTTGAATAGCCTGTCCTCTGATGGGCATGTGGAGATTGATTATATTATTTTATAAGCTTTCATGCATGTTTGAAAATTCCCATATTAACTTATTTTTTAATCTGCCCACACAATTGTTCAGTTTAATTAGAATAATAGTATTTTAGAGGAAGTGGTAGTATTAAAGAGTCTACTTAAATCTTCTGAGTGTAATTGCAAACGAAGATATTTCTATTTGTTTCATACATATTGGGGGTATTGCTTTAAAAGCAATCTAGTTAGAGAGCTTTTGAAAGTTTTTTTTAGTTTGAATCTGGATGTCTTCTTTGGAAATATTATTTATTTTTTATCTTTCTTATGGGATGCCTTGTCTTTCTTACCCCAACTTTCAAGATGCCAAAGGAACTTATGTTGTAATGCTGATATTTTCTGAGGACTTAAGTATAAAATGGTACTAGCACAAAAACAAATTGGATACTTTAAACATTTATAATGATTCTGTATGTATGTATGATGTGAATATATAGGTAGACAAATTTTTATAACAAGAGATGGTCCCATTTAAGGGAAATGAGAAAATGTTGGCTCTAGTCACTAAAATACCCAAACATTGATGGTTTAGATACCTGCTTCTGACACTGCAATTAGACTCTTCTACAGTTATGCTAATTAGAGGTATTAGCATATTCTTTTTTTTTTAAATTTTTTATTGTTGGCTGTTCAAAACATTACATAGTTCTTGATATATCATATTTCACACTTTGATTCAAGTGGGTTATGAGCTCCCATTTTTACCCCATATACAGATTGCAGAATTACATCAGTTACACATCCATTGATTCTTATCTACAGTAATATGTACATTGCAAATAAATTAGACCATTGCAATTATTATTGTAGCATTCATCTTCAGTATACTGGAGTTTTTAAAAATTAAATGACTTATATAAAGTAAGAAAGTACACCTAAGCTAGACATATTTGGTGTTTGTAATTTTTAGAAGAAAATAAGATCTAGCCTGAACACATCGGGCAAGGACCGTGACTCAAACATATGCTGTTTGTCCCTGCTGTGTACATTTCTAAGTTCTCTGATGTCTTAGTATCGTACTCAGTTTAATGTGTAAAGATCTTTTTATTTAGAATTTAAATCCTTCAATTTAGAAATACAAAGATTGTTCTTAACATTTCTATGTTAAGTTTTCCTCAAAGATGCAATATCTGAAGAACTGGTCCAAACTCCTTAAGGCAGCAACAGCAACTCACTTGTGCTTAAAATTTATTTCCCTCTATTTTTTTTTTAAAAAAGACCAGTCTATGGTTGACAGCTCCTGTTGAGTGATGAAAGTTGAAGAAGTTTCTGGAAGTGAGTAATGGCAGGGTATGTATATGCCTATATAAAAACAAAGACAGTGACATCAAAGATGAGAAGACATCTGCAAATTAATAAGGTAATGATTGGCAATCATGCTAGTGAGATTAACAATAAACCTGCATCCAAGATCTGGGCCTTGATAGAGGGTGCATATGAGGTGGACACAGCCAGCTTCAAAAGCAATGATCTTTGCTTCTCTCTGGAATGAGAGTTTGGCAGAGTTCTGGATCAGGCATCCAGCAATATGAGTAGCTCTTTTGTGAACACTATATACATCTTATCTGACTTGAATTGATTCCGAATAGTTTCTCTAGGAAAGGTTAAAAACTGAGTAAATATTAAGTTGATCTTGTTGGGTGAGCCAAATTCAATTAATTTTGGTCAGTATAATCCTAACAAACTGAAATGCTGCAAATGGAACATTCTGAATTCCACTGACCCACTTCAAATGAAAGTATATGCAACTGAAGCCAATGCATTACTAGCTGGGCATAGTTAGAATTGTTTGTTTTCATGTTCCTTTACTACATGTCTCCATGTTAAGCATATGCCCGATTGTCTTCGTCAACTAGTCTGAGGCTATAATATGGTAAAGGACATCATTCAACCTTAAGTTCCTGAAGAAGTCCAACCTTTGATCACAAATTCTTTTGGCCATTCACTCTATGTTACCAGATTAAAAATAGGGGTATTTATTTCATTTGGCATGGATTGGAAAATTAAATCAACATATCAGCAAACACAAGCTCTCCAGAAGATGTGGCTCAGGCAGGGATCTGAGTACAGTCCCACAGAAACAATTTTTATGGCACATAAAATTTTTATTATGCATAAACTCTAAATTTATTTTTAATTTTTTTTCAAGGTTGTCAGTGGGAGGATTGCTGGCCTACAGCAAATTGCAGATTGTAAAAATCTTTCCACAATGAGGCAACAGCTTTTTCCACAGCGACTGTGGTCCAGGTTCTCACAGCAATGTTCTTAACCACACTGGATCATGGCCAGGTACCTTGGAGGTTAGACAAATACAGCCAACTAAGGAAATCCTAAATGATAGCTCTGTCACGATGTCCTTTCCTATTTTCCTCCCAGACACCAAACCATTGGCTTCCTTGCCACTGGACCAGGATGTACCCTTCTGCCCCACTTTTTCACACAATGGCCAGCATTCTGCATTGCTCTTGACCAATAGTTTGCAGCATGCTTCAACAGGCTTGGAATCATTTAGAAGTGAGGTTTTCATAACCCCAACTCTGTTCAGACTTCAAACACACACACACACACACACATACACACACACACACACACACACACCAGGACCAGCTCTCCTGGAGTGAGAAAACAACACAAAATACACAAACCTGGTCCTCAAACCTGCCAGCAGCATACTAGTAAATCTTCCCTTGTTGTCCTTGGTGGAGGAAACACTTCTGGGATCATTTCTTCTCTACTTGAGGCATGAAGCATCCTCCAAACCCCAAAAATGTAGCCTAGATTCTTTGCAGGCAGTCTCTGGTGAGATCCAGCTAGTTTCTGAAATAAAATATCACTTTCTGAAGATATTAGAAATATTATCTGCTTTTAATTAAGCACACAATTTTATTTCTGTCCAAAGCCTTTTTCTCGCTGCAAAAAATTTGTACTCTTGTGGAGGAAATATATATGTACACTCAAATATTTATCAGATAAGACTTCTTTGCAACAGATAATGAATATGTAGCACTTAGGTCCTTTCCAGCCAAGACTTGAAACATTTACAATTAAATTTTCTGCTTAAGGAATAGAAAAGCATCCTTAAGGAAGTGAGATTTGAATTCAGCCCTCAGAGAATGGATTCATCCATGACATCTTCAGGAAAATCTTTTCTTTCTCCTACTGAATCTTCCATGGAGAAAGTCTGAGTGTTGCTTAAATTGTAGGGATCAGTCAGTCACTTGAAGGAGAAGGAAAACAAAGATGCCACAGTTTCACATTCAGAATTCACAACCAGGACTTAACTGCAGCCCCTTGATTGCGTTTTTACCCACATGCCTTCTAGCAATGGTTTTGAGATCCTGGCAGTTTTGCCAGGAAGATCCACTCCAGGCTTAGGCTAAAGAAGCCAGACAGCACTTTTCTTTTGTATGTGACCTATTTGTGGCCTCTGTTCAAGATAATTGGAATATCAAGTCAATGGAAATGTTATGATTTCTCTTTTCTCTCCTCCCTAAGGTGAAGAGGGTCCCTCATTCTGTTCTAGGAGAGGAGGAAGTTGTAACAAAGAAACTCAAGGATTCACCCAATTCTGGACCTATCTTCTGGCTTTCATGAATGTATTCCTCTTCTTCTAGAACTGAAACTCATGATATGTTTACAAATAAATTGCTCTGACAAAAGTAAACAGACTTTCTATTTATGAACCAGTAGCAGAAAAAGCAATTAGAATTTAAATATTCTCAAGGAAATGAAGATCCTTGGGCAACAGGACCTCAGAACAACATAGTATGCAGCAAGCCACTGTGAGTCATACTTTCCATCAATGAAGTTCTTAAGACTCATGTGTAGAGTAATTGGACAAAGGATCATACAGCTCCAGACAATTAGAAGAGTGCTGGCCCCCAGGTTCCCATACTGTGAGAAAAGGAAGGCATTTGAGCACGTTTCTTCCAAGTGTGCCTCACCAAGGCTGGTTAGCAACTGAGTGGTGCCTTTAAGGCAATACAGAGCAAGGCCATGTCTTGCTCAGGTCCCCTCTTCCTTCTTTTTACATAGTATGATCTGGAAAGACCTGAAAAAACCTTCTGCCAGGATGAAGAAAATGTATGCCAACAGATATTCTTCATTTGGGGTGAGGATTTGTGCCGCAGTCTGGCTGGGCACAAATGCCGCAGTCTGGCTGGGCACACAATCACGAGCCACCACACAGCTTGTAGATTCAAACAGCAACTCTTTATTCCCGAACTCACACCAGCCGTCTACAATCACTTTCTGGGGAAATCCACGTTCTCTGCCCAAATCCACCTCCACTGGGCTTCTATCTCCCAAAAAATACTGTCTGAATCCCGTGAGAACTCAAGGGGAACTCAGGCAGCAGGATATGCCCTATTCCCAGCAGGAATAATCTTAAACCTGGAACGCCCTAAACCCGATTATCCTAAACCTGGAACACCCTAATCCCGGATCCGCCCTGGTCCTTGAGCAAGGTCACCTAACTGCAATGTCACTGCAAAATGTCCTATTTCCACGAGTCCTTCCACTAAGCAACATGGGGTACGCTGGCAAGGAAATTGTCATACCTACTTGGCTAATGGCTCCCAGCAGATTTGGTTATTCATTCTTTGTCTTATAAATTGCAAATACCATTGGAATGTGGGATGGTATTAACACATTAACAACCAGATAAAATTCAAAAAGTCAGTAACATCTCTGGAGAATGAAAGAATGAGTTAGACAATTTAAATTAGTAGAAATTTTATTTATTTTTTTATGTCAGAAAGGGGTTCAGGAGAGTTGAACCCAGGAGCATGTTTAAGAGGAATTCTGGACACAAAAAATTCTAAAGTAATAAATCTCTAATAGTATGATTTCATCTGTCCTTCAAATTAAAATACCTAGACTCAGTTCTCTTCCAGCAAAGACTTTATATAATTGCAATTGGACTTCATATAAATTCATTAGTCATGACTTATATACCTGTTACCTTCCCTTAAACAGGCTATTTGCATCCTACCCCATCCTGGTCAAAGGATAAAATAACCAGGGGAGGATGATGGAAATATTGGCTCTGAGCTGTGACATTTGGAGAATGTTACAGCAAAGAAAGTTATAGTAACATTGTAATGGCATTTATTGTGCCTTTATTTACTCTCATTACAAAAGTAACATATGCTATTGTAGAAAAGTCTGGAAAAAACAGTAAAAATGAAAAAAAAATAATGATTATTTTAAATTACCATAATCTTATCATCCAAACATAATCTCTGTTAGCATTTTGTTTTATAATCTACCAATATCATTGCTTATATATAGCATATGTTCACATAGCAAAACTAAATCATTGTAGTCATTTCTGTTTTATTATTTCATTATCACTTAATATATACAATGAATATTCCCTGTGTTTAAGTGGCTATATTAAATTAAAAAGTCCTTTATTTTAAAACTTCGTAAGTCAATATAATAAATACAAGAAACAAAATCAAACAAGTAGGCCTAATATAGATGATTATAAATTACGATCAAAATTGAAACATGACTCTGTGATACAAGCCACTTATTTTGAGACAGCATCACTCAGGGCTGAGTAGTAACTATCCACAGGAAACCCAGGCCATAAAACGGACAGTTTCACTCTAGCACCTTGATCTTAGGGTCAAATACCGTAGTTCACAGTGAAATTAGTGGTGCATTGTTCACCAAATCCCTTGACCTTTCTTAGACTGCTTCCCAATCTATGAAACAAAACTCACAATCGTTGTTACCTTGAGTTGCAAGTAGCGAGGATAAGATAATGTTCTGTGAACTGGGAAGTGCCAAGCAAATTCAATGAATGCCTCATTGTTACTGAAGTGCAAGGTCTCTTGAGAGCATTGACATTGAGTTTTCATTAAGTTCACCTCACTGTCTTCCTGGAGTGGTAGTTGGAAATATTTTCAAAAAATACCTCCTGATCTTCCTTTTTTTTTTTTCTTCCCAATTTCAAATATCATCATGGTAAGTATTTCAAATTTTCTCCCAGTAAGATCAACAGAATGGACATTTCCTAACCTTTATTTCTTTCTTCAAAGGTATCTTTCTAACAAACAAACATAAAAGGAAAACAAATAAGTTTTAAAAAACCCTCATTAATCAAAAATTCTTATATACTTCTACTGAGTGAATCTAGGATAGCACATACAACACTCTTTATATGAAAGACTAAAATAGATTTTTATCCCAAAGCTGATTTTTAGGAAATGGCCTTACAGTGAATATTACCTTATAGTGACACAGAAAACTAGTCCCTGACTTGCTGATCCATGGGCGTGCATGTTGGGGGCATCTAGAAACCATGGAACATGCACAAATGAGAGACTAGTGACACTCTTCTCTACCTAGAGACTATAAAACAAATCTAAAGTGGGACTTCATATTGTATCTCATAAACAGAAACAAATACATTTATAGTGACAATTGTCTGTGCAGTTCTGTTTCATATGTGTACACTTGGGGTCCTGATTCTCAAACAGATGATGAGCCCAATGAGGGAAAGGTAAACTCAGTATACTTCATGGCTGCCACACTCCTGCCATAGCAGAAATAGCTCATTAAAACCTAGTGATCCAAAATATGCAAGGAACCCTTAAAACTCAAAAATAAGAAGACAGATAACCTAATCTAAAAGTAGGTAAAAACAGGAGACCCAATTAAAAATTTATTTTAAAAAAATTATCTGCCATCTAACATCTGGAATGTCCCTCAAAAAGCCAGGTGTTAATGGTTTGTTTCCATCCTGTGGAGCTCCTGGGAGGTGGTGGAAACTTTAGGAGCTGGAGCCTAGTGGAAGAAAGTTAGGTCATTGGGGGTGGGCCCTTGAAGTCTGAAGGAAGTATTGGAAACCCAGCCCTTCCTTGCCTTTTTTTTTTTTTTTTTTTTTTTTGAAATCCAGCATCCATGAAGTAAACAGGCCTCCTCTGCCATGCCTCTCATGTCATGAAGTAGTATGCCACCACAGGCCCAAAGCAACAAGGCTAAGTCACCATGAATTGAAACCATGAGCCAAAATAAACCTTTCCTCCTTTTAAATTGATTATCTCAGATACTTTTCCACAGCAATGGAAAATTGACCAAATTGACATCACACACAAAAATATACAGATAAGCATATGAAAGATGTTCAAAATCATATTTTGTTAGGAATTTACAAATTAAAATGACAACGAGATACCACTATACATCTATTAGAATGGCAAAATCCAAAAAAAGCTGGTGAGGATATGAAGAAATAAGCTCTCTTATTAATTGCTGGTGGGAAATGGTATGGCCCACTGTGGAAGAAAATATGGCAGATTCTTACAAAACTAAATATATTCTTATCATATGATCCACGAAACACGCTTTTTGTTATTTACTCAAATGAGTTAAAAATTTATTTCCACATGAAAACTTGTACATGGATATTTATAGTAGCTTTATTCATACTTGACAATATTTGAAAGCAAACAAGATATGTTTCACTAGGTGTGGATAAAGAAACTAAGGTACATTCATGCAATGGGATATTATTCAGGTATTTTTATAATTTTTTTAAAATGATCTATGTGAGAAACTTTAAAATGAATAAAAAGGAGCAAATGCCATTAAAAAAATGATCTATGAAGCCATACAAAACCAGGAAGAACCTTAAATGTGTATTGGTGAGTGAAAAAAACAAATCCAGTTTGAAAAGACTACATTCTATATGATTCCAGTGATATACATACATCCTGGAAAAGGAAAATCTATAGAGACAATAAAAATGACCAGGGAGGGAGGGATAAAAATGTGGAGTGTGGAAGAATTTAGGACAGGGAAACTCTTTGTACGATATATTCTCATGGAAAACACATGATTTCAATTGTTGAAATCCATAGAGCTATACAACACAAAGACTGAACTGGGTGGGAAACTATGTGCTTTAGTTAATAATAATATGTCAACATTCATTGATCAATTGTAACAAGTATACCACATTAACACAAGATGCTAATAATAGGGAAAACTAGAAGGTAGAAGGTAATATATGGGATATCTCTGTACTTTCTGCTCAATTTTTGTGTGGACTTTAAGTGATTAAAAAAATAGAGTCATTAATTAAGATTAAAAAGACTTTAATCTTTTAAAGTCCCTACTGATTGATTGGTTTCTTTGATTAGTGAGAATCGGAGCCCCTCTCAGGATCTAGCTACTTTCTCGGGACAGAAAATGCTACTGAAAATTCTTTGATAAAAATTAGAACTGTGAGAATTCTTCCCACCGAATACCAAATACAAAGGGAATATGGAATATGAAATTAATAGGCTGCCTGCCAAATAAGCCTGTGCCTTCTTCAGAGCCTTGATCTTTTCTGAAATAAAATCTTTTGGAAAGTTCACACTCATGGGAGCAAAATGGCTCCTCTCCACAATCCCATGAGGGAAGTGCCCTTGTGGCCTTGAGCATAAATAAAGACAGAGACAGTGGCTTCTATAGATCCCCCGCTCTTCTCTGGGGAGTCTTTGAATTGTATATAATCATGAGTAACTTCCCAGTCTGCTGAAAGCCTTTCTACTAAGCCAAGGACATTTTAATCCATTTGCTTTATTAATCTTTGACCCTTCACTAAATGGGATATACTTTAAGTGGACCTGAGATGTGAGAGCTGAGAGAAGAATATTCTGTGCTGTATGGGGTCACCCTGAAAAAGAGTAAATGAGGGAGAGAAAGAAAGAGACCTGGGAGTAAGGAAAAGAATGCCTTCTTCAAACTCTTGGAGCATAGATGTTTAAACACTCTTGCCATGACTTGAACTCCTCTGAGTTTGCATGTGGGAGAGTAAGGTCACATACACATGAGGGGAAGAGAGCTTCATGGGGAAGAGATGCTTTTCCCCACTGTTGCCCACTCACTCTTAGTTCTGCTCTTTTTCTCAATAATCTCCCCTAAGCTAGTGTGCTTTTCCAATACTTTTTCCTGTGATGCTGGTAAAATTCTATCTAATTAAGAATCCCCTTCCTTCCTGTAAATCTCATTTCAGAGTCTACATTTTCTAAAAGACACTTTCCTCAGAAGAACAAATTCCTGTGAAATTTATTGCAGTATTTAGGATAGCCAGATTGTGTAGCTAATTGGTACTAGGCATCAAAATACAAGTCAGAAACTAGAATATTAAAGCTGAAAGGAATTTAATATCCCCAGGAAACAAGGTTTTTTTTTTGTTGTTTTTCTTTTAGTTCTATTTTTAAAACACATGTGCAGAAACTGGAACTTCAAAGGGCTAAGTCACTTTCTCAGTCTCACACTGTGGTGGATCCAGGACTGGAACTCAACTTTATCAGAATCCATTTTCTCTTATCTATATGATCATATCCTTTAAGCTGGATGCAAATTTTGTTTTGGTGTTTCTTTTTAATTAACTATTAATTTATTTCAATTAGGTATATATGACAGCAGAATGCATTTTGATTCATTGTACACAATTGCAGCACAACTTTTCATTTCGCTGGTTGTACATGATGTAGCGTTGCACCATATGTGCAGTCAAACATGTACCTAGAGTAATGATGTCCATATCATTCCATCATCTTCCATGCCCCCATACCCCTTTGCCCAACCAAAGTTCCTCCATTTTTCCATGCTGCCCCCCATGCCTTATGAATCAACATTCACTTATCAGAAAGAACAATTCTGCCTTTGGTATTTTGGGGGATGGGCTTACTTCTCTTAGCATGATATTCTCCAACTCCATTCATTTACCTGCAAATGCCATAATTGTATTCTCTTTTATTGCTGAGTAATATTCCATTGTGTATGTGTGTGTGTCCCACATTTTCTTTATTCATTCATCTATTGAAGGGTATCTAGGTTGCTTTCATAGTTTAACTATTGTGAATTGAGCTGCTATAAACATTGATGTGGCTGTGTTACTACAGTATGCTGATTTTAAGCCCTTTGAGTATAGACTGAGGAGTGGGATAGCTGTGTCAAATGGTGGTTCCATTCCAAGTTTTCTAAGGAATCACCATGCTGCTTTCCAGATTGGTTGCACCAATTTACAGTCCAACCAGCATTGTATGAGGGTGCCTTTTCCCCCCACATCCTCGCCTACATTTATTGTTGTCTGTATTCTTAATAACTGCCATTCTGACTAGCATGAGATGAAATCTTACAGTAGTTTTGATTTGTATTTCTCTAATTACTAGAGATGCTGAACATTTTTTTCATATATTTGTTGATTGAATGTATATCTTCTTCTGAGAAGTGTCTGTTAGCCCATTTATTGATTGGGTTGTTTGTTTTTTTTGCTGTTAAAGTTTTTGAGTTCTTTATATATCTTGGAGATTAGCATTCTATCTGACATGAATGTGGCAAAAATTTGCTCCCAAAATATAGGCTTTCTGTTTACCTCAATGATTGCTTCTTTTGCTGAGAAGAAGCTTTTTAGTTTGAGTCTATCCCATTATTAATTTTTGATTTTATTTTTTGCCCTTTAGGAGTCTTATTAAGGAAGTTGGGGCCTAATCTGACATGATAAAGATTTGGGCCTACATTTTCCCCTACTGGGTACAGGATCTCTGGACTAATTCCTAGGTCCTTGATCCAGTCTGAGTTGAAGTTGAGTTGGTTGGGTGGTGGTGTTTTCTTGCTTTTTTTTTTTAACTTTAAAACATTACATTTTATTACAAAGCAGCATGCAATTATTTATTCATTCATTTGCTCTACAAACACGTTGGAAGGCATATTCTGCTCCTGTGCCACTGGCACTGGAAAGATCAGGAGGGCAGAAGTCTGGACCTGCCATGACCAGCACGTGACATCTTCAACATCCTCATTGTAAGAGAAGGGGGAGGGGTGGTCAAAAGCATAAACTGCACTCAAAACCTGTTCTCATGGAATTTAAGATCAGAGGAAAGAGAATTCAAGATTACATAGAAATTAACAATGGATACTGGAAGCTTCATTTGCTTTGTTGACAAGTGTGAGTTTTATTCTGTCCATTGTAAAGAACCACTGGAAAAAAGTCATGGATAAAAATTTGTGTTTCAGAGAAATCCCTCTAGTGATAGAAGGAATCAGGACCCCACCCAGGGTGGTGGACTTTGTGCCTTACATCAGCCATCTCTTCCCCCACCCCCACCCCTGTCACAAGGCTGGCCCTCTACATCAGAGCAGCTCACAGCTAGGAGTTACATAGAGGAGTACAAAATTTCTCTTGCTCCAAAACATCTCTAACCTAAATGTTCACCTTTGCTATCATCCCCCCCAAAAATATTTGTTGTGTAGAGTCATATTTCAAAGCCACTGAAGAGACAGAGCAAATCTAAATGTAGATCCAGGGACTGCACCCATTGAAAGGGAGGGAAGCTGGGTGCAGTGAACCAAGTGGCTCAGGAGGCTGAGGCAAGAGGACCGCAAGTTCAAAGCCAGCCTCAATAACTTAGCAAGGTTCTAAGCAAATTAGCGAGACTCCATCTCAGAATTAAAAAAAAAAAAAAAATTTAAAGGCTAAGGTTGTGGCTCAGTGGTTGATTACACCTGGATTCAATCCCTGATACCAAAATTAATTAATTAATTTAAAACAAAAGGAAGGGAAAGGGAAGATACTGGCGAATGGATTGTTCAAAGTATGTAATGCACATTGACAAACATGGTATAATGAATCCTACTGTTACTTGTAATAATAGTGCACCAATAAAAAAGTAAAACAAAAAGTAGGGTCAACATCCAGGTCTCAAGTAAAAAGGAGCCTCCAAACTGTACCACTCTTATTGGGAGAATGAAGCTAGATAAATGTATATTTAGAGAACCCCCTTTGACTTTCCATAGCAAAGTTGGCTTACTTTCTCTGTAAAGGACCAGAGAGTAAACATTCCAGGCTTTGCAAACCATACAGTCTCTGTTGCCACCCTGCTGCTCTGTTGTCCTTGTAGTAAATTAGTGTGGCTGTGCTCCAGTAAAACTTCAGGCAGTGGACCAGATTTAATCTTAGAGGAATAATTTTCCCCCATTCCTCTATCTGATAAAAATCTACTTTCTTCATAATTTTGCATGGGATGTATTCGGTTTGCATGATCCCAAGCCTCAACAAGTTAAAATATGGTATTTCGGTAGAATAGCCACTCTTGTTTATTCATTCCAGGCTTCCTTTTTTTTTTTTTTTTTTTTTTTTTTTGTGAAGCGGATAAACATTTCTCAGAAAATACATGTAGAATTTTATTTGATTTTTAAGCATCTGTGAGCAGTGGCAAATAACAGCATTTGAAACTGGAATGGGATTTAGAGACCTCCTCATTCAACCCCTTCCTTGGTATGACAACCTGAAGCTAAAGAGGCAAAGTGGATTGCCAGAGGTCATGTGGCCAACAGTGCAGGGTGATGGGAACGCTATTGGGGGATTTTTTCCCTCTGTGCAAAGCATGTTCTCTTTTTCCTCGTTTAACTTAATTTTGAAAACAAACATAGTTTGCACAATGTTCCAAAGAAGTACATCCTGAGAGCAGTTCAAACCTACTGGCACACCACCCAATCTGAGGTCCATGGACAAAGAGGTACGACTTGCCAAGCAGACACATACCTATGCTACCAGGAGCCTAAACCCATCTTGAAGTTCCTATTCTAACAGGAGTCTGGCCCACCTGTGATATGCAGAGGGAACACACATCTTTGTTACTGTATTCAAGAGGATCCATTCTTGTCTCCTAGAACCATCTGAATTTATTATTATTTAAAAATTGGATTCTTCAGGAATAACTTCCAATGACAAGACAGCTGAATTCTTATATTTGTGGTTGAAATGCCTATAAATTGTCCAGGGGACTTTAACATCCTGGGGACTTTAACATTTAACATTAACATCTGTTAAATGGGGTGAAAATTAATCACTATAGAGAAGTGCCAGGAATGGGAGTGTTTCCAATGGCAACATAGCCTTCTACTTCCACATTTCTAGGATTCCCACCTTGCAAAAAGGTTTCTGTGGGTAGAGATAGGAATACACAAATACTGATTTAGATGTTCAAAATTTTGTTAGGTTCTGTTCTTGTGACAGAATATCTGAGAAAAACCAAATTAAGGGAGGAAAGGATTATTTTGACTCACAGTTTCAGAAGTATCTAAGAGTTGGTTATTTGGATTTGCTGCTTCTGAACTTTTGGTGGAACATAGCATCACAGTAGAGAGGACATGGAGAAACAGAGTCACTCACATGGCAGTCAGGATGGAGAAAGAGAGAGAGAAAGAGAGAGAGAGAGAGAGAGAGAATGGGAAGCACGACAGGAGCTGAGGTCAAGACATACCCTTAAATGACATACCCCAAGTGACCTACTTCTTTCAACTAAGCCCCTCCTCCTAAAGTTTCCATTACCCCCCAATAGCACCTCCAACTGAGGACCTTCAACACATGAGGCTTCAACAAATGAACCTCTGGGGGCATCATTCCAGTCCAAACTATAACAAAGATGGAACATTTATCCCTGCATTAAACATTTCCCTTGAATGTAAGTCATAAAAATAAATTACACAATTCCGTGACTGACTCATTCTACAGTGGTTCCCAGAGAAAGGTCAGATTAACTATGTGCATTCCCTTATGACCTTCCACTTGGTATTACATTCAGTTGGCATCTCTGTATTTAAAATATTCTGAAATCTTTTTCATGTACATTTGGTTCCTTTCATTAGACAAAAAAAAATCATAAATTCTTGGTCAATTGCTATTGTCATTTATTTCTATTTTCCTTTGTGTTTTCATTCCCCTCCTTTTGCTAGAATTAATTTCACCATCCAGTCAATCTAGATTATTGATTCTGATTCTTCCCAAGAGTACTAGAGTAATCCAAAAGAGTAAGCTCCTTCTAGATAGAGATGTGTGGTCCCAAGAACCTTCAAACACAGTAAGGTCCCTGAGTTTCTCCTACTTAATTTTGTTTGCAATATGCCAGACTTTGTGAGAATTATCACTTTTATTTAATCCTCCAACATCCTGATGGAATAAGCATATAATTAGTCCATTTTACAGAAAAGCATATGAAGGTGAGAGAGGTTAACTAAATTACCCGAGTTCACAAAATTTGTGAGTAGGGGAGCAAGGATTCCAACTCATTTTGTCAGTCAACAGAATTCACATTCTTAAAAACCATGTGAACATTCCAATTTCCCAAAAGATGCCAGAATAATTTTTTCTAAAATGCAAATCAGGACATATTACTGTTCATGTCTGAAACCTTCAATAGTTTTTTTTTTCATTTCTCAGGACTTTATTAACAATATAATTTGCATAGGAGAGCATTTAAAAGCCTCTGCCCTCCCCCTCTTGCCTATTTCACATCCTCCCACCCCTTCTTCCTCCAGTTGCATTGTATGTGCCAACCTGCAAGCTTCTCAATAAGAAAGGCCATTTTACTCTCCCCTGCTTTGCTCATCTGCTCCCTCTTCCTGCAGTGCCCTCCTTCCCAGGCTGCCCCAGAGACACCAAATCATCAGCATTTTGTTCATAGCCATCTCCTTCTAAAGACTTCCATAAACTTTCCCCAATTTTCCTTTTTCAGCTCCTGTTTTACCAGTTTTGAAGAGCAATTTGAACTCCACTTTATCCTAGAAATTCTACCTTTAGTATATGCTTTAGGGAAATTTTGCACAGATGTGCAATGAGGCAAAAACAGTGTTCAGAGCAGCTTCATTTGTTAAAATTTTAAAAATGGGAATAATCCAAATAGAAATAGCCAAACAAGTGAATAACTGAATAAATTTGAGGATAACTATACTGTGAAATGCTATGATATTTCAATGAATTAGAGCTATACCAGGGATACTGGAATATCAGTATAGATAACTCTCACAATTATACATTCATAAGCAAAAAACAAACTATTGACTGATAAAAATAGTTTGATATAAATTACTTGCAATCCTCCTGTCTCAGCCTCCTGGAGCTCTGGAGTTACAGGTGTGTACCATTGCAGGCAGCTATACTTATGTAAGTTTTTACAACACAAGAAACAACACATTAATTTTCTAGTGGATACATTTTCAGATATTTAGCTCAGAATCAATACTCACCAGCCAAAAAGTAGTAGTACCTCTAAAAAGGGAGGTGCAAAATTTAATACTTTATCTTTAGCAAAATCTGAAACAAATAGTGCAAAATGTTAAAATTTATCTGAGGTGATCCGCACCTAAAGATTTGCTATATTAATGTTTGTTATGTTCAGTAGGTTTGAAATTTTTCAAAACAATAATATGTAAATCTAATAATGTACTCAGGCTTCTAGGAAACCATATCTAGACCTTGGTGATAGTGGCTGCATAAGAGGTAAGGTGTATGAACGCACAATAGAGATGGTTGGGAGTGCTGCAGATGTCCCAAGCTCACTGATTAGACACATTGATTAGAAATCAGTCCCTGGATTTTCCAAACACACGTTTTGTTAATGAGCAGTTGAGGGCATGAGGGAGAACAAGCAGCTGGCTAATGACAGAGCAGGGGCCTGAGTCATAAGGCCCACAAGTCAATGTTCTGCCATGGTGCCACATCCCTTCTCAAAATCAAAAAGGGAAAGAAAAAACAAAACATTTAGTTCTTGCCCACTGAGAGTTCCTGCTATTTTCCTGTATTCCCCTTATGATGGTCTGATGGTAAATATTGTGAGTTATTTACCTATTGCTTTGTACTATTTATAGCACAAAATACAAGGAAGAATGAGTTGAAATGAAACAATCATTCCTGGCACTTGTAGAAAGCAGATTACTGTATCCTTTGTGATTATTCCTAGCTCATTGCAGAGGATACAGATTTAAAGCAATTGGGTCACCAAGGCACTTTCCATGTCTTTCCTCACTGGTTTAATTTCACACACAAAAATGGGAGGGCTGCTCTGGCCAGTGTTTCAAGAACTATGATAAATAGAAGTGGTGAAAGAGGGCATCCCTGTCTTGTTCCAGTTTTTAGAGGGAATGCCTTCAATTTTTCTCCATTTAGAATGATGTTGGCCTGAGGCTTGGCATAGATAGCCTTTATGATGTTGAGATATGTTCCTGTCATCCCCAGTTTTTCCTAGTGTTTTGAGCATAAAGAGGTGCTATGTTTTGTCAAATGTTTTTTTCTGCATCTATTGAGATGATCATATGATCCTTTAAGTTTATTGATATGATGAATTACATTTATTGATTTCCATATGTTGAACCAACTTTGCATCCCTGGGATGAATCCCACTTGATCGTGGTGCATGATCTTTTCGATACTTTTTTTATTCGATTTGACAGAATTTTATTGAGAATTTTTGCATTTATGTTCATTAGAGATATTGGTCTGAAGTTTTCTTTTTGTGATGTCTTTGCCTGGTTTCGGAATCAGAATGATATTGACCTCATAGAAAGAGTTTGGAAATGCTGCCTCTTTTTCTATTTCCTGAAATAAATTGGAGAGTATTGGTATTAGTTCTTTCTTTAAAGGTCTTGTAGAACTCTGCTGTGTATCCGTTCGGTCCTGGGCTTTTCTTGGTTGGTAGACTTTTGATGGCATCTGCTATTTTGTCACTTGAGTTGGAGGGGAAGGGAAGGGGCATGGATTATTAATGAGGGTGGAATGTGATGACCATTATTATCTAAAGTACAGGTATAAAGACACAAATTGATGTGAATATACTGTGTATACAACCAGAGATATAAAAAATCATGCTTTATATGTGTAATAAGAATTGTAATGAATTCTGCTGTCATACATAAAAAAGAAAGAAAGAAAAAAAGAAGAAAGAAAGAAAGAAAGAAAGAAAGAAAGAAAGAAAGAAAGAAAGAAAGAAAGAAAGAAAGAAAATTGAGGGCTGCTGATATAGGGCAGCATACTCAACTTCTTTCCCCCACATACCCAGCCAAGCTGGACCTGAGATTGCCCAGGGCGACACAATAGCAGTGACCAGCTCCCCTTCCTCCTCTATCCTTCTGTGCTGTGGTCCCCTCTACCTGTGCTGCTTAGTTTTGCTTGAATTGCTTGTGTGATGTGTGGTTTTTCTCCCACCTACCTGCTGTTCCCATATCTGAATCATCAATCATAAAATGAGATTCTGTCCCAATCCTAAGTGGAATGGGGCTCAAGGGCCAGGTATTAAGGGTCATTGTCCCATCGAAGTAGCCTAGAAGAAAGCATTTCTGAAGTGAACAAAAAATAGATTTCACATCTCTGCCAGGGAAGGAGACCCATACTATGAGTTGTGCTGAGTCATGGGAGAAAGCCAAAAAGGAGTGAGCTTTATAAATGAAGATTCTATGTCCAAAGAGGAGTATCAAATTTTGATGTGATCAGGGCTGTTGACCCCTGAGGAATTGCTCAAAGATGGAGGGAGGAGTGGCATGAGTCTTGATGGTCCTTCTGTTTTGAAGTGGAACACCAACAAGTGGCTGCCATATTGGGAACAGATCTAGTCTTTCAAAGGATAGAAGAGCGAAAAGCAAGTCAGATGCCACTCTGTCTTGGGTTGACAACAGAACTTAACTTCAAGAAACAAAACAGTATGACTCAAGTAACCAAGGAAGCAGAAGTTCGGCTATATGTAGGGGGACATGGTTTGGCAGGGGAGGTGGTTGCTGGGTAATGGCTGTGGGGTGCCTTGGGCTCATCCTTGGAATATGAACTATGGGCTCAGGGGATCCTGAATAATTCCAGGCCCTACACATGCATAAACTGATCCCTGCCTGCCTGCCTCAGGAACTGCTCTGCTACTAGGCAGGACTAAACTTCCAGGGAGAAGATTTACAGGGTAGAAGCCCAAGATGTTGGGGAAAGAAAATATGAACCATAAGCCTTCAAAACTTGATGAGTTTCCTTCCCAGAATTGAAAGATAAATCTCTTCTATAATAGAGGTGGAGCCAACAATGCTTATGTTAGATAAATATAGTAACAGTCTCTAAATCCGTTATACTAGGAAAGGTAGAAAGGAACCCCTCTTTACTGTATTAAATTGTATCTATAAATTACCATTTTTTCCATTAATTCTTGACATGTTCATATGATTCAGTCTTAGTAAATGTCATATAGGGTTTGGCCAATGTGAACTCTTTTAGTGGGAACTATGATGATTATTTTAAATTGTCATTAAATGAACTCTCCTGGCTGCTTCATTTCCTCCATTGTAAAGTGGAGGTTACAATCCATACCACCCATCCTTCCCTGGAATTGATTTAAAACATAATAAATACAGTTATAGTTATTCACTGATAGAGAACTTGGGATCATGATGCTACTAGTCTAGTATTACACATTGAATACTATAGGAACACTTGTGGGTGTCCCCATAATGAATATTGGTGTTAATGGAAGCAAGCCATCAAAGTCATGTCACCTGGTTGGTCTACCTGAGGTAACTGCCCTGCAGGGTACAGTAAACCATTTAGGGACTGAAGCTATTCAGAATCAGGCTTTATCCCTAGTGGCATCCTCAGCATCTTGTGTCTACCTATCCCGGGCACCCTGTGGACTTATCTCAACTTTATGTATCATAGGAACATGGCTATTGAAGGGCAAAAAGGATAAGATCTAAAGAGAAACCCCTGGAGCTCTCCAGCTCTGGAAAGAGCCTCCATTCTAAGCAAGCCCACACTCCTTTCTTCATCTTTTTTATTCCCTTATTAAACATTCCCTGGGAGTCCAGAAAGGTACCTAAGGCCCAAGATCCTATGGGGTTGTTCTTCCCATTTACATTACCCATGAATGATTCCAAACCAGGTAAAGAAGGAAGAGCAAGCAGGACAACATGCTGCTCAGAAAACCCCTTTCCTATTATTTGTCTTTTCCACTTTCTACCAGAGGCCAGTGGCCCTTTCAGCTGAGTGGCAACTCAGTTACAATGATAGCTAGTGGCCTTTCCCAACGGCAGCACATCATATGGTCATTTCCTTAGGTCTGCCAGGAACACTGGGGATATCAGGCCCAGACCTCACTGTAGTCACAGCAGGAAATGACCACGCACATGGTGAGAAGCTCTCCTTCCATCCATGAGTCATGAACTATTGCCACACACAGTAGCAGAGAACTGAGTTCAAGCTGGATGGAGAAGGTGGTGGCTCAGGCAAGAGATCCGGAAGATGTTGAGATAAAGAGGAGAATTCAGTTCATGCAGCATCCCACTTCCTCAAGCCCACACAGAATCATACTCACACATATGCCTGTCATCTGTCCTCAGCAAAGGGCAATGGAAGACACACCCAGACTCAAACAAGCAAAGAAGGAAACAGATTGAAATGATTCTGGAACAAACAGAATCCCAATCTGTGCTCCCAGCATCTATAAAGCAAATAAGAATTACCTGATCTAGCACTGCCTTTCTGTTCCCTGAACCCTGCCCCTTCTCTCCTATCTTAGCACTGTCCCCCAGCAATATAGGACTTGGAATACATCCGTTCTGTTCCTTCCTCCATACCTTTCCTTTTGCTATTCCTTCCAACCTCTGGAAAATATTTGGCTTTTCTATCCAAATTCTTTCTGAACTTATAAGATGAATATTTATGGAGTTCACTGAGTGGCTGTTGCATGCAAATAACTGTACTAAACTCTTGGAACACAGTAATACACAAAAGACACCAGCATCCTAATCCTACAAAATCTGTGAGCAAATTCCTGTGTCTTCTGTGACTTCTTCCACTGCTTAACTCATAAAAAAAATTGTCCATGTCATTTATTTAGTAATTAGTGCTCTGCTTTAGTTTTTCACTGTTATATTATACATTATTTAACATTTTTATAGATATCTACACAGTCTCAACAAATGAACTCTATAAGATCTATGGGGACAGAAATCTCATTTAAATTTTTGTTTGTGTTTAAAGTATACTTTTGAGAACAGGGTGAAAATGAAAATATGTCACAAGATAATAAAGGAGAATGGAGAACTTATCATTCCCTAGTTTACTACCCAAGGCCTAGCCCAGAATTTCTTGACCTCAACACTATTAATATTTTGGTCCTGACAACTCATTTTTTTTTACTGGGGTGGGGCATTACTGAGAACTGAACCCAAGAGAACTTTACCCTAGTCCTTTTGTTTTTCAATTTTTTAATTCTAATTTGTTATATATGACAGCAGAATGCATTACAACTTATATTACATATATAGAGCACAATTTTTTATATCTCTGGTTATATGCAAAGTATATCCACACCATTGGTGTCTTCATACATGTACTTAGGGAAATTATATCCATCTCATTTCATCATCTTTTTTATACCCCTTGACCCCTCCCTCCTTTTCTTTCCCTCCCCCTTATCCAATCTACAGTTCACCTAAACTTCACATGCTTCCCCTTCTAACCCCACCATGAATCAGCCTCCTTATATCAGAGAAAACATTCAGCATTTGTTTTTTGGGGATTGGCTAACTTCACTTAGCATTATATTCTCCAACTCCATCCATTTACCTGCAAATTCCATGATTTTATTCTCTTTTAATTCTGAGTAATGTTCCATTGTGTATATATACCAAAGTTTCCCTATCGATTCATCTACTGATGGGGACACTAAAGAAAGAAATTAAAGAATACCTTAGAAGATAGAAAGATATCCCTTGTTCTTGGATTGGCAGAATTAATATTGTCAAAAAGACCATACTACCAAAATCACTATACAGATTTAATTCAATTGCAATCAAAATTCCAATGACATTCCTCATAGAAATAGAAAAAGCAGCCATGAAATTCATCTGGAAAAATAAGAGATCCAGAATAGCCAAAACAATCCTTAGCAACAAGAGTAAGGCGGATAACATCACTTTACCAGACCTTAAAATATACTACAGAGCAATAGTAACAAAAACAGCATGGTATTGGCACCAAACTAGACTGGTAGACCAATGGTACAGAATAGAGGACACAGAGACTAACCCACATAATTACAGTTATCTTATATTAGATAAAGTCACCAAAAACATACATTAGTGAAAAGATAGCCTCTTCAACAAATGGTGCTGGGAAAACTGGAAATCCATATGTAACAAAATGAAATTAAACTCCTATCTCTCACCATACACAAAACTCAACTCAAAGTAGATCAAGGACCTAGGAATTAAACCAGAGACCCTGCATCTAATAGAAGAAAAACTAGGCCCCAATCGCTATCATATCAGATTAGGCCCCTCCTTCCTTAATAAGACTCACATAGCACAAGAATTAAAATCAAGAATTAATAAATGGAATGGATTCAAACTAAAAAGCTTCTTCTCAGAAAAAGAAACAATCTGTGAGGTGAATAGAGCACCTATGGCTTGGGAGCAAATTTTTTCCACTTGCACATCAGATAGAGCACTAATCTCTAGAGTATATAAAGAACTTAAAAAACTAAACACCAAAATAACAAAAAACCCAATCAATAAATGGGCCAAGGAATTGAACAGACACGTCTCAGAAGGTGATATACAGTCAATCAAAAAATATATATATAAAAAATGTTTAACATCTCTAGCAATTAGAGAAATGCAAATCAAAACTAAGATTTTATCTCACTCCAGTCAGAGTGGGACGTATTAGGAATACAAACAACAATAAGTTTTGGCGAGGATGTGGGGGAAAAGGCACACTCTCTTACATTGCTGGTGGGACTGCAAAATGGTGTAGCCAATATGGAAAGCAGTATGGAGATTCCTTGGAAAACTTGGAATGGAACCACCATTTGACCCAGCTATCCCACTCCTCTGTCTATACCCAAAGGACTTAAAAACAGCATAATACAGAGACGCAGCCACATCAATGTTTATTGCAGCACAATTCACAATAGCTCAACTGTGGAACCAACCTAACCCAGTCCTTTTTACCCCAGTCTTTTTTTTTTTTCTTTTGAGAGAGGGTCTCACTAAGTTGCTGAGGCTGACCTTGAATTTGTGATCTTCTGCCTCTGCTTCCGGAGTCATTGAGATTGCAATTGTGTGCCACTGCACCCAGATGATGAGGGAGACTGTCCTATGTTTTATAGAGTCTTTAGCAGCATTCATGGCCTCTGTTAATTCCTCAAGTATGCCTGCCCCAGTTGTGACCACCAAAAATGTCTCAAAACATTGCCAAATGTCCTAGAAGAGAGGGGGATAACAATTGAACTACCATCTAATCATATCCTGAAATGTCTTGAGATTACTTTCTTGTTTCTGTCAGTAGATTAATACATACAAATAATAGTAACATTAAAACCAGTACATCTTTAGTTTTGTGGGGGACCCATCTTTCCAAGGCATGAATAAGTGATTGAATAAGAAGTTCTTTACACTAGGAGTCAAATCCCGTGGCCTAAAAGTGAGAAGTCAGATCCAAAAGGTCAGATTTTTCAATTGCGTGTTTTTGGAATATGTCTCAAATATTCCAACAATGTCTGGGATGGTAGGTGTTCTAGGGCTAGCTAGAACGGATCTTTGAAGCCCTTTTGTCCACATTCTTCTTCCCACATCTAGTTCTAAATCCCCAGCCCCATGGGAATGCAGGAGGGCAGCCCTCTCGCACATAACCTTTGACTAGAGTAAAAGCAAAAAGTCAATGAAAAAAATTCAATTTTTCCTTTTGTTTGACTGCAAGCTCCTATAACACTGAGATAGAAAATTCTACCTCTAAATGATGCTGTGTAGAACCATCACAGGATTCATTCATTTTAAAACAAGACCTAAAATTACAGAGCAAATCTATATCCCTAGCTTCCATTACTTAATAAAAATACTGGTTTCCTTCTGGGCCTAAAATAAAATTAAGACTGGAGTCACAGTTGACTGGGTCCTAGGAAAGTTTAACTGGACACTCCTGGGTGAGGAATGCATGAGGATGCGATAATGGAAGATGTGGGGCTTCTGAAGCTCACTGGATTCTTAGTTCCCTGAGGCAGGGAGTGAACCAGGCCTAGCCTTCTCAGCACCTCTAGTACTTAGCTGCATGACTGGCAAGCAGATATGATGACCAATAAGTAGTGTCTGCTGAACAAACTCCAATAGAAACTTCAGGCACATGCCTGAGATCCCAGCGACTCGGGAGGATCCAGGCCAGCCTAGCGACTTAGCAAGACTGTCTAAAAATAAAAAGGGTTGGGGATGTGGCTCAGTGGTGAAGCATGTCTGAGTTCAACACTAAAAATTAAAACAAAAAATTTTAAAATTAAAAAAAAAAGAAACTTCAGTAAAATGTGTTTCCTACCTTTTTGTTGTATCTTGAGATGTGATTTGACATAAATAAATTTATATTACTAATTATATATTTACAATGTAAATTATATATTTATGCTTTATAATATATAAATAATATCTTTACATTGTATAAAACAAACTTTATACTATTGAAATAATTTTTTACATTTAACTATATAATTTAATATAAAGAGAAATAGAATTCACATAGAACAGCACAATGAATGTTCCAAGCACTCTACTAAATTTTTTGCATATTTCATTTCATTTGGTGTACATTTCCCCTTAAATCCTGCCAATACCCAAGAAACTCCTGTTTATCCCAAATTAGTAGCCCAATGAGTCATAAAGAAAATCAGTGAATATCTACTAAACATCTATTCTTTAATTTATTTATTTTTTTCCATTCATTTGACAATGACCTGCTTATTGAATACCTATTTTCTATAAGCCCCTTCTTAAGATCTGATGATATAAGAAAGAATAAGACAAAGCCTCTATCTTCAAGAAATTTTTACCTAAGGTAAAAGGAAGAGAGTAAACAGATAATTATAATATGCTGTAGTAAACAATAAGGATAAGAATAAGTCTTGATGGATAGCCAGAGCAGGCACCTTAATGAGCCAGGAAGAGAATAGAAGGTGTCAGCACAGGTTGTTGATGGAAGAAGCAACTGATCTAAATTTTAAAGGCCAATGAAATGGCTTCTGGAACTCCACAAATCTTCTGACACGGAAGCATGTGTGTGTGTGTGTGTGTGTGTGTGTATAATGGACCAACACTTCAACAGTCTCAAGATTTGTAAGCAGATTCTGAACACAATTTTACTTCATATAAAAAGCCTTGGATTCTACTCATCAAAAAGGAATCATCATTCAAACTAGCCACTGTTAATCTGCTGGTCAGTTAAGAGTCAGTTAATTTGAGAAATTTTATGTTAATTTTGCTAAGGAAAATAACCCTTTTTGGTAATATAAATAATGGGAAATGGCTATGTTCAAGTTGATGTTTACATGAGATTACAAGGCCTTACAAATTCCAAGTGGTAGAGAAAGACTTTGTGGATGGTTTTGATCTTATTGGAGAACCCATTTTAATTTTTCATGACATTTCTAGTAACTCTACCTCCATGTTAATAGTGCTGCAAGTAGGAAAGTCTTGCAATACTGAGAGAATGTTGTGTTTGGTAATGAGCCTCATAATTAGAGGTCAGGATAAGTTAACTGAGTACTTACAAGGGTCTGTTAGATCATATCATTCTTGTCTAGATTACCTGAACAAGATGAGACGTTGGGATGTCCCTTTATTTGTTTTTAGTGAGGAAATAGGTACACTCCATGGAACTGTGTTTGTTGAAAACTCAAGAGCAGATAATAGAGATAAACTAAAAGATTTTTACTGAGAATTCCACGTGTTACCTCCTATTCATGCTTATATATCACAGGAAGGAAAGAGGCAAGGGCTACAGTCGTTCTTGTTGGACACATTGTGCTGTGTCACCTTTAGCAGGGGGTGTGTAACCGTGGAGTCACCTGTTTAAAAGGTAACTGTATGGTCACACACTCTTCAGATCCTACATTAATACCATATACAGTATTACCCTAAATATTTGCTTTCCCCACTGACATCATCTGCAAAAATAATGGGAAATGGCTATGTTCAAGTGGATGTTTACATGAGATCACAAGGCCTTACAAATTCCAAGTGGTAGAGAAAGACTTTATGGATGGTTTCAATCTTATTGGAGAACTAATTTTAAGTTTTCATAATATTTCTAATAACTCTACCTCCAGATTTATAGTGCTTCAAATAGGAAAGTCTTAAAATACTGAGAGAATGTTGTTTGTATGTGAAAGTTGTGTGTGTAGAATAAGTTTCTCTACATCAAATTGCCTAATGGAGCAAATAAATTATTAAACATAAATTTAGGGTTGAACCGAGCGCGGGGCGGCCGAGTTCCGGCTCCCGGAACCGTCCCGGAACCGCCCTGGCCCAGGGCTGCGGAGCCTGCGGAGGCTGCTTCTTGGACCCTGCTCCTATCAGAGCATACAACAAGCACTAAGCAGCCGAATTCCGGCTCCCGGAACTGAGCCCGCGGGGACTGCTTCTTGGAGCTTACACTTATAGGAGCTTACACCGAGCACGGAGCGGCCGAGTTCCGGCTCCCGGAACTTCCCTGGCCCGGGGCTAGGAGCCCGCGGAAACTGCTTCTCGGTCCGGGTCCTGCTGAGGGCCGGTCAGGACTCACCCGTTGCTTTGGTTGCCCGGCAAGGGGAACGAAATGCTGCCATTCGCATAGGATACCAACATGGCAGAGATCTGATGTCAGCAGAAAGCGGCGGAGGAGAGAACTTCATCAATACCAGCGGTGACATAAGCAGTTGGTCTCCTGGTAGGGGGGGTGAGGCACAGTCACCTGAGTCTCCTCAATTTGTCGTTGAGCCAGAGGGGAGAAGCCGGGCCGCCGCCAGCGCCCGGAGCAGGCCCAGCGGCTCGCCAGCGTGGTGACCGCGTGACCCCAATTGGAGAGGGGGCGGAGCGGAGCCGCCACTCGCACCCGCAAGGTGGGCAGACCCGCGACCCAGTGGTACATGGGCGTGGTAGGAGGGGCAGGGCAGAGCCGCCGTTCGCGCTTGCAAGGTAAACAGACCTGTGACAGCCGGGCGGGTCAGGCCCAGTGGCCTGCCAGTGTGGTACACATGTCACCCCAACTGGAGTAGGGGCAGAGCAGATCCTTCTCCCACGCCCGGATCAGGCCCTGCCGGTGTGGTGGTCACGTGACCCCAATTGGAGTGGGGGCGGAGCGGAACCGCCACCCGTGCCCGCAGGGTGAGCAGACCAGTGATCAAACTGCAGATCAGACCCAGGGGTCCGCAGGCGTGGTAGGAGGGGCAGGGCAGATCCGCTGCCCGCGCCTCCAAGGTAGGCAGACCTACAACAGACCGGCGGATCAGGCCCAGGAGCCTGCCGGCGTGGTACAAACACCACCCTAATTGGAGTAGTGGCAGAGCAGAGTCGCCGCCCGTGCCAGGAACAGGCCCAGCGTCCTGCAGGCGGGGTAGTCACGACACCCCAATTGGAGTAGGGGCAGAGCAGAGCCTCCACCCGTGCCCGAAAGGTGGGCAGATCTGCGACCGACCAGCGGGACAGGCCCAGTGGCCTGCCGGTACGACAGACACGTCACCCCATTTGGAGTAGGGGCAGAGTAGAGCCGCCGCCCGCGCCTGCAGGGTAGGCAAACCTGCAACCGACCGGCGGATCAGGCCCGGTGGCCTGCCGGCGTGGTACACTCGTCACCCCAATTGGAGTAGGGGCAGAACAGAGCCGCCGCCAGCGCCCAGAACAGGCCCAGTGACCTGCCGGCGTGGTAGCCACGACACCCCAATTGGAATAAGGAGAGAGCAGAGCCGCCGCCCGCACCTGCAGGAAAGATACGCAAGCAGTATGAAAAGACAAGGAAAGAAAGGACCACAAGCAATGCAGGTCAACGCAACTTTAGAAGAGGTAACAGCTGCAGCAGATGGAATGTCAGATAAAGAATTCAGGATATACATGCTTCAGATGATCTGGAGTATCAAGGAAGACATTAAACAGCAAAATCAGACAATGAAAGATCACTTCGACAATGAATTACGCAAACAAATCCAGGAAGCAAAGGATCAACTATACAGGGAGATAGAGGTTATAAAAAACAAACAAACAGAAATCCTAGAAATGCAGGAAGCAATAAACCAACTTAAAAACTCAATGGAGAATACTACCAGCAGAGTAGAACACTTAGAAGATAGAACATCAGACAATGAAGACAAAGTATTTCAACTGGAAAAGAACATAGACAGCTCAGCAAGACTGTTAAGAAACCATGAGCAGAACATCCAAGAAATATGGGATAACATTAAGAGACCAAACTTAAGAGTCATTGGGATACAGGAAGGTACAGAGCTCCAAACCAAAGGAATGAGCAATCTATTCAATGAAATAATACGAGAAAACTTCCCAGACTTGAAGAATGAGACAGAATCCCAAATCCTAGAAGCCTACAGGACGCCGAATGTGCAAAATCATAAGAGATCCACACCTAGACACATTATAATGAAGATGCCCAACATACAGAATAAGGAGAGAATTTTAAAAGCTACAAGAGAAAGGAAGCAGATTACATTTAGGGGTAAGCCAATCAGGATAACAGCTGATCTTTCAACACAGACTCTGAAAGCTAGAAGATCCTGGAATAACATATTTCAAACACTGAAAGAAAATGGGTTCCAACCAAGAATTGTGTATCCAGCGAAATTAAGCTTCAGGATGGAAGATGAAATTAAAACCTTCCACGATAAACAAAAGTTAAAAGAATTTGCAGCTAGAAAACCATCTCTTCAAAACATCCTCGGCAAAACATTACAGGAAGAGGAAATGGAAAATAACAATGAAAACCAACAGTGGGAGGTAGGACAGTAAAGGGGGGGGAAATAATCAAAGAGGAAAACAAACCATGTTTAGTAACAGAAATAAACAAATATGGCTGGAAGAACAACCCATATCTCAATAATAACCCTAAATGTTAATGGCTTAAACTCACCAATTAAGAGACACAGGCTAGTAGAATGGATCACAAAACAAGACCCAACAATATGCTGCCTACAGGAGACGCATTTGATAGGAAAAGACATACATAGGCTGAAGGTGAAAGGTTGGGAAAAATCATATCACTCATATGGACTTCGGAAACAAGCAGGAGTGTCCATACTCATATCAAATAAAATAGATTTCAAGCCAAAGTTAATCAAAAGGGATAAAGAGGGACACTACATACTGCTTAAGGGAACCATACACCAACAAGACATAACAATCATAAATATTTATGCCCCAAACAATGGTGCAGCTATGTTCGTCAAACAAACTCTTCTCAAGTTCAAGAGTCTAATAGACCACCATACCATAATCATGGGAGACTTCAACACACCTCTCTCGCCACTGGACAGATCTTCCAAACAAAAGTTGAATAAGGAAACTATAGAACTCAATAACACTATTAATAACCTAGACCTAATTGACATATATAGAGTATACCACCCAACATCAAGCAGTTACACTTTTTTCTCAGCAGCACATGGATCCTTCTCAAAAATAGATCATATATTATGTCACAGGGCAACTCTTAGACAATATAAAGGAGTAGAGATAATACCATGCATCTTATCTGATCATAATGGAATGAAACTGAAAATCAACGATAAAAGAAGGAAGGAAAAAGCATACATCACTTGGAGAATGAACAATAGGTTACTGAATGATCAATGGGTTATAGAAGACATCAAGGAGGAAATTAAAAAATTCTTAGAGATAAATGAAAACACAGACACAACATATCGGAATCTATGGGACACATTGAAAGCAGTTCTAAGAGGAAAATTCATTGCTTGGAGTTCATTCCTTAAAAAAAGAAAAAACCAACAAATAAATGATCTCATACTTCATCTCAAAATCCTAGAAAAAGAAGAGCAAAACAACAGCAAAAGAAGTAGAAGGCAAGAAATAATTAAAATCAGAGCTGAAATTAATGAAATCGAAACAAAAGAAACAATTGAAAAAATTGACAAAACTAAAAGTTGGTTCTTTGAAAAAATAAACAAAATCGACAGACCCTTAGCCATGCTAGCGAAGAGAAGAAGAGAGAGAACTCAAATTACTAGCATACGGGATGAAAAAGGCAATATCACAACAGACACTTCAGAAATACAGAAGATAATCAAAAACTATTTTGAATCCTTATACTCCAATAAATTAGAAGATAGTGAAGGCATAGATAAATTTCTTAAGTCATATGATCTGCCCAGATTGAGTCAGGAGGATATAGACAACCTAAACAGACCAATATCAATTGAGGAAATAGAAGAAACCATCAAAAGACTACCAACTAAGAAAAGCCCAGGACCGGATGGGTATACAGCAGAATTTTACAAAACCTTTAAAGAAGAACTAATACCAATACTTTTCAAGCTACTTCAGGAAATAGAAAAGGAGGGAGAACTTCCAAATTCATTCTATGAGGCCAACATCACCCTGATACCTAAACCAGACAAAGACACTTCAAAGAAAGAAAACTACAGACCAATATCTCTAATGAACCTAGATGCAAAAATCCTCAATAAAATTCTGGCGAATCGGATACAAAAACATATCAAAAAAATTGTGCACCATGATCAAGTAGGATTCATCCCTGGGATGCAAGGCTGGTTCAATATACGGAAATCAATAAATGTTATTCACCACATCAATAGACTTAAAAATAAGAACCATATGATCATCTCGATAGATGCGGAAAAAGCATTCGACAAAGTACAGCATCCCTTTATGTTCAAAACTCTAGAAAAACTAGGGATAACAGGAACATACCTCAATATTGTAAAAGCAATCTATGCTAAGCCTCAGGCTAGCATCATTCTGAATGGAGAAAAACTGAAGGCATTCCCTCTAAAATCTGGAACAAGACAGGGATGCCCTCTCTCTCCACTTCTGTTCAACATAGTTCTCGAAACACTGGCCAGAGCAATTAGACAGACGAAAGAAATTAAAGGCATCAAAATAGGAAAAGAAGAACTTAAATTATCACTATTTGCAGATGATATGATTCTATACCTAGCAGACCCAAAAGGCTCTACAAAGAAACTATTAGAGCTAATAAATGAATTCAGCAAAGTGGCAGGATATAAAATCAACACGCATAAATCAAAGGCATTCCTGTATATCAGCGACAAATCCTCTGAAATGGAAATGAGGACAACCACTCCATTCACAATATCTTCAAAAAAAATAAAATACTTGGGAATCAACCTAACAAAAGAGGTGAAAGACTTATACAATGAAAACTACAGAACCCTAAAGAGAGAAATAGAAGAAGATCTTAGAAGATGGAAAAATATACCCTGTTCATGGATAGGCAGAACTAACATCATCAAAATGGCGATATTACCAAAAGTTCTCTATAGGTTTAATGCAATGCCAATCAAAATCCCAACGGCATTTCTTGTAGAAATAGAGAAAGCAATCATGAAATTCATATGGAAAAATAAAAGACCCAGAATAGCAAAAACAATGCTAAGCAGGAAGTGTGAATCAGGCGGTATAGCGATACCAGACTTCAAACTATACTACAGAGCAATAGTAACAAAAACAGCATGGTACTGGTACCAAAACAGGCGGGTGGACCAATGGTACAGAATAGAGGACACAGAAACCAATCCACAAAACTACAACTATCTTATATTTGATAAAGGGGCTAAAAGCATGCAATGGAGGAAGGATAGCATCTTCAACAAATGGTGCTGGGAAAACTGGAAATCCATATGCAACAAAATGAAACTGAATCCCTTTCTCTCGCCATGCACAAAAGTTAATTCAAAATGGATCAAGGAGCTTGATATCAAATCAGAGACACGCCGTCTGATAGAAGAAAAAGTTGGCTACGATCTACATACTGTGGGGTCGGGCTCCAAATTCCTCAATAGGACACCCATAGCACAAAAGTTAATAACTAGAATCAACAAATGGGACTTACTCAAACTAAAAAGTTTTTTCTCAGCAAAAGAAACAATAAGAGAGGTAAATAGGGAGCCTACACCCTGGGAACAAATCTTTACTCCTCACACTTCAGATAGAGCCCTAATATCCAGAGTATACAAAGAACTCAAAAAATTAGACAATAAGAGAACAAACAACCCAATCAACAAATGGGCCAAGGACCTGAACAGACACTTCTCAGAGGAGGACATACAATCAATCAACAAGTACATGAAAAAATGCTCACCATCTCTAGCAGTCAGAGAAATGCAAATCAAAACCACCCTAAGATACCATCTCACTCCAGTAAGATTGGCAGCCATTATGAAGTCAAACAACAACAAGTGCTGGCGAGGATGTGGGGAAAAGGGTACACTTGTACATTGCTGGTGGGACTGCAAATTGGTGCAGCCAATTTGGAAAGCAGTATGGAGATTTCTTGGAAAGCTGGGAATGGAGCCACCATTTGACCCAGCTATTCCCCTTCTTGGTCTATTCCCTAAAGACCTAAAAAGAGCATGCTACAGGGACACTGCTACATCGATGTTCATAGCAGCACAATTCACAATAGCAAGACTGTGGAACCAACCTAGATGCCCTTCAATAGACGAATGGATAAAAAAAATGTGGCATTTATACACAATGGAGTATTACTCTGCATTAAAAAATGACAAAATCATAGAATTTGCAGGGAAATGGATGGCATTAGAGCAGATTATGCTAAGTGAAGCTAGCCAATCCCTAAAAAACAAATGCCAAATGTCTTCTTTGATATAAGGAGAGTAACTAAGAACAGAGTAGGGACGAAGAGCATGAGAAGAAGATTAACATTAAACAGGGATGAGAGGTGGGAGGGAAAGGGAGAGAGAAGGGAAATTGCATGGAAATGGAAGGAGACCCTCAGGGTTATACAGTGGAGGGGGTAGAGAGAGAGGAGGGGAGGGGAGGGGAGAGGTGGGGAGGGGGGAGGGTGGAGGATGGGAAAGGCAGCGGAGCACAACAGACACTAGTATGGCAATATGTAAATCAATGGATGTGTAACTGATGTGATTCTGCAATCTGTGTATTGGGTGAAGGTGGGAGTTCATAACCCACTTGAATCAAAGTGTGGAATATGATATGTCAAGAAATTTGTAATTTTTTGAACAACCCACAATACAAAATTAAAAAATAAATAAATAAATTTAGGGTTGAGATGGTATCTGGAGGATATACACATGCACACAAAAATAAATATGTAATAGATATGTATGTGAGGGTGTGCATTCATGTATGTATTGCACACACACTATCCATTGTGAAACATCCCATCTCATTTAGTAGTTGTCTTATTGAAATTCACCAACGTGCCTCACTGACTCCATGTCAGAGCTGATCTGAGGATAAAATCTTTGATTCTCTTTTCCCTTGTGCTTAAAGTTCTGCTCAATGGTAAATTAAGAACTGAGTTGCATTGCCTTTTCAGGAAGTATTGATCTAAGCAAGATCCTAGTGACAAGAGTTGGCGTTGATTCCTAAGCATCACATTCACTCTGTGGATTGTAACTGTAAGATGGAAACCAAATGAGTACACTCAGGTGTTTCCAAAGATATAAAAAAAATTCCTTTGAAATTTGTGATCTTTATGTAACCATAGCTTACCCTTCCAAATGTCTAGCAAAGCAAAGAGAAATTTTAACCAATTAACAATGTAAATTTGAAGTTGTGTGATGGAGACAGCACTTGCACTCACTAGACCTAGCTGGAATGCAGCTGTGCTTCATGCTGGGGGCATGATAGAGAGATGTCGTCTGTTATGGACTGAATTGTGTCCCTCCTCTTTACCCCCTAACTCTATATGCTGAAGTTCTCACCCCCACTGCCTCAAAATACAATGGAGTTGAGGCCTTTAAAGAGGTGATTATGGTAATGTTAAGTCATACCAGTGGGCTCTAAGCCAGTGTAACCAGTGTTCTAATAAGAAGAAGAGATTAGGACACAGATGCACACACACACAAGATCGTGTCATGGCACACGGCTATCTACATGTAGAGAAGCCTCCAGACGAAACATGCCCGGCCAACATCTTAATCTTGGAATCAGGAGAAAATAAATTTCTGTTGTTTAAATCTCCCACTCTGTGCTGCTTTTCCCTGCCTGAACTTGCAAACTGATAACAGCTGCTAAGCTGTAAACTCTATAAGAGTTAGATAATTAGTATCCCACCTTTGATGAACTGTCTTTGATTATTTTGTTTCTACACAAATGTCTAAAATTTTCATTATAAGTAATTCGTATCTATTCATTTTAAAAGCCAAACCTGTCTTGAAACCTTATTGACTGTCACTTTATTTTCTTTACACTTCAGAATAATGACATTTAATTTCATTTACTCTAATTTCAGTGATTAACTCTAGCATTTCATCTAATTTGTCTGAGTTAATTTTGGTTTTGTATGCCTTACACGTAAGAGACAAGGGGAATGGAGAACTTTTAAGAATATCACATAAATATCCAAAGTTGTGGTTGGTTTGAGCTCTTGAGTTCTTCATCGTTTAATTGCACTGTATTTGGAACCCATCATTTCTTAAATTTGATACATAGAATCAATTTTACTATTTGTCACTTGAAAAAAATTTAAGTACACAATACTGATGATATATGACTAAAGAATGAATCATAAGGGCAAAAACAATATATACATAACCATTAACTAATGTTTGGGAGAAATCAAAAAGATCTGTGCAGAATTTGAGACACAAAAAGGAATAAATACAATGTAGTTGACAAAGAGCAGAAGAGGGGTTCGTCAGTTTCCCAGAATAGAGGGCAGCAGTGACTAAAGGATGAGGCAATTGGCAGAATGTGCCTGTCTGCTAGGGTTGCTGTAACAAAATACTAGAGACCGGGTGGCTTGGATAACAGAAACTTATTTTCTTGTGGTTTCTGCAAGCTTGAAGTCCAAGATCAAGGTGCTGTTGGGGTTGGTTTCTGGGAATACCTCTCTTGCAGGCCTGCAGCCCTCTCACTGTGGATTCAAAAGGCCTTTCCTCCATGCTCAGAGGGATCTCAGGTATCCTTTCCACTTCTTGTGAGCACAGCCTTCCTTTGGATTAAGGGTCCACCCTTAAACTTTTATTTAGCTTTTATTATGTCTTTATTTGCCCTATCTCTAAATGCAACCACAGTGGGGGTTAGGACTTCAACATATCAACCTGAGGGAAACACAGTTCAGCTCATAATATTGGCTCCCTGGCTCCCAAAAAATTATATCAAAAGCTAAATATATTCTTCACCCTACCCCAATAGCCTTGAAGTCATAACCAATTCCAGCACTAATTCTAAGTCCAAAGTCTCACTAAATGTCAGGTAAGTCAAATATGGTCAAAGACTCAAGTCCAGCTGTGTACCTGTGGTGAAACTATATAAGCTACATGCTTCCAAAACACAGATACACTCTGTGGATTGTAAATGTAAGATGGAAACCAAATGAGTACACTCAGATGTCTTCAAAGATACAAAGACAGATATTCTCATTTCAAAAAGAAGACCTTGAAAGAAAGGGCGGACGTCTCCAGATAAGACCAAAACCTTGATGAAACCAAGTAAGTTTCATCAGATCTTGATGCTCAGAAACAATCCTCTTTACCCAGATGTTTTGCCTTCCAGGCCCAGATGTTCTGATTCCAGGCCCACATGGAGCCCTGCACAGCAGCCCCACTGGGCAGCCAGTGTCACTGAAATCAAGGTGAGAAAGTGGCCCCATTCTCTGAAACCAAGGAAGAAACAGCCCTGTCCCCAGGGCCTGTCTGTTCTGGGCCTGTGGTGGGAGGGGCAGACTTGATGATCCCTGATTCACCTTCAGAGTCATTGTCCTCTTTCCTTCAAGGATAAAGCATATTTGTATCCCAATAGCTTTATTTTGCCTTGCTATAAAATACCTGATGTCTGAAGGCCTCCCTTTATTTCACCCTTCTCTCTCTCCTTTTGTTCAAACTGGCAGTGACTCTGTGATGGAATCCCATCTCTCTTGCTGGCTTCTGCTGAGAGAGCTGATTAAAATCATAGGTAATCTCTTTGTGAAGCCATTGTCTTTCACACCCTTCGTGTTCTGTCCAGAATATTGTTTTTTTCCTTCTTTGCAATAGAGGTAGGCTGAGTGTTTCCCAAATCTTCAAGTTTTAGTTACTTTCTGCTTAGTTGTTCCTCCAATTTTGTTCTCTTTATACTTGCCATAAGTTTAAAGAAAAGCCAAACTACATCTTCAAAACTACCTAGAAATCAACATAGGTAAACATCTATTGATCACACCCAGGTTCAACCTTTCATAAAACATGAGACCAAAATTCATCCAGGTTCCTTGCCACTATATAACAGAGATTGCTTTTCTTTTAGTTTTTAATAGCATATTCCTCATTTTTGTCTGAAACGTCACCAGGGTCACTTTTATGTCCATATTCTTACCAATACTCTGTTCCTGATGATATAGTAGTCTGTAAGATGATAGAAACTTCCCTACAGTCCTCCTCTTTACTTTCTGAGCCTTCACCAGAATCATCTTTAACATCCACATTTTTACTAATAGTTCCTTTAAGGCAAATAAACAAGGTTTTTTTCTAGCATGCACCTCAAAAATCTTCCAGCCTTCACACATCATTCAGTCTGAAAGCCACTTCTACATCTTTAAATAATTGTTGTTGCAGCATTCACTTACTAATACCAAAATCTGTATTAATCACTAGGACATGTAGAACAAAATACTACAGACTGGGGACTTAAAACAACTTTGGAGGATTGAAGTCTAAGATCAAGATGTCACCGGGGTTGGTTTCTCCTGAGGCCTTTCTTCCTGGTTGGCAGATGGCCACCTTTTCACTGTGTTCTTATATTGCCTTTCTTCTCTGCATATAGGGAGGGAAAGAGTTTTTCTGTGTCTTTTCTCTTCTTAAGGGGACACCCGTCCTATTGGATTAGGACCAACATATAATTTCTTGACATTTATTACCTCATTAAAGACCACAGCAGTCATAGTGAAGATTAGAGTTTCAACATATGAAATTGGCGAGGACACAATTTGATTCATATCAGGACCCAAGGGGTTTACTTAAAAGTTTTGCTGAGGTATAGTGAGAGATGATGAATGGGCCAGAATTAGAACTAGAATTCTAATTCCTGAATCTAGAGAACTTTAAGAAACCATGTCTTACCATTTGCCTTTGGGAAGTAAATGTCCAAATGTCTCAGAAGATATGATTTTTCTATTCTCTTTTCAGTATTCCTGAGAGTAGAATTCTATATCCATATTTGATAACATTTGTGAGCTCAAGGACTTATTGACATTGAAAGGAATCTTTGCTTTCTTCAATGTTCATGATCAGGAAAACAGATCTGCACATAACACATGCAATAGAAATTTATTGGATTAGACAAAAGGGCATAGAAATAGGAAAGATAGAAGAATAAATTGCACATAACTTTGCCATATTCATATATGTATACATGGCCAGTGTAACTCTATATCATGTACAGCTCTAAGAATGGAAAGTTTTATTCCATGTATATATAATATGTCAAAATACACTCTACTGTCATGTATATCTAAAAAGAACAAATTTTAAAAAAATAAATTCATATCATTTGGTTCACACAGTGGAGGGGTGATATTGTAGGGAAATCCAGGTTTTCTACCCTAAAGAAACCAAGCAGCGGTCAAGGAAATAGGGAAAGAAACTTGTGTCAATTCATCCAGAGATGTTGATCTTCAAATTTATCCTCTGCCTTAGTGAAAACTCATCAGAGCAGAAGTCAGGAGACCCAGGATCTGTTCTCACTTTGATCACTATTTAGCCACACTAACATAATAAATTCAGCCTTTCTATATCTCCATTTCCTTATATATAAAATAGAGGTATATATATATATATATATATATATAAAAAATAGGTAGTGGCTATTGAACTCAAAATCACTAAATACCCTTTAGTTATTCATAAATTTCTAAGTATCCACAATTGTCTATGTAACCTATTTTTTTAAATGTCCCTGAAATAGCCTTATAGGTTCAATGACTCAACACTCCAATTATTTTTGTGTTTCACTTTACCATACAACACAATATCCCAGACTGGAAACTATATTTTAATAAAGCTTTGACCAATGCTAAATGTAGCGAAAGAATTATTCCTGGCCTTGCATATCATTCTTTTATGATTTCTCAATACCATGTCTCTTCTCCCATAATGGAAGTTTGGCTGAGAATTTTGTAACCCAAAATAAGGTTGAACATGATATGCCATAAGAGTGTGAAGAAACAAGCAGAAGACTCATGTTTGTAACCAATCCAAAAATAAAAATATTTATTTTTACGTGAAGCCCATTGACTGAATAAGCAACAATACCTGCTTCCCTTGTTTTCTCTGGAGGCTATGTTTCATTTAGAAAGAATTAGATACTTGGCTGCATTGGGGAGAAAAATAAGTCCCTGGTGTAAATTATGCTGCCTGACAATGATACTAATCTTTTGTTCCATTGACTCTGTCAGACCCAGCTCAAGTGGGGAGTCCTGTCGTTTAGAGTATAACCTTTCAGAGTGCTTGTGTCTTCTTGAAAGTCTGAGGCCAAACCTGTTTGACATGGTATCTGGACCTTTGGTGCCTTGAAATTTGATTCCAAAAGTTTGCATACTAAATAATGTTATTTCTTTAAGGTAGGAATTGTCTTCGCTTCAAAATAGTAATTCCCGGTTTAAAAGATCTCCACATGATGTAATTGCTATATATTGCACTGCAATTTAAGAGGATCAGGTTCAAGTCTCAAATTCTCAGACACTGGGTAAGGAGAGGCTAAGAATGTTACAGAAATGACAAGCTTGGCCTCCTGGCAAGAGAATATACCCAGCTTACTTTTCAGCACCTTTTGTTGGTGGGTTTTATCCCCTTACCATGAGAATCAAAAAACCTGCCTACCTTTCAAAGACTGAGCATGGTAAAGGGAACCCAAAGGATTTGAAAATGGTAATTAGCTGATACATGACTACTACGGAGTAATTCATTTTGAGAAGTAAGTGTGCAATTACTCTCTTCACATAGGATGCATGCAGGGGAAAACTGCGTGAAACAGAGGGTTCAGAGGTAGATTCTCAAAGTCTTGGTGAAATGAATATTAGTCTTATGCATAATATTTCATAACACAAATTAGTAGGAAAATAAAGTGTGACAGAGAGGGCATCAGGTTCAAGAAGAATGCTTTGGAAAGATTGACAGCAGAAGCTACCAATTTTTTATTTTTATCCTTTTGAAACAGAATTCCTCACGGGGGCTCCACATTCCTCAGGCTCAGACATGATTAAACACCATACCTTCTAAAATGTTTTACTATTCCAAGCAGAAGATATATAAATAACCCCTTTCCAGCTACCACTCCTCGGCCTGGAATTTAAACCGAGTGCCTTCTGGGCTTCAGTCTGCTTAGACCAGACTCCACACAAGAGCAGAAAAATAAAATCCCCGAAGCTGGATGCAGGAGAAATGAGGTGAACTTACACAGCACGTGAAGTTAGCAGACAGGGGCATAGCAAAAAAAAAAAAAAAAATGGAGGCCATGTTTTCCTTGCCTTGGCCAGTTTTAAGACACAATGATGAAGTTGGAATCACACTGTGAATGGAGGGAGTTTGAACCAATTCAGATTTAGAATAACGTTTCTAAAATCCCTCCAAGTGACTGGATGGATAGGGACACTGGACTCTTCAGAACAAGCAGATATAAAGCCATGTATGTCTGTTAAAGTTGGGCTGCTTCAGAAGTAACATGGAAATCACATAATGTCCCAACCCAGATGTGATCTGTACAGAGAAGCTCATAGGCCAGGGGCCCTTGATCTGCCTCTCTGATCTTCTTCCACACCCACCCTGCACACCAGCCAAGCTGATTCCTCTTCTGACCTTGAACATGCCTTCAGTCTACTTCTGTGTTTTTTTCACACTACATGAACACCCTTTAGCCTCTGCTTTCTTTCCTTCTTCCCTTCCCTTTTTCCATCCTTCTTTCCCTCCATCCCTTCCTTCTTTCCTTCCTCTCTCCCATTTTCTCCCTCCCTTGATCCCTCACTCCTTCCCTCCTTTTCTTTAGCCTTCCTTCCTTCCTTCCTTCCTCCCTTTCTTCCTCTCCCTCTCCTCCACCCCTCATTTTAAAATTTCTTTCCTTCAAGTCTTGGTTCAAGTGTAATTCCCTCCTATGACATTTCCCTGTAAATAACAGGTCAACAGATATTCAACCACAGTCCTCAAACCACCTGCCTCAGAATGATATGCCAGTTAGCTTAGGCTCCCATCCCAGACTCACAGAATGAGAATTCCTGGGGGTAAGTGTCAGGAACCTATGTTTAAACAAACTCTGCAGATGACTCCAATGCTCACTAAACTTTGAAAACCTCTTTGACAGTCTCACTGCACTCCCTGTAGCAGATACTGTCAGTTGTTGTTCTGACAATATCATACAGCAATTGTTTCTTTTCAGAGGTTCTCAAACATTGGTGTTTATCAGAACCTCATAGAGATCTAATAGAAAATACCAAGGCCCATGCTTCATGAAGCGCATCTTTGCATTTTTATCATGTTTTCCAGGTTATTCTGATTCACACTAAAACTTGGGGATTACTGCCCTCCATTACTTGCAGTTATTTTCCAACTGCAGCCTGGGTCCTCCATTGAATTATCTGTCCTTCCAGGACAATGACATTCAATTACAAATGAAAGTATTTGTAATTTCTGGGTGCTCAGTGCAGAGTGCCTGAGACCAAGTCAGTATTCAAAAAGCATAATGGTTTTGATAGCAGTGTTACTGGTGATTATAGAGGTAGGCTAAATGTTACTAATACACTTGGTGTAGTCTATCCTTTATTTCCTGAGATTTTCATTCTCCTTTGTATCTTGCAGTAAACCTGTTACCAGTCTTCTACAGGGTCAGCTACATGGGCATGCACCCTGGCCCTGTGCTAAATAAGAGCCCTATATGGTTTAATGCTCTGTCATCATCTCATTGAAATTCTTACTAATTTTTAACAATAGATTCACATTTTTATTTTGCCCTGGGTCTCACAAATCTACTGGTCCTGGTAATATAGATTCATTTATTTCTAATGTATTCCTTGTCTATATTTTCACTGAAGCTACTCTGGCCTTAGATGTTGTCACCTCATACCCAGGCAATTGCATTGTTGTTTGTCCTTCCTCTCTTCACTTCCTTCTGCAACATGCTTAGTATCCTAGTTTGTTGCCCTGTGTATTAGTCAGCTTCTTGTCACTGTGATAACATACCTGGGAAAATCAACTTAGAGGAGGAAAAGTATATTTGGTTCATGGTTTCAGAAGTTTCAGTTCAGATGGCTCTGTTGCTTTGGGCCTGAGATAAGGCCCATCATAGCAGGGAGGATGTGGTAGAGAAATGGTGCTCAACTCCTGGTGGCCAGGATGCACAGAGAGAACAAGGAAGGGATGGGGACAAGATGTACCCTTTCAGGTCATGCCCCCAGTGGATCACTTCCTTCAGTTTCCACTACCTCTCAAAACCACCTTCATATGATGAGTATAACAATGAATTAATCCACTGATGAGATTGGAGCCCTCCTCATCTTCCCAAAGGCTGAACCTGTGAACATTCCTGCACTGGAAACAAATTTTTCAACACAGGAGCCTTTGAGGAACGCTGCAGAACCAAACCATAACACCCTGAAACAAAAGGTCAGTTTTCATTGATATGAAAAGAAATAAGCACACGGATAGTGGAAGTGTAAATCAAGACAGGTAACTGGCAATTTTTATCAAAATAGTAAGTTCACGTACTATACAAACCAGTAATTCTATCTCCAGGAATGTATACTATAGAAATGAATGTTTGATTTTATGCTTACAGAGATGTTAATTATGTTGTCCTTAGTAGCAAAAGACTACAAGCAAATTAAATGTTCATAAGTGGAAAACTAGTAAAACACATACATATATGTATATGTGCTTCCATATGCGTAGGGTATTTCAAGTAGTACACGCAGAAAACTGGAATAGCTATTGCCTCTAAGAAATGAGGACTGGGGTTGGACGAAGAATAACTTTTTATTTTATATCTTTTGATATTATTTGATTTCTTTAATTTTGCCACATAGTGTTTTCAATCACAACATTTTAAAATGTTTCAGGGCTACAATCAATAAATGGGCAAAGGAACTGAAGAAGAAATATGATTGGTCAACAAATATATGGAAAAATGTTCAACATCCTTAGCAACTAGAGAATTGCAAACTAAAACTGAACTGAGATTTCATCTTACTTCAGTCAGAATGGCAATTATTAAGATTACAAGTAACAATAAATGTTGGCAAGGTTGTAGGGAAAAGGCACACTCATACATGGCTGATGGGACTGCAAATTAGTGCAACCTCCCTGGAAAGCAGTATGGAGATTCCTTAGAAAACATGGAATCGAATCTTCGTTTGACCTTGTTATCTACTCCTTGGCATATACCCAGAGGACTTACAATGAGCATATAACAGTGACACAGCCACATCAATGTTTATAGACTCTCAATTTACAATAGCCAAGCTATCTAACTAACCTAGGTTCCCTTCAACAAATGAATAAATAAAGAGAATGTAACATATATACAAAAATGGAATATTACTCAGCCTAAAAGAAGAATGAAATCATGGCATTTGAAGGTAAATGGATGGATCTGGAGAATATTGTGCTAAGTGTAATAAGTGAATTCCAAAAAACCAAAGGCCAAATGTTCTCTCTTATATGCAGATCCTAACACACAATAAGGAGAAGGGGGAAATGAAGACTAGAAGTTCTTTGAATCAGACAAAGGGGAATGAAGGGAAGGGAGGGAGTTTGGGAATAGGAAAGATAGTGGAATGAATTGAACATAACTTTCCTATGTTCATATATGAATACATGACCAGTATAACTCCACATCATGTACAATCACAAGAATGACAAGTTTTACTCCATCTATGTATAATATGTCAAAATACATTCTACTACTGTCATGTATAACTAAAAAGAAAAAAAAATTAAATGTTTCAGGGCTTAATTGAAACCTCTAGAGGTAGGTTGAATAGTAGTCCCCCAAGGGTATCAGGTGCAAATCCCTGGGACATGTGAATGCTACCTGTTGTGGAAACAGTGTCTTTATATATGTGATTAAGTTAAGTATCTTGAAATGTTACTGGATTATCTAAATGAGGGTGATAAATGCCATCTTATCAGAGGGAGATTTGGATACATACACATACAAAATGGGGTGATATGAGGATAGAGAGAAATTTGGAGATGCTAGACTGGGATATTGAAGGGATGTGCAGCCATACAAGTTGGAAGACACAGGGAACTGTTTCTTCCCAAGAATTTTTGGAGAAAGTGTAGCTGTGGTGGGTGACACTTTGATTTTGGACCACTAATTCTGATTTCAGATTTCTGGTCTGCAGAAAAATGAGAAAATAAATTCCTGTTGTTTTAAGTCAATAGTTTGTGATAATTTGTTACAACCATCATAGAAAATTAATGCAGCTCTCAATTAATAAAATTTGATGCAAATATAATTTTGGATAATTCATCTAGAAATTGAGAGAATAAAAACTTAGGGTGGTAAAATCCAAGAAAAGAGATGGCAATCAGAATATTTGTGGTAAAGAAGTGGGTTAAGGTGTCATAGTAATTAAATTTGTGAAAGTAAAGAACAAAAAGGAATTCAAGATCCCACCTTAATTAAATTTTTTTTTAAAAAAGTCAGCCAAAGACTTTCTGGTCTATAAAAGACACAGATGAGTAAAGATGGTCTTTTACAAAAGCAACGTGGGATATCCATTTATAAAAAATGATCTTTGAGTCCTACCTCATGCCATAGACAAAAATCAACCCTAGCCAGATTGCAAATTTGAGTAGGAAAGATAAAACAACAACAACAAAAAAAAAAACTTTAGGAGAAAAATAGGAAAGAATATCTTTGTCCTTGAAGTATGCAATACTTTCTAAAACCAGTCACAAAAAAGTGATAATCATAAAAGAAAAATAAGATCATAAAAAGACACCAAAAGAAAGTACAAAAGAAGAGAAATTCACATAGCAGAACATATTCATAGTACACATATCTGACAAAGAACTCAGACCCTGAATATATATATATGTAATACCTATATATGTAAAACCTATATATGTAATACCTACTCATCAGCAGAAATGGGCAAAACATTGAACTGACACTTCACAGTGAAGCTCATTTTTTTCATGCTTTCATAATTGACAAAAAAATGGCCAAAATATCACAAATGAAAAGGTGTTCATCACGAAATGTAGATTTAAACCACAATGAGGAAATACTACACAAATACAGAATGACTAAAAATTAGTCAAGATGGGAATTTTCAAATGCCTCTTAAGATGTAGAGAAATTGCACTTTTATATAGTCTTAGTTAAAATGTAAATTGGTGAAAACACTTGAGAAACTATTAAGATTTGTCAGTATACAATAAAGCTGTGTGATTCTATTTATATGAAAGAATAATAGTTTAAGGTCTGGTATAGTGATGCCACCTGCTTCACTCTTCCTGCTAAGGATTGCTTTAGGTATTCTGGGTCTCTTATTTTTCCAGATAAATTTTATGATTGCTCTATTTCTATGAGGAATGTCATTGGGATTTTGATCGGAATTGCATTAAATCTATATAGTGCTTTTGGAAGTATGGTCGTTTTGATTATATTAATTCTGCCTATCCAAGAGCAAGGTAGATCTTTCCATCTTCTAAGGTCTTCTTTGACTTCTTTCTTTGGGGTTCTGTAATTCTCATAGTATAGATCTTTCACCTCTTTCATTAAGTTGATTGCCAAGCTTTTGTGTTTGTTTGTTTGTTTGTTTTGAGGTTGTTGTAAATGGGGTAGTTTTCCTCCTTTCCCTTTCTGAGGATTTGTCACTGATATACAGAAATGCCTTTGACTTATGGGTGTTGATTTTATATGTTGCTACTTTGCTGAATTCATTTACTAGTTCTAGAAGTTTTCTGGTGGAACTTTTAGAAGATGCCCTTCAGTAGATGAATGGATAAAAATACACAGAGAAGATAATGCTAAGTGAAGTTAGCCAATCCAAAAAAAAAACAAATGCCGAATGTCTTTTTTGATATAAGGAGGCTGATTCATAGTGGGGTAGGGAGGGGGAGCATGGGAGGAATAGATGAATTCTAGATAGGGCAGAGGGGTGGGAGAGAAAAGGAGGGGGCATGGATTATAAATGATGGTGGAATGTGATGATCATTATTATCCAAAGTACATGTATAAAGACATAAATTGGTGTGAATATATTTTGTATACAATCAGAGATATGAAAAATCATGCTTGATATGTGTAATAAGAATTGTAATGCATCCTGCTCTCATATATAAATAAAAAAGAAAGAATTTTATATATATATATATATATATATATATATATATCAAAATATATAAAAGTCAAAATATTGGGTAGTGATGATCCCAGAGGGGATGAGTACTTGGAGGATCTGGGGAGACGTTAGTGATTTGCTCCTGGGTCTGGATACTGTGTTAAGATTTCATAACTGTGTTCAGACTATGCAAATTCAAGCTGTACTATTAAGGTTTATGCACATTGCACACATTACATTTTAAAAAAAGTTTTGAAAGACCTTGATAAAAGACACAGACAGACACACATATGTAAGAAGGCATGTTTTCCTACATAACACACACACACACACACACACACACAAATACATTGCTCTTAAGGAGGACTCCATGAGATTCACAGAAATATTTTAAAACTGAGCATTGAAATTCTTTGTGTTCCCCATGCTGACTTGCCCTTTCTCATAATTTTATTTGAAGTCACACAAAGCTTGGTATTTTGGTATTTCAGCACATTTCTTTTTCTCCCAGTAGAGGAAAAAAGGGAAATGTCACATGAAGACTTATATACCTTAGATGCAATTCTGCAAATGGTCCTTAATCATCCTACTTTCATTTCTAAGCAGTCCTCTAGTCTGAGAAGACTTATTTTTAGATAGTTTTGCAGTTAATAGGTTAGAAGCCAGACAGTCCACCCACTTCTTCCCCTTTCTTTGCCAGATCCCTCTCCTTTGGGAATTTATATTTTCAACTGTCCCACAAGGATTATAATGATGTTGGGAATGAGCTGATATGGAAAATGCAGCAACAGAATTGGACAAAAACTGATGTTTGCAATGGAAGATTTAAAAGTAAAAATAATGACCATTTAATTTAAAACCAAGGCTTCAAAAATGAGAAATGAGCTATAAAATTGTCACCTTCAAGTCACTGAACCAAATAATAATAGTTCTAAACCATAAAAAACATTAGCCCCAAATTAAATAACAGTTTAAAAAAATAAAGCACACAACTATATACAGTATTAAAAATCAATGGCTCTCTTCTATGGTTTGGCTTCCCAAATCAGCTGCATCTGCATGCTCTGGGAATGTGTTGGAAATGCAAATTCCCAGGCCTTCCCTAGACCTACTGAACCAGAAAGTCTGACGAGGGAGCCCTGCAATCTGTTCCAAAAAACCCGTGAGATGATTTATATGCATGCTAAAGTTTGAGAACCACTACTATAAATAAATGTTCCTCTAGAAAGAGTTAAAACATAATCCTTGTGCTATATCATAGAAATGCATTTTTCACATATTTGAATGCTTATAATAGAAAATTCATGAGTATTTTCCCCCTTAATCTTCTAATAGACCAGAAATAGTAAAGGAATATCTGGCAATACAACTACTTTTTTGTAAAGACAGCAATGTGAGTGTGTGTGTGTGTGTGTATTTGTGTGTTTGTAGGCACAAGTCTGACCTGTTTCAGACCAACTAGGTCACAGTAACCTAATCTGACGTCCATAGTAGTCTACAATAATTATATTTTCTTGGGTTTGAAAAATTCCTTAATTTTCAAAACTCTTCCCATCACCTAGAGACTTATAGAAATACCCTAAAATAGATCTACAAGTCCATAAATACAATCCAGGCAAATTTATAGCAGCAGGTCAAAGTTCAATTTTTATCTTTTTAGGGAAAATTAGGAATGCTATAAAAATCTCCCAGATAACATTTTGGAGAAAACTCAGCATAATACCACTGAAGAAAATCAACTTGAGCTGAAGGGTGAAGACATTTGCATTCAATTCCCCATGGGAAATGCTCCATCATTTAAGTTTAAATGTTATGGGGCATCCGTAATGTGTATGGATCTCTGATAGTATTCAGTGCACCATGAAGCTCAGAATTCTCTGTTGGAGTAATACACCCCTATCTCTCTGTAAATATAATTCTTTATAAGGGGAGGGCTGTTGCACAAGTGGCAGAAAGCTACTTTTCATTAGGTCAAGCAAGAAAAGAAAAAAGAAGAAGAAAGAGACATTTAAATTTTATTGGCTCATCAAACCAAACTTTAGAAAGATCAAGGTTTGGAATTTGCATAAAAAAGTTTACAACTATTGACTCAAACACCATCCATCTCTTTCCTCTGCTTCTGGTTTTGTCTTTCTGGCCCTCTATCTCCTTTATTGAGATATAATTTGCAAGCCTTACAATTGACTCATTTAAAGCATGTGATTCAATAATTTTAATATACTCACAAAATTGTGCATCCATTAGGATAATCAGTTTTAGAGTACTTTTATTGTTTCAATAAGAAACCTTGTACCACTTAACTCATCTCTCCACTCCAACCTTCCCATCACCCCTAACACTAGGCAACTACTTATCTATATTCTGTCTCAATGGATTTGTAGTTTTTTAAATATTTCTTAGAAATAGAATCATACAATATGTGATATTTCCTGATGTTTATTTCACTCAACATAATGTTGTTAAGGTTCATCTTTATTGTAGCATGTGTCCACAGTTAATTCTTTTTACAGTTAAATAATATTCCATTGTGCAACTATATCATATTTTATTTGTCCCTTCATTGGTGAGCAGACATTAGGTTGTTTCCACTTTTTTACCTATTATGAAAAATGATAGCAGCATTCTTCTAAGGCAGTTTCTCTGGGTGGTAGGAATTTGGCCATCACTCCAAGTCTGCAACAAATTCAAAATCAAGAGGAGAAAAATCGAGAGATTTTAGATAAAAAGAAACAAGGAGGATAGTACAATTTGAATCTTGGGTGTCCCCCTGAGGCCATGTATTGAATATTTTATCCACAGAGGGACAGTCCTGGGAGACTTTTAAGAGATTTATCTGGGACCTCGCTGGAAGTCTTAGGTCACGAGTGACATGCCTTCAAAGGGGATAGTGAGAATCCAACCTCTTCCTCTCTCTTTCTGCTTCCTGTCTGCCATGAGGAGACCAGCTTTTTCCAACATGCGTGTTCTGGCACAATGTCCTGCTTCATCACATGTCCAAAAGCATTGAGACCAATCATAAACTGAAACTTCCAAAACTGTGAGACAAAATAAACATTTCCTCTTTAGGTTGATTAGTTTAGGCATTTTGTTATGGTGACAGGAGCTGACAACACAGAGGAGTTTGACTAGTACAACTTAGTCCACTCAACCAGCCTATAGGGCCAGAGGGATGGAAGCCTATCACAAGAGCCCCTCCTCCTCAGATCATGTGTCTACAGCAAGTGAAAGAAATGTTTCCTAAAAACAAAGAAGCAGCATAGATGTAGCTACTATGAGAACTTTGTTAGGAAGAAAGTCCCATTTTGTCTCTTTTAGCCCTTTTCAGTGTCTTACCTGAACCTCAGGCATATGCAGTCAGATTAGACACTTTTAAATGTGAAACCACCAGCTCTACAACCTTCAAAAAGATCCCAGAATCCTCAACAACAAAGTAACATGGAGCAGGTCCATAATTAAAAGCAGGGAGTCTATATGATGTGAAGAGAATTTATCTGGCATATTACACATCTTATTACACATCTCCCATGAGTTAGACACTACACTGGGTAGCAAAGTCCATAATGGCACATAAAATGACTTGGGACTGCCATAATCTTGTTTTCTTGCTCTTTCTTCTGCTTCTCTTTTTAATTCATGGTGGCCTTCGAGTCTACAGGTTTGACCCAATGTGCACCAAGGTTACAGAATTGTGGATTTGTTCCACTGTCAATCATCCAAGTTTGCCCTATTCCATGGCAACAAAATGCAACATGCGGGGCTTTGGACAAAGGAAAGAGAACAAAACTCTCAAATCTGAAACAAATCCATGCTGGAAAACCATGCAAAGGTTACCAGGCACTAGGATTTTTTGTTTTGTTTTGTTTTGCTTTTAGCAAAGGTAAAAATTGAACCTAAGGAGGGATTCCAAAGACAAGATCCTTTGAGATGTGGTCCTGACTTCATCGCGTTGCACTCCACCTTTCCCTGGGGCTGTCCTAAGAAACCATTCACTTCAAAAGTCCAATAACATCAAACAAAACCCTTAACAAAGCTGAGATGGGCTAAAGTTGGCAAACTTTATTTATTATTATTATTATTGGAGAACCACTTAAATTAAGAAAATGTGTTTAAAAATAACAATGAATCAAGCTCATCAAGACTGTTCTAGTACTTTCTATCTGTGGGACCCTGGAAAAGCTATTTATGCTTTTTCAATGTCTTTTTTTCCTTCTTCTATAAAATAAGATTTGTACCATCCACCTTACTGGCTCATGCTAAAGGTTATAAGATTCTTTTACTAGAAAGTATATAGAGCATTTATTAGGTGTCAGACATTGTTTTAGGTGCAAGAATCACATAAACTAAATTCACACCCTTTTTCAAAAGCTTACATTCTAGTATAGAAATATAGACAATAAACAATTCAATAGGTAGAAGGTATGAAATACACATACATATAATGTGATAATATGTGTGTGTTAGTCTATTTTGTTCTGATATAACAAATACCTGAGGCTGTGTAATATATAAAAAATAGAAATTCATTTCTCAAGATTCTGAAGACTGAGAGGTCCAAGATCAAGATGCCAACATCTGGTAGGGTCTTCTTACTACTTCACAGGGCAGAAGGCAGAAGAGAGTGAACCCACTCCTGTAAGCCCTTTGTACAGCAGCATTAATCACCTCACAAAGGTAGATTTTTCATGACCCATACATGTTCCATCAGATCCCACCTCCCAACCCTTCTGCACTGGAGAATGATTAAGTCTCTAAAACATAAATTTTGAGGGACTCATTTAGATAAAAAAAGAAAAGATATTTTAAATTAACATCTGAGATCCACCTGAAGTCTGTACTTATTGTATAAAAATATATTTTTGGAGGAATTTGGTTCTTTTGTCTGAGAAAAGCATGCCCAAGTAGAATTTACCTATTCGAGGAAAGAAGCCAAATCCTATCCTATAACTGAAACATTGTGGAGAATGAGGAGCTAGAGTTTTGTGAACAAGGCATACAGATGGGTGAGGGAACCTTGGTCTAAATCAAGTGGGTACAGGCTGGAGGGAGAAGGGCTTGTCCCAAGGAGCATAGCAGACTGGAGGCTCAGAAGTAAGCAGCCAATAGTTTAGGCCCTGAGAAGGAGCTCACTTCATTGTTTCTATCTTGTTATTCTCAAGCTATTTGTGAAGTTTTAACATACACTAAAATTTGGTCATAGTTACCCTTTCTGAGGAAAAAAAAGAACAGTCTTTGATCACACTCTGAGTTCTTTGAGGTGGGAGAAGCAAGCAGGGGTAGACAGAAGACAAGCAGTATGGAGAGAAATGGGATGCAGAGAAGAAACCCAGGTGACAGATATGAAGGTCAGATCAGGGGGTTTATAGTGCATTTTCTGGAAAGTCTCAGAATTCAAGAAAGGAGAAACTCCTAAAGATGAGATCCTGTGGCTTGGGGCCTCAGGTTACGTGTGTTGAGCATTTTAGAGAAACCCCAAAGAGAAGAGAATTGGAGAACTTTAGGATTCCATATGGAACATTCTAGACAAAAAATAGACTATTAATAAAGCTTCATTCCCTTCTTACTTCTCCTTATTTTTCAAATTAAAATGACAGGGAAAAAAATCAAAGCTGTGAAACTGTTGACCAACATGGTAACCAGGATTTCCCAGAGGTAACTTTCCTAGGCAACCTAGCAAGCCTCCTTGCTCCTAGTTTCAGGCCTATTTCTTCTTAACAGACTCCATGTTTCTGTCTGCTACATAAGAGTTGATGTCCAAACAGCCTTGTCTTTATCTCCATGAAGGCTTAAGGGAATTTGTCACAAGGGAACCACTTCAGTCCCTCAGCTCAATTCTAGGTTCCTGGTTGGAAACATCTTCTTCCCACACAATTAAGAGAAGCGCTATATTTGATGACATGTGTGGTCTCCTTCCTAAAAGTAGTCCTGCTTGTTGATACAAGTGGCCTGACAATATGACCTCTATCAAAAGAATACACCAGAGACACAACCAAATAGCTAATGTACCCAAAACAGTACTTTCAGGATGGTTTTCTAACCCAGATTAGTGATAGCTATATATTCTTTTCCCAGTGCTTCTTTTTGCTCTTTATTCTTCTTTGATTTCTCATGAAGCAGAATGTAGTTCAGTTTTCTCTCCTTTCCATTCTTTTTATTTAATAGAGAGTGGCTATTTACTGTTAAACCTGGAGTTGAAGTTTGGCTGCAGCTACACAATTGCATCTGCTTAACATCACCATGAGGCATGCTGGAAAGATCTTGAAGCTGGTGAACATTTTGTAGACTAGAAAATATCTTGTGGGCACTCTAATTTACTTTATAGCTTTTTTCCAAGGCTGGTAGATGTCTGCAGAGGAAGAGTCAGCTCTTCCCTTTACGTGACCGGAAGGAAGCTATCCTCGAGTAGAAGGAATGCACGTTTGAATTAATGAGAGATGAACTTGGCTGCAACAGCCACATTCTTGTTCTACTTTGAGCTTGGCAGGCCATACTAATAATTAGGCTTAGTCCATGGACACGGAAACTCTATTTTGCTTTGCAGAGCTCTTATAAAGCTCAAGAATATATTTTTCATTTGAGACTCTGATAAACTATACAAAGATTATGTGAACAGACAAGTTTTTCTAGCCTGACAAACCAGTAAAGAGAATATATTCACAATATGTCTATGCTTGCCATAACATTGCAGTGTCTGGCCAACCACTTTTTTATATTGAGGTGGATTTACAGTCAAGCCCAGATAGCTTATTATTTTATTTTAAACAGCCTGCTCAAAAAACTCAGCATGAAAGTCTGGTTTTAACAAAAATAGTATTTTTGAAAACATAGGTTCACGGTATAAATTGCCTGGTATAAAATTCGAAGATTGTGCATTGACTTGGCTCCAACCACATCCTGATTCTTGGGAAGTGTGCTGACTGACACCAATATTTCCTTTCACCCACCTCCATATGTTTAAACACTGTCATCAAATAGCAGAAGGAAATAAGACATGCACAAGTCATTCGTATCTCTCCACATCTCAAGAAACCACTGTTTTCATTGAAGAAGCATCATCATTGAACACCTATTATATGCCAGATTCTGGGAATTGATGCAGTCATAAACCAAAAGACAAAATTCCTCTGGTCATGGCCCATTCTAATGGGGGAAGGTATTTAATGTTAAGGGAAGAAAGAATAATCAGATGACTACACAAGAGAAGGTTATCTAGTGATAAAGGCTGAGAGGAAAAGCCTGTCTCCATAAGAATCAAATGACCATTTGTGGAAAAGTACAGATTCCTGTGTTCATCCACACTAGAGTATTTTCTCTAAAATCCAGTGTAACGTCTAAAATGCCATTTCCAGACTGTTGATAAAGCCTGGTTCATCTAGAGATCTGTTTTTGCCTCCCTCAACCCTGACAGGGGAACTTCAAGAACTCTCCATTACAGATTGGCCACCCAACAGTGTGGTGAACTTTCTGCCAGACCCAGGTAACAGCAGCTCCTTCTGGAATAGCAAGCACCTCTGAAGTAAATGGAGCCATGACTCCTCTCGTAAGGCTGCCATTGGCAGGGGTCTCTTTAAGAAGAAGAAAGCAGAGGTGTTAGAAGCATTTATTATTTAGGGGAGTTGGGAAAGTCAGTTAAATTTATTTTTCGTAATAACACATAACACAAATGTCTCAGACCATCAGACTTTTCCCTAATGTCAGGCTTTCTTAAAAGGAAGATTAATGGCCCATCTCATTTTATGAACCTTCAAGGGTGTGTGTGTGTGTGTGTGTGTGTGTGTGTGTGTGTGTGAGAGAGAGAGAGAGAGAGACACGGGGGGG
>NW_025999990.1:1411909-1421746 GCF_001458135.2 Marmota marmota marmota | reverse complement strand
GGGGGGGGGGGGAGATAAAACGACAGAGGCTATTTAAGAGGGGGCAGCTTGTTACTAGAAGGACCACTGGAGTCAGAAAGAGGAAGAATCAGTAGTTAAAACAGCAGGAGTTTATAATTTACATATGAAGAGATGGAAATGGTATCTGTAATTTGATAGATAATTAGTCTAGGAGGGAAACTTAATGGACGTTCACCTGGTTTATGAGTAATGAAGGTGAGAACTAGAGAGGAGGACATGTTCCCAAGGGTTTATACAAAATTGGAGGAAGTGCCAGCTGAGCACGTGGCCTCCTCATGTAAGACTGAAGGTAAATGTCGTGACATCACTCACACAGGCTTACCTGATGTAACTCTTTTTGTAAATCTAAGTTGTTGGGATTTTTAAATCAGAAATTGCTGACTGCAGATGAAGCTACTAATATTTTACTAGGAGGACATTTTGAAGGAGCCTACACTAAGGTTGCCTCAAGTGTAACTAGTGAGTAGAGTGAGGCTCTCCTTGTCACAGGTTGAAGTTCTGGGTAACATTCCCATCTCCACATGTCATTTACTGAGAGAGACTTATGGAAAAGGAGGTGCAGTGTTAACTTTGGAATAACTAACTCTGTGTCTGACAATAGCTTAGGGACTCCAGAAATGAGAAAGTGGGTAGCATGGTAGCTGAAGACTCACAACCTGCCTTGGGGGCCCCAGATTGGTCACAGCCATCCAGAAGCACAAAAACCCTCCTCAGGTGGGTCACCTTGAGATTTGAAGGCCCATTGTAGGAACCTTGGATAAAAGGAAAGAAATATTGCTGAAGAAAGATTTTTAGCGGGGGAAATAAATAAATATCTCAAACAAGGACAACATAGCTCCTCCTTATAAATGCGGAGCTATGCTATGACAATTTAATAAGTCACCTATAAAGTGCCTAGTGTAAGTTCTGGCACAATAATATATGTTAGTTCTTCTTTTCTCTCTTAATAGAATGAGCCTCCTTAAACATCTAGTTTTAAACTCTTGGCATTCTCTTCTGAAAAAATAAAGTACATCCATGAATTTTTTTGCATATAATTTCAAGAGATCCACCGGAACCCTGAAGCAATTCTCTCCTATTGGTTTGCAATGTGTATAGAGTGCGCTTCAGTTTCCTATAAGAGTGTACGACTTTTAAAGAATAAAATCATGATTTCAATTCCACTTCCCACAGCATCTATAGTAGCACTACTTCTCGGAGAAATAGCAAAAGTCTGGAGAATGCCAAATTCTAATTCTACATTGAATGTTGGAATTAAGCTCTAGAAATTTGAAGTTTTCTATTAATGGAGGGAAAAAATGAATTTTACTTTCATATTCTTCAGAGGACTTTGTGTTAGAACTATGTTTTGCCCAAAACTGAGTGATCAATTCCAAATGGGATTCTCAGTTCCCAAGTTTCTGCAGCCAGTTCTAAGGAAGAACATTCATTCAGGCCCCAAGCCAAGTCACACTCGCTGGGAAGAGGGCATGTTCTCAGTCAGAGTCTGAACCCAAAGTTCTCCACGTCTGTACTGACAACCAGATGTCACGGTGGCCTACTGCAATTGGTCACATTAGGTCAGTTTACACATGTCAATTTGTGCCAGGCCTAACTTTTGGTAAATAGTCTAAAACCTGGGCCAAAAATTCAATAAGAACTCTGACAATAATTAACTCATATTACCGAACAACTTTGTTAATGTAAACTTTGCATTATTAACAAATGTTTCTTTATCCAAAAGAATTGACAAAAGGGATGTTTGTCAAGGTGTGAAGGTAGTCATATGACAAGACCTACATTTTAGGTGCCTCCTTTTCTCTTGCCTTTCCTTTTAGAACTTGATTGCTTTTTCTTCCCATACTTACCTCCTGTTTATATTTGTAACACATTTAGGGAAAAACAGATAATGACTGGAAATATCATAGCTTTTCTGTTCTTTTAATAAAATTAGTCTCTGCTTTTCTTGAAACAATCTATTAGTTCATCATGCACTCTGAACACCTAATAATGATACAAACTGAAAATGCAATAAAGGCAAAAGAAAGAGCCATGTCTCTTTTTATAGATCTTATCACCATGAAAGCACAGACTTTCACATTTTTTTCCTTTTTCTTTTCCCTGTCACACGCATGACATAGTCTAAGCAGATTCTTTTTCCTAAGACTTTGTGTTTTTCAAACTCAGGAACTGTGGTACCTTGAGCAGGAGAATGTTTAGTGGGATGCTGAGCAAGAGCTGACTTGTAGAAAACCCTGCTCAGGGTGTTAGGAAGGGATGTGCCAGGAATTAGTAGTAGATTTTGGTAATTCTGACTTTCTGTGCTGCACTATATTCTAGCGTAGGGGGCAAGAAACACAAATTTGTGTTTATGGGCTTGTGTTGCAAGGGAAATAACTAGCTTATAAACTTTCAGGAAGAACTCCCTACATTGGTCTTAAGCAGAAATGAGTACAAGACAAACCCCAAACCCCACCCCAGGGCTTGCATGTACACATGCAGTTACACACACACACACACACACACACACACTTTACTTGAAATGAAACTTCTACATATACAGTATATCCAAAAAATACTTTAAATATGTTTGAGCCCCAGCACTTGGTCTGTCCACTCCCTCCAACAGGCTAAGTCTCTTTGCCCTAACCTTTCAGCCCCCTCGTCTATGAGTGGAGATCGGAAGCACCTCTCAGGATACAGCTTCCTATATGAACAACAAAAGTGTTTAGGTACAGTTTAGTTGCTCTGGGTCTTTCCTCCTGGGCCTCTTCTGCATATTCTTTCTACTCAAATGCCGCAAAGACAATCAGGCCACCCAGATCTTGTTCCTTTCCTCTGACTTTGAATAATCCTGGAGGCCTGCTCTGGTCACCAATGAGTTAAACTTTCTGCCTTTATACCTTACCCCACCTCTTAATATTCTTGCTAACGTATAACTTATCTTTAGAGTTAGAGGTAAAAAGACCCAATCTGCAACAGGTTGTACTTAGAACAAAGCTTTGGCTTAATAACTAAGACCAGGAGCAAGTTAGAAGAAATAGGGAATTGGGTGTAGGCCAAAGTCTAGAGCTCCACAAGGGAGTGGATTTCTGTGGTGGAGTCATAGAATGTGAATTAGAGATTATCAGCTCTCTTAAGAGGGACGCTCCACTTTGCATTCCCCGCGGTGCTCTAGCAAAGAGCCTGCAGCTGGGCCACATACCACCAACACTTGGAGCACTCAGCAACCATGATACAGTTTTTCCCCTGGTACACAGTATCTCCAAGATTCTGAATAAGAACTTTCCTCCTTCTAGACCAAAAGAATCTCATTTTCGAAGCAACCAAGTCTTCACAGAAAGCAAAGTGGGCAAAGCCACCCTGAAGTCACATTCTATCCACCTTGGTCCTGGGTCTCTTTCCCTCCATGCTGTGCATGCAGAGCATAATGACACTGTGCTGGGGCCAGCCTACAGAAGCTAAGGCTGCACTCAGTGCCCACATATCTGCTGCCTTTTCAGAGAGGCTCAAATAACCAAACTCACTGCCCTTCCTGCTCATTCCAAGGCCCCTAGAATTTAGTAGGATCTAGACTCACACAAGGAACATATTTTTACTTTGAAAAAGAGAATATTACATTTTGCTATTACCAACATACAAAAAAAATCTCCCCTGGCAACAAAATGAATCTGATGAGTGGAACTGGTAAGGTTCACAGTCATCAGATTTTGTACACCCAAAGGGTATTTTTCTCTACGACACAGCCTCTTTTAAAAGTCAGATGTTTAATACTTTAAGGATACATGACAGTTCTGATTTTTAATATCTCTAATGGTGGCACATCTTTACCCTTTGAGGGTTGACTTGTTTTTTGAAGGCAACTAAAAGTAATTTAGACTTAAATCTGAAGACCACAATTGAATATCAAGTTGACAGCTTCTAAAATGATGCAGTAACCCCTGCCTCCTGGTATTTCTACCTTTGAGAAACCCCTTTCTTCAGCATGGATTGGATTCACTTTCAAGGAGTAGAGGACAGCAAATGGGATGATCTGTCACTCTCAAGATTAGGTAACAAAGTATCCATGCCTTCTAGATAGCTTTCACTGTCTTCCAACTGCTCTCCCTTTCTTTGTTGGGTCACTGAGAAGTCCCTGCCAGGTTGTGAGCTCCCTGTGACAGGCAAGGAACTGGGGTCACTGGCCAGGAGTCAGAGAGGAACTGAGGTCTATGAGTCAGTGCAGCAAGCTTGGAACAGGTCTTTGGCTCAAGTCTTGAGAAATCTGCAGCCTCAGCTGGCACCATGACTGCCGCCTTACAAGGGCTCCTGAACCAAAGGACTTAGATTCACATTGGCTGCACCCAGACTCCTGACTCATTATGAGATAAGAACTGCTTGTTGTTTTTAGGCTGTTATGTTTTGGGGCGATTTGTAAAACAGCAATAGACAACTAACACAGATGATGCTCAGATCAAGCAAGGCTGTGGCCATAGAGTGAGGAGAATGATTTTCTTAGGTACCTCAGAATTGACACTTCCAAAATGACTCTCATCCAGTCTTAACAAGCCTATTACCTCTGGACACATCTGTCCTCAGGTCTGCAGTCTGAGGCTGCTCTCTCTGCTTACCTCAGGCCCTCTCCCAGGTGGACTCAAGATTTTTTTGTTCCTTTATCTCTATTTGACCATGTGTTGAGTGTATAGCCCAAGGGACCAAGGATGATCTAGAAGATTACCTAGTAGGGTTTTCAAGGAGTGCCACCAGGCTTTTTATTCTTCTCTTTCCTGTCCTCCCATAATTACCACCTTAGCTGGGGAAACAATCTTCAAGCATGACCTCAGGCAGGACAGAGAGGATGGTCCAAGTAACAGATTGTTTAAGTGGGTGCTGGATAACTGGTGGAAAGGCTGCAGGGCAACAGGGTTCTCCTCCCACTTCCACATCCCCCACCCCCATGTTGTCACCAAACTGTCATCATCTCCACTCCTTACAAGGAACCTTTACTACAGCCAGCTTCTCTGAAATAAAATGACAGAAAACAGTTCATTCTAACTGCTTCACAGGATACACTTTGTACCTTTGGCCTTTTTTACTTGCCTCTTGGAAAACATGCTATGAGGTATGCGGCACTCGTTGATGGCTAGAGGAAAGGGAAAGGGAAATGGGAAATAGAGAAGAAGAGAAAGACGTGAAAATGAGGAGATGATAAAGACTTTCTGAGTGGGGAATAGTCTCCTGCCAGGCCTGCTCCTGGGATACCGTGTTTTCTTAAGAGTAGAGTCACTTCTTTATGTGATAATGGACTGGTAGATGTGCACTTGACTTACTTGGCCTTCTACTTAATATTACATAATGTGTCATTGAATTCAACACGTTGAAACCACTCGGAAACATAGTCACAATTCATCCAGCCCTCCATGTCCCTGGGTTCAGCATCCATGAATTCAACCAACTGTAGATCAAAAATATTCAGGGAAAAAAGTCACAACTGTATTGAACATGCACAGACTCCCCCCCCGCCATGTCATCATTGCCTAAACAATACCACATGACAACTATCTACATAGCATTTCCATCATACTTGGTATTATAAGCAGTGGAGAGATGATTTAAGTACACAGGAGGATCTGCATAGGTCATATGCAGAAACTGCTCAGTTTTGTCTAAGGGATGCGAGCATCCCCAGACTGGATCCTGAGTCCCATAACCCATAGATATCAAGGAATAACTATGTATCTCCATTTCTAGTTTTGTCAACAAGCTTCTCTATAAAACTGAGTGGCCTACTTTTAAGTGTCAGCTTATTTCTGAGTGGGAGAAATAAAGACTTTTAAAAATATCTGGAATCATTGTTCTATCAACTCAACAAAACACTGTTTAAAAAACAGATCCTCATTTCCATGGTAACAACCTCACCCCCACCAAGGGGCCAATTCTCACTTTTATCTTAGGTGCTGAGTTAATATTGCCCTTCTTTTAATGATACTATAAATGACCTCTGGGCTCAAAATTTTATGGGAATAAGCCGGATTTTGTATCCTTTTTATGGTAGTTGAGTAACTAGAGGGAAAAAATGCATAAAAATCTTTCAATGTGAATTTCTACTTGCCTAATTTTAAGACTCTTTCCTCTTCTTGCTGCCCAGCGTTCACTTCCTTTTGATGCCACCGGCACACCTCTCACCCTGAACCCTCCTGGTCCCTACTGGTGTCAGAACACTGACAAGCCTTTTTTAAGCTGTCACACGGCTGAAAAGACAGCTGGAGACAAAACAACAGGCCTCCCTGGACTTTGGGAGGTAGTTTTCTAGAACTTGAGAAACCCAAAGGCAACCCAAGGCAGAGGGGTTTCCTTTCCCTAACCCCAGGGGCTGCATTCCTCCTTCCAGCTCAAGTGAGGAAGGTGATTTTTGTTTTCCTGTTTCCCCCCCACCATTGCAATGATTAAATTCTAAGTGGAGAAGAAGCTTCTCTCTGAGTTCATCCTTCTCTCTCCATTATTCTTCTGAATTGACAATCCTATGTTAAGAACAAGAAATCAGCTGGGTGTGGTGGCGCAGCCTGCAACCTGAGCAGAGGTCAGGAGGCTGAGGCAGGAGGATCTCAAGTTCAAAGCCAGCTTCAGCAAAATCAAGGTGCTAAGCAACTCAGCAACACCCTTCCTCTAAGTAAAATACAAAAAAAAAAAAAAATAGGGCTGAGGATGTGGTTCAGTGGTCGAGTGCCCCTGCGTTCAATACTTGGTACAAAAGAAGGAGGAGGAGGAGGAGGAGGAGAGAAGGAGGAGAAGGAGGAGGAGGAGGAGAGAAGGAGGAGAAGGAGGAGGAGGAGGAGGAGGAGGAGAAATAATCATGTTGCTAAAATTTATTTTGTAGCTAATATTTGTTTTGGGTTTGTCAGTTTGTGAAGAGAGGGTATGGGGAGCTCAGGGTATGTGTTGGATAAAGATTCTCTTGGGTGTCTGCACGGAGTGGGGACTACCTGAAAGGAACAGCAATAGCATTTTAGTCATTAGCATCGGGCCCCCAGAGAGATTCACTTGCAAACATCCTTCAAATTCTATCATCTTCCAATTCCTGAAATCTTCAGTGACACTTTTAACTTAGTTTTCTGCTGGCAGCATGGTTTAAAGATCCCTGCATAATCCTCTGTCATGGGTACCAAGAAAGCACATGCAAGTAAAGATTCTAAACTATAATTTCCCCCCATAAAGAAAACATAATGTTAGTGAGTGAGGAAGATGTTACTTCAAGGCTGAATTCAAGTCTTTAACCACTTATATTTTAAATAAATAAATAATCCATTCACCTATGTTGTTAGTTGCAAATACTACTTGTAGCTAATTGCCTCCCACATATCCCACCAGGTGATGCAATATATTTTTCTGGTGAGCATATTGGCTGTGTTCTCAACCCCTCACAGTGTGACTTGGTGAAGTTGCTTGACCTCTGAATCTTGCAAAATGAGGCTGATAATTCATAGTTCATGAAGTTGATAGGATTATAAAATGCACTCATATACACAAACTTTTAGCATAATAACAACTATTAGGAAAGTAATAGTATGGATAGTTAAGTTATAGAAAAAACTATGAAAGTGTTCCATGCATATTACGGGTAGTAAAATATTGCCCACCCCACCTATTTTTCTCCTGGACAGTGTTCTTGGTATCCCAACATTAAGAATATTTGTCTAGCCAAGGGGTGGGCAACTATAGTCCACTTGATTTTGTAAATAGATCTTATAAAACCTCTTAGCTTATGTATTGTCTCTAGTAGTTCTGTGTGTGTTTTCTGGGGAGCTACCCAGAGTCTCATGCATGCTGGGCAAGCACTCTACCACTGAGCTACATCCCCAGCCCTTATAGCTGCTTTTAAGCTGCAATAGCAGAGTTGAGTACTTGAGGCAAGTGACTGTATGGCTCATAAAACCTAAGATATTAATTTTATGGCCACTTTCAGAATAAGGTTGCCCTCTATGAGTCTGTTCTAAGACAATAATTCTATTCCACTGTGGCCTGTATTGATACAGCTTTTATGCAAGACCAAATTTATAATTTTTAGAAGCCCATTGCAAAATGAAAATGTAGAGGCTTTTGTTCTACCTGTACTAGGAAGTTCAAAAGAACAACAATGGCTTGTTATATACAACTTGGGGACTTCCCAATTGGGGACCAGTGTTACTGAAAACAGAGGTGACACACAATGAAGCCAGTCCTGCCCTTATGTTCCTTTTTATGTGAGGGGGAGGAGGGTAGTACCAGGGATTGAACTCATGGGTACTTGACAACTGAGCCACATCCCCAGCCCTAATTTATATTTTATTTAGAGACAGGGCCTCACTAAGTTGCTTAGTTCCTCGCTAAATTGCTGAGGCTGGCTTTGAACTCACAATCCTCCTGTCTCCGCCTCCAAAGCCCCTGGGATTATAGACGTGCGCCACCATGCCCAGCCCCTTACGTTCCTTTGAGTTTACCTCTAGTGTAAACTCTGGTTATACTTTCATCCCAAGTACTTTTGAAGTAAACTCTAGAACAAAAAAGAGAAGTTTTACCAAAATTCTGTCATAAAATAATTCCAGGTAAGTGGGGTGTGGAGTTGCCTATTAAATAAAGAACCCATTCATATGAAACACCCTTTCTTCACATGGTCTGAGGTTCTCGCTCTTGCCTCTTTGTATTAAATTATTGTCCTCATTTGCTCTAGTTTCTTAATGTTGTTTAACTTACCATAATGCCCACTTTTATCAATATTAGCTAACCGACCCAAGGAGAGTCATCATACGTGGTATCTGGAGTCTGACAAATACTAATGCATTTTTCCTTGAACAATGAAAAAATGTTTAGTATTTTTAATCTTACAAAATTTAAAATGTATACTGAAGGCCAGAATGTCATCAGTTCCAAGCTTCTTAGAGGAAAAGTGAGTATGAGACAGAGTAAAAATAACTACTTTTCTTACTTCTTTTTCACCATTGTAATAATTCCTTCTATTCAGGTTGCTCATTTACAGTCTTTTTATTTTTTCCAGTGCCAGAGACTGAACCCAGGCCCTCCTGCATGCTTGAGAACATGTATCTGTTCTACCACAGAGCTAAATCCCTAGATCTACAGTATTGGGTTTTTTTTAAAAAAAAAAAAAAAAAAAAAAGGTAGGCATTTTATAGCTCAGCTATGTACTTTTTACACATTTATACACTTCTGTCCCACCGAAGTCAGGATTTAAGAAAGCGTAATGATCCTAGACCAGCTAGAAAATAATTGTGCCTCCTTTCTTTGCCAGTTATACTGACAAATGAGAAATCCATCAGACCACTTCCCTTTTTCTTTTATCCTTTATGCGACAATAATATGTGGGATAAGGCATAAGAGATTTAGAAAGAAAATAAGGCTGAGCAAACCCCATTGGATCAGTCTCCTTCCCAGGCACATGTTTTGTCTCTGAGATAAGCAGGATGGCAAAGCCCATGGAAGCCAAGAGTGGGTTTCCTTTACAGGCAACAACCATTCTTTGTAGTTTGAATCTTAAATGTTGCCCAAAGGCCCATGTGTTCAAGGTTCAGTTGCCAGGATGGTGCTATTGGGAATTATGGAACCCTTAGGAAGTGGGGCCTAGTGGAAAGTCTTACGTCACTGGGAGTGAGCCCTTGAAGGAGATTGTGAGCTCCCTGACCCCTCCTTGCTCTCTTTTACTTTATCTTCCCAGCCATAAGGTAAGTGCATTTGCTCTATCATGCCCTCCTGCCATGATTTAGTCTGCCTCACCACAGGCCCAAGAGCAATGGAGCCAACAAATCATGGACGGGAGCCTTCAAAATAAACGTCTTTTCTTTTTTTTTTTTTTTTTTTTTTTTTTTT
>NW_025999990.1:1371888-1411904 GCF_001458135.2 Marmota marmota marmota | reverse complement strand
TGAAGTAGTAAAACTGTCTTTATTCACAGACAACATGATTATGTACCTAAAAAGTTCTAGAAAAGTATGATAGAACTACCAGGACTAATAGCAGTTTTAATGAGGCCTCAGGAAACAACGTCAATATATAAAACTCAATTGGAATTCTATGTACTAGCAATAAAATATTGGGAAATAAAATTTCAAAATTATCATTTTTGGGGGGGTATTGGGGATTGAACTCAGGGGCACATGACCACTGAACCACATCTCCATTCCTATTTTGTATTTTATTTAGAGACAGGGCCTAACTGAGTTGCGTAGTGCCTCGCTATTGCTGAGGCTGTAAACCTCTTTTCTTTATAAGTTTATTATCTCAAGTATTTTGTTATGCTAATGGAAAGCTGACTGACACACTTTTTTTCCCTCCCCCCCCCACTGCCAAAATTTTTAAGGCCAAGAGCAGGATCAAGGAACTGCATATTCACTAGGAGATGAGATGAATACTCTCAGGCCCTGGTCTCAGACTCTGAGCTACTTGTTTTCATTCCCTTAAAGTCAAGGGATTTTTAAGTGAATTTATTAAAATCATCCAAGCCTCTCCAATCCATCATAACCTTCTAGCTTTCACAGACAAAGGATCTACTTTTGGACAATCAGACCTTTACAACTTCTGAAATGAGTGAGTCTAAGATGTGGAAAGAGCAAGTGATAGTCCATGAGAGCCAGCAGTGTGTGGCTGTGCCTGGCCAGGGTGGTGTCCTTGAGAGTCTTCCTGTAGCAGAGTCTTGAGAGTCCTCTGCTCCTGGCCCCCTGGAGACCAGCTTGCTTTCTCATGTTTTTTCTTGAATCTTCCCATTCATTTTGTGAGATCTCTGGAATCTTGCAAGGGATTAACCACCTTTCTTCACTAGAACTGGCTTCCCTGGCTTGTGGCCAAGAGCCCCAGCACACAGCTGCTTTTTTAAGAAGCTAAATAGTAGAAGGAAGGAAAGAGCCCAGTAGTATCTTAGAGCAGGGTGCCAAACTCTAAGTGGATTGAGGGCATCTGTGCTGGCTTCCTACATAAAATGCCTGCATAGCTGACCAATGGAGAATGTACTCTGTATGCATAGGCTGATCCAACCCTCTGCCATGCCCACCAGCCTCTCAAGACTACCTCAGGCCTAACATTCAGGACTCAACTTTCTTAACTAGAGTCCAGAGAAAAGGAGTGTTTCTTTATAATTAATTGAAAGAATTCTCCGGCCACCCCCCACTGAACTTCCTTCCTGCCCTCCTCCAGCAGGACCTGCCACGCATAGAATGGGTTTAGAACAAGAAGTAAAGTGTTATCAGTTAAAATATAATAAATAATCTATTTTATTCATTCTTATTGTTCTTTCTCCAAGTAGACCACATAGAAGTTCCAAATTGCAAGGGTTCTAAAGTTAGGTAGCCTAGACTCCAATTTCCAACTCAACTATTCACTTTTCCTTCAAGTTCTCTGGGCCTCAGTTTCCTCACCAGTAAAATGAAGATTAAAAATACTATCTACCTCCTAAGTGTTGTGAGCATTTAAAGAACTCTGTATAAAGCATTTAGAACAGGAACTGGTACATAGCAAGCACTCCTTAAATGTTAGTTGTTGTTGTATTTCAACTTCTTACACAGTCTTGGCCTAACATTTTTTTTTAATTGAAGTAAGTTATGTGACAGTGAAAAGTGTCAGGTTATTCTTTCAAAATGCAAAGGAAATGTGTGTTTTTAATGTCATAAAAGGATTTCACTCCACTCAGAAGCCCCAGGTAGAACATGCTGTTTCTGGAAGTGGTGTAAGTAGTTACAGCTCAATCTCATTGACAACAGCAAGCAAGTCTTCTTTTTCCATGAGCTCACTTGGTTATTTCCAATGACTACGTGCTTCCTCTTTGCTCCAAATGCAGTTTATTCTGCTATTTTGGAACCAGATAGAAATCCCTGACATATTCAGAGAGACATACCTTATTGTTTTAAACAGATTCTAGTGCATTTTAAGTTTCGGAAACATGTGATTTCTAGAACTACCATCCTGGTGACTACAATCTGCTGAGTAATCACATGACCTCAGGCTGGGGAACTCTTCACCACTGCAAGAAGTGACTTACAAATTCAACTTATAACAAGTTCCTTTTTACCCTCTGAACAATGCCATGCCACATGATAAGCCACCACTCTGGAAAAAAGCTTTCTTCTCTGGGGACTATAGACTTGTCATTGCAGCCCTGCTCTGGTCAGGGAAGCACATGGCCTGTGTGTGCCACGGGAATATACACAGGTTCCCTGGTAGTTTTCCCTTGTGAGCAAAAGCAGAAATCCACCAAAAGGACAGGGAAGTTAGATTCATGACCCAGAGAGGGGGAAAAACTGAACTGAAAAGTGTGTGTGAGGAGAGTGACACCATACAAGGGGAAAGAAAGGTCAGGTGCTTACAGGGACAGAAAAGGTGAAGGACAGAAAGCAGTAGTGAGTTAGCCTGCAGGGTTTGCCCCTGGCTTTAACACTATGCATATGAAAATAAACATATGAATCTGGGGAGGTGAGGCACACAATCCAATTGTTCATTGAATTAGTTGTTTTATTATTTTCTTCCTCTATAAAATGAGGATGACAGGAATAGTATCTATCTCACAGGGCTGTCGTGTGGATTAAATTAGTATTCAGAACATTGCCTCACACCTAGTATCATTATATATTAGCTATGATTATCAGTGTTTGCTATTGTTAATGCATGGAAATGCTTTGCAATAGATACAGCAATATGCAACCATAAGGCTTGTGATAGATCATTTCATTTGCTGGGGCTGCCATAACAAAGTACCGCAGGCTGGGTGGCTTAAACAAAAGAAGCATGTTGTCTCACAATGCTGGAGGCTAGAAGTTAAAGATCAAGATGTCAACAGTGTTGAATTTTTTCTGAGGTCTCTCTCCTTGGCCTGTCATTGGCTATCTTCTTTTTTTGACTTCACATCTTCTTTCCTATGGTTCTGTGTTCTAATCAACTCTTCTTATAAGGAAATCAGTCATAGTAGGTGAGGGTCCATCCTGATGACTTCATCTAACCTTTATTACCTCCTTGAAGACCCTTAGAATGCAGCCACATTTTGAGGTACTGGGGATTGGGACATAAGCATATAAATCTGGGGAGGTGGGGCACACAATCCAACCCATAATAATCAGCTCTCAATTTGATTAAGCTGGAACTGTATTCCCCTCATCTAAATGACCCAGAGAAGTACTTGTATGAAATTTTGGAGACAAAGGAAAAACAGTGGCAAATGCTCCCTGGAGGCCACGGGGGTTAGTAAAAGTGACAGATAGATGCCATTGAGATACAGCTTATCCTGGGTCTCCTTTGTTCCCCAGAATCTCTTCCATATTGCTGCCCCTGCTGACCCTACAGCATCCCCAAATCCATCAACAGACCTGAGGCTGAACACCCAGACTTTTCCCATCCTCCCATCTCACTTAAGTGGCTGGACATGCCTGGATTCTCAGGCCAGCTAGGAGGTGCATCCCTGAACCCACCCTACAACTTCCCCTAACCTCCCACAATTGTTAAGATCTAGTTAGGAAATAAATCTGTTATCTAAAACACTCACAGTGACTCCTCATGTGATTGAACTCTGATGAACACAGGGAGAAGAAGAAGAAAGGAGGAGGAGGAAGAAAAGGAGGAGGAGAAGGGAAAAGGATTCTTTTTGGGACATACTATTACTGAACCATATGCATCTATTTGAAGTTCTAATTATCTCAAGCCTGAGCACATTCAAAAGCCCCATCTCTCCTGGTTCCAATACATCCACAAATGACTGCCAGATAAAATTTCCTATGTCACACTTATGTCATCAAGTGATGATTGGGGGAGTCCCCAGATGACAGTTGAGTAACTGTCCATAGAGTCCAACAGGTTCAGATTAGAGGACAAGGATGGCAGTTCTCAGAGGGAGGTCTTCAGGAGAAAAATGGAACAGATGCTCCTAATGTATGGGCAGAATCACAAGGGGGTTTACAGAAACACTCTGTCACTGGGTGAAAAGCAGAAATGGGACATAGAAAATTAAGAAAACTTTAAAATAGTAATTAATAATTCTACAAAGCAATTTTTACAAAAAAATATAATCAAATTATATGTTTATAATCATATCAACTCTTATACTCATAGGTTAAGGCTCTTTAGATTTAATAATTCAATATAAGTTCAAATAACATGACTGTTTGCATAACATGAAGTTGTAGAGTTGGCACTTGAGAAGAATGAGAAAGGGGACACATGTTGGCAGAGCAGAGCCACCCTGCTGCATGTCAGATGGTTTGCAAGACAGCACATGTAGACAACTCCTTGAAGTCAGACTGTGCTTGGCTGGCTGTGGAAAAGTGCAGTAACTACCAGGGTATGTGGAACAAGAGAAGATTTAGGGGAGAAATCAGGGCATTTTTGTGTTCTTTGGAACTAATTCAGGTGAGAGCTGATGTCAGAGGAGGTGATGACAGAGGAGCACTTGAAAAGGGAAAGGAACTGAATTCAGAGCCAGGCGGAGGGTCTGGACTTTGGTCGGAGCAGGGACATGCCTGCCATCATTCTGGGTAGTAAGAAAGCAGATCCCAACACAAGAGGGTTGGGTGTCTCGGATGAAATGTGGACATCTCCCTTTTCCCATAGATGTGAAGTTTCAGAACAACCTCCTAGAGGCTGCCTTCTCTCCCTGTCAACTGGGAAGGTCAAAAAGTGAGTAGAAAAAGCTAAGTCAGAGAGAAGGAGATCGTAAACCAAGAGGGAGATGAGCCATCTTGTTGGAGTCACACAGCTAATTAGGAACTAAAATCAAATTGGCTTCTCGCCTAGTACTCTTTCACTACCAAATTACCATGTAATATTGAACAGATGGGAGCGATTAAGGCTTAGGGCCATTATAAAGACTAACATAACACGAGTTACATGAAATAAGGAACCAAGTAGAAATGCAGCTGAGAGATTTAAACCTCACTGCACAGGAAGGGGTAATTGTACCCACTGTGAGCCCATGATTAGATTAGGTAGATTGAACTGAACTCTAAACTTTTAAAGGCACTGATTTCACTCACTGTTCTCTAACCCAGCTGGTTTGGGGCAAGCCCCGGCTGCATTGGGTGGCACTCAAAGGAAAGGTTGAAGATAAATTATTGATTGGTAAGTAATATTGAACAACTTGAACTTAAATTCATTCTTTCAGTCAGGCAGATCCTCTGAAAATCTTTACTCTGTCCTATTCAGGAAAAAGTATGAAGTACACTAAAAGATAGAAAGTGCTTATAAAGAACTTGTATTTTTCTACCTCCACACATGCGGGATCCTGGAATTTATAACTTGGATTAGAAGAGGTTATCCCTCAAAGTATTCTTCCCTTACTCTTCTCCTTCACGCCATTTATGTGACTCTTGTTCTATTTGAGGCAAAACTGTTTGTTGTTCTGTATTTAAATTTCCAACATATATCTTGGAAACTGCTGTATATTTTGATTGACATTTTGTTATCTGTTATACAAGGTTTATTTTCCCCTCAACATTACTTAATGTGTTGGATGTTGAATTATAAATCCCGGCCTTGATCAATTAGGTCAGTTTGGTTTTGTACTTACATAACTTTGGGGTGGGGATCAATATGTTAATGCCCACATGGACAAGTCATCAAGTTAGGCTAATTCACAATCCCCTTTGTAATTAAAATCCTCTGGTCAGACACTCAATGTTCACCATCAATTGTCACTTCTAAACTTTCAATTAACATTCCCTTATCCCCTAAGGGTGAACCTTGATGCTGACTACTCTGACTCTCAACCCAGTGCTCTCTTATTCCCCATGCCAAGGGCGAAGCTCCTGAGCCAACAGAGACTTAAAAGAATTCCATGGGATGCCAGATTGTCTCAGTGATCAGAGGAAAAATATAGCAACTGCCCAAATCCGTTTTTATTAGCTAACTGTTCTTGCTAACTTCTCATAATCTTAGCTCAGATTTGATAAACACAAGCATTTATTCAAATATCACTCTTATCTCACAGGAAGGCCCTGGAGCATCTAGGGGCAAATAATACAATGAACACCAAACAGAGTCCCATCCCCTCACCTACTTCTGGATGGGAGTACACTTTTTGACTGGTGGAATAAAAGGGTTATAAATACGGACATTTTCCCTGACCACTCTCCATTTCTTTCTCTGTTACTCTGTGCATCCTTTTCATTATACTTAACACAATAACTTGAGTTTCTATTTTGCTTGCTTATTATCTGTCGTCTCCACTACAGTGTAAGATTCTTAAGGGCAGGTGACATGTCTGTCTTGGTCTCCAAGTGCTGGGAACAGAGTGGATACTAGATTAAATATTCATTGGATGGACAGATGGATGGATGGATGTGTGACAAGTGGATGGATACAATATGCTCTCTTCTCTCACAAGGAGGTAAAATGGGCCAATAAACCACCTATTAAGAGGCATCCCAGCTCTGGATACCTAGGTGGTCTCTGGTGAGATAGAGTAAAAAAGATGAGGTGCAGTTCATGTCCAACCACATTTAAACTCAAAAGAAAAGTAATAACAGATAAGGAGTTGGAGGAAAAGCCAACACTAGCAGAAGCAGAACTATGTAACAAAAAAAAAAAAAAAACACCTTGTGTCATGTGTCTTGGAAATGAAGCGAATTCACAGAGGTGAATTGGACAAGAAGTGAAATCAGATTGAAATTAGGTGATACTTAAATACATTTTGGTTGGTAAAAGCTGGGCATGGTGGTACACGCCTGTAATCCCAGCAGCTCCGGAGGCTGAGACAGGAGGATGGCAAATTCAAAGCCAGCCTCAGCAATGCTGAGATGCTTAGCAACTCAGTGAGACCTTGTCTCTAAATAAAATACAAAAATAGGGTTGGGGATGTGGCTCAGTGGTTGAGTGCCCCTGAGTTCAATCCCCCCCCAAAAAAGTTGACATTAGATTTAAGACATGTTAGGGTAGAGTTTTGCTGCCCCTTGAGGAGGACAGGGAAGAATTGTCTTTTCTCCCCTATCGATCCTCTGGTCCACATCCAATAGGCTTATGTTGGCATCCTGATAACCTGGCTACCAAATGGCTGCCCATTCCATTCCAGTTTCCCATTTCATACAGTCTAAAAATGAGTCTCTTCTTTCTCCCATCAAAGACATTTTTCCTGAGTCTTATCCACTCAAGATCCTGATGATAATGTTAACTGAAAATTCCTCACTCCCAAGTCATTTCCATCAAGGAAAAAAAATGCTCTAATTTTCTTATCTTAAAAAATAATTTGTGCAGGGGATTTTTTTCTCAAAGGTAAAGCACTGGCCTGGCATGTACAAGGCCATAAGTTCAATTGCCAGAACCACAACATAATTTTAATAATTATTATTTACTACTAATAATTATTATCACCTCCCCTTCTAGCTATATCTACGACAGCTCTCCATTTCTATAGAATATTCTATACTATAATTTGTTCTTTGTTGTAGTTTGGATCTGGAATGTCCCCCAAAGTCTCATATGTGGAAGACTTGGACCCCAATGCAGCAATTGGGGCTCTGAGGAAGTGATTGGACCATGAAGGCTTACAACTGAATGCATTGTTAGGGGGTGGCAGAAACTACAGGATGTGGGGTCTAGTTGGAGGAAGTAGGTTACTGGGGACAAGTCCTTTAAGGCTATATCTTCTTTCAGTCCCTTACCCCAGTTCCCTGCTTCCTGGCTGCCATGAAGTGAGCAGCTTTACTCTGTCTACCATGATATTCTACCTCACCAAAGGCCCCAAAACAATGAAGCCAGCTGACAATAGACTGAGATCTCTGAAACTGTGAGGCAAAATAAACTTTCCTCATTTAAATTGTTTTTCTCAGGTATGTTGTCACAGTGATGAAAAGATAACATGTTCTTCTTTGTAGCGAAACTCATTAAAAGGTGTGGCTAGACTTGCCATTTCAAATTTGTCTCCTCCATTCTCTCTCAAATCTACTGCAATCAGAGCTTCTTCATCCATTTCACTGATATTATTCTTTTCAAATCACTAATCACCAAGTAACAATAGCATGCCAACTTATACAATCTCATCTTTCATATCTCCCTACTCGTCTCTTAATTTTTTTCCATTATTCACTACTCTAGCCATCTCTGGTCTGGCTATTCCTTGACCGTGCTGCATCCATATCCTTAGCACTTGCTGCTTTGCCACCTTGATGTTCTTCTACTAGAACTCCATATGACTCCCTCCCATATCTCCATCAGTGCTTAACCGAAGTTTGATCTTCTAAGTGAGACCTTCTCTGACCACCTCATTTCAAACCATGAGCATCTTTTCTCCTATCACTTCCCATTCTTCTCCTTTACTCCAATTTTTCTCCATGCCAGTTATTATCATCTATTTCATTATTGTTTATTATAGTATCTATCTTCCCACATTACGGTATAGGCTTCATTAGGACAGGAAGTTTCATTTTTGTTCATATCCCCAGTGCCTAAAACATACCTGGCACATGGCAAGCAATCAATATTTGTGGAAGAACTGCTAAAGCCATTCTGCCCCCATGTGTTAATGATTTCCAACATCCTAATGGGAGCAGCCTAGACTAAATTTATCCCCCCCCCCGACCACACTTGTCAAAGAAGTAACTGTAACGGAGAACTGTCAGACCACTTAGATTGAGATTGTAACACCAGACGTTCTAGCGGTGAGATATTTTGAGGGTGGTTGGGCCATTGATGTACCCCTCAATTTAAACTCCATTGCTGCCTGCCATATGAAAATAACCTAGGTCCCATATGGAATATGATTCACAAGAGCAGAATAGCTGCCAAGAAACTAATGTAATTGTTGACTGCATTGATAATATGTTTTAATGTATGTCACGCTCCCATTGTGTTCTGGTCTAGTCAGACCACAGTGGAAGCACTGTGTTCACCTTTGGGAATAATTTTTCAGGAGGAATATTGTTTAGAGAAGAATCAATGAAGATAGTGAAATAGCTAACCATGATTTATATGCAGCATGACTGAAGGGACCAATGGTGCTTGGTGATTGTATCACTAAGCAAAGTCTAAAGATGTGTAGCACTTGTTCCACCACTCTTATCCTCTGTTCATAGCAAACACTTTTCCTATAGAGTTTGCATCTCCTTGTTAGGTGGGAGATAGGACTGAATAATCTCTAAACTTCATTCATGTTTAAAGTTCTACAAATCTTCTATTTGACTCTGTCAGGCAGAATTGGGGAATGTGAGCTAGTGAAGAAATTCTGCAAAGCAAAACCATTCCCCTTTTTAAAACTGAAGTTATCTCACTGAGGAAGACATCAGAAAATTAGAATTTAAAGGACAACGAGTTGGACACAAAGAGATAAGATGATCATTTCTCAATGGTTATTATAATAATAGAAAAGCAAAAAAGGTTTTTTAACTTTTAGATACCATTGTCTTCCATTTATCTTAGTTCTTTCCTATTGATATTTTAATATCATGCCCTAATCTTTTTGGTTAGAAGCCAATTAACTCTGTTTTAAAAACACGAAAGAGACAGCTGATGCCTGAAGCTTGGTTCACTGTGTTCCAAGACTTGGTAATTCCTTCCCTAATGACATAGTAGAAACTCTGTCGCCACAGTTAAGAGCAGGCTCGAGACAATTACTATATTTAAGTCATGCTTTGCAGGTTATCATACCCACATCTGCAAGCTATTCCCTCTATAAAGCATTTGGAGCTATTTGCCACAGAAAACTCATTGGAAAAGGCCAGCAACTGCTTGAGGACTGACGCCTGAGACTTATTCCATGTGGCTAGTGAAAGACAGATGCTTAACTTTCTTTTCAGCAACTCCTTCCCACCCCCGCTTCTTGGAACCAGGCTCTTCTTATTGAAACAGGAAATGTATATTTGGGGGTCTAATAAAGGGGTGGTCAAATACAAATCCTCGAGCAGCCATCCACTCACTGTCCTGTGAAATAACAGAGACCAATCCAGAGAGGTGGTCATGGGAGAGTTAGTCTCTGAAAAATCCTCCTGATGTTTGTAAAAAGAAGAAAATAAAAGTGCAGGACTTGTGCACAGAATGGCATTTTCTAAAAGAAATCAGAGAGCTTTCTGGGTCTCACTAACCACTAGGCTGCTGGCATTCATGGCCCAGAGCAAGTAACAACTATTCTTGGCCTTCACTCTCTCATCTGTAAGGCAGGGATGGACATGCTTAATTTTACTGTCCTTGGAGAGACTGGAGAAAGTACAGTGAAGAAGATGTGAAAGCATTTTGAAAGAAGATTTAGGCATTATCCAAACTCCAGGTCATTATTACGAGCATGATTATTATGATTCTAAGACTCTAATTATAATTACCTATAAGATTTCATGTATGATGATGACTCTAAAACCAAGATGAAACCCAGGCCTCTATCACCCTAATACGTTTACATGAAACTTTTCAGTCCATCCTTTCTGACTTCATGACTTTCTGAGATTATGTGGAATTTGCAGTCCCAAGTTGGTTAATTCTTTGAGTTGTCACCCCAAAACTAAGGGCCATTCATTGTTTAAAAAAGTGTCAGTCATTCAGGTCTTGAGGTTATATGTAGGTCTCTTAAACAGAAAAATCCCACTTCTATCTGCTGACCATGAATTCATGGAATTCAAATTCCACTTTGAATTCTACCCCCTCCTGCCCCTTGTCTCCCCCCATCCCCACTGTACCAGTGAGTTAGACTTAAGTGGACCTACCCCCACTCATGAGTTTATAAGACACACAGATACCTTCCATAATCAGACCATAAGAAGGCAACTGTTATGGACTGATTATTCTGGTAACTTTTAAAAAATCTATGTCCTTCATATCTTCATTTGAATCTACATAAATTTTAATTTTTAACCCAGAGGCATATAAAACAAATAAAGAGAGAAAATTGGCCTTTAAAAAAGTGTTTAATAGGTACTTAGAAAACATCAGCAACAACAACAACAACAAAAACTGTACTGGTACCAGGAAATGGAGAGTGGAAATGAAGAATTGACTTGTTGGTTAAAATAAGGTTTGTAGACACTATTCCGTGCGTGTGGTATCACCAATTACCATGAATGTGGTGCCTAAATCTGTAACAAGGCAACCACGCTCAAAGATTTTCCAACATAAATTAACTACTCCAGAGCATGATTGGTTTTATGTCCCTAAGAAAGAATCCTGCAATAGTTGTTAATTATCAAGCGCTTTAAATTTTGTGTTCACTGTAGTCATGGAATTCTAAGACATACCCAATAAGACAACAGCACTTTTCCTAAACTAGCTTAACAAATAACAAAATACAGCATTAATTTCAGTCACTTCAGCTAACTCTACTTTCACTCTGTAGAACTAGGTAGAATATAAAATGTTAGCCTGTGTTGCATTGAATATATCATAAAACATATTCTACATATACCATTTTATTTTGTTACAATAAATTGGAAGAGAAAATTTTGAATTGGACCCAGAAAATCAACAAATAAATTCACCCTTTCTATCCTAAGTGTCATTTAAAATCTACTTATTTTACTTCTTATTATAAGCATGGTTAGAATATAATTGCTATGAAATGAATGTTTAGTGCCCTCACATTGATTACACTAACAAATCACAGAGCATGAACTCATAAAGGACATAAACTATAGAATGAGATGAATAAATATTAAAAGACTATGACCTCACTGTCTTCACTAAATATTCAGATTTTTTTCCCCATCATTCTTGCTTAATCCCACATTAGCCTCTGGTCAGGATCTTGAAACTCAACCAGAATCCTATAAATAGCTAGTTCCCCAAACCACAGATATTCATAAAGGTGGTGATAAAAACTCATAAACTAGTGTCAATATTTTAAAAATCTCAATATATGTCATCTATTTTCTATGACACCTAAAGTGCCAGTTCCTTTCCTTGGAGGTATGAGTAACTTAATTTGGTTCATTTATACAAATTAGATCTGAGTGGCAGCTGTACATGTCTTTTGTGAATAACATGTTAAACGTATAAGCAATTGTTTCTCACAAATGCAATTAGAGATAGAGGCCATGTACACTGCCAGGAAACAATTTTTTAACTATTCTTGATAAGTGGAGAAAGTTTCTCAAGTAGCAACTTCTTGGGAGTGAATTGTAGAGCAGGTAGGAAATGAAAATTATTTCAGACTAAAATAAATTTTTAGTTCAAACAATTTCTATTTCCTGATGAATCTATTCATGTACTTCCTTAATTCTTTCTTATTCTCATCCAGAAGCCACTAACTGGCAGAAACTATATAAATAAATATATATTTTATTTATATAGTTTATATACAATAAAGTATATAAATAAAATGGAAACCTGCACATAGATACACACATGCAGGTGCCCACATCTCACACATACATAGTAAATTTTTATTTTTTTTATTTTTTTTTTTTTAATATTTATTTATTTTTTTTTAGTTTTTGGCAGACACAACATCTTTGTTTGTATGTGGTGCTGAGGATCGAACCCGGGCCGCATGCATGCCAGGCAAGCGTGCTACCGCTTGAGCCACATCCCCAGCCCCATAGTAAATTTTTAGAAGAAATCTAAAGGATGTAGAAATGAGAATGATCATATCTTGTGTTGTGAAACATGAGCCTTTGGCATATTGTATACAAAATAGTTTGGAAAAAAATTAGAAATAAAGCATTGCTGATGTGATGGTTACTTAAGAGCAATTTGTTTAAGAGCAGCTGTGTAAAGCTTATATATTTGAAGGACCCACAGTTTACTTTGCAAGGAATAGATAGTAGGCCAAGGGAGAAGTAAGCCAGGCCCCAAAGCAAATTGGAAGCCAGACAAGTTTACTTGCTCAACAATGACATCCACATCTGCTGTTAAAAGTATATCTTATTTGTTCCTTATTCTTTTACTTATTTATTCATCATTTTTCTTTTTATCTAATATTAAGCAAATAAATTTGAACACCAATCATATTTAAATACCAATTGTGAAAATACAAAGATTATGATACTATGGTCCATACCACCAAAGAGCTCCCAGTGTAACAAAGGATGAGGTCAGGTAAGTATCTCTGAACACAAGCACCTGATGAACCAGACATTCACTATTCAATGTGCTGGGACAGGGCAGATTGAAGCAGAAACAAATGCTAGCTCTTGTGCAGTTAATTTGGTAGCATGAAGATTGTTACAATAAAAATATGCCCATAATGTTATGGGAAGAGATGGAGCTAACCAATCCAGATTTGTAGTTGAGTTGGAGCAGATTGGCATTTATGATATGCCTTGCTCCTAAGCACAAAAACTCCCCTCTCCATGTCCCCAAGAATAAAGCCTCAATGTGGTGTGACATCCGTGACTTTTAAGAAAATAGGATATGGTGAATAAAAATTATGTGTTCAAAATTTCACAACATGGTTTAAAGTAATTGATAAAGTTAGGTCCAGGAACCATTGTCTACAATGGTTAACATATACTTTTTAATCTGCCCAATCAAACATAAACTTTTCACAAATCCTTAGAAAACTAGGATATGAAAATTCAAAAATTTTGCTCAACTCATCTTCCTGAAAGATAGAGCTGCCCATAAAACAAGAGTTGTTAAAAAAAAAAAAAAATGATGGCTGTGTTTCTTTCAAGGATTGTCAATAATCTAACACGATTCTGTTTGTATATCAAAAATTCAAACGTACATTTTTAGGCACATGCATGTATATGAATCAAACATGGTTTGAGAATTACACATACCATATCATTAAGTGGTTGGCTCTGGAGTATGGAAATAAGGTTGGGAGTTGGACTGAGGAGAAATTGTATAATTATGAATTTTTAAATGATCACATAGTTGTGTGATGTATATAATTATATGTTATTCGTATAATTTTTCAACCACTTTATTGAGGTCCAATTAGAGTTAGCTCTTTCCCTTCTCCTAACATGGAAGGCTAGAACTAGCAAGAGTTGGGGGTTTAACTTCCCCCAGGTCAGTTAGGCTCTGATAAACCCAGCAGGTTAAGCTCTGGTTAAGTAATTTTTCTGAAGGCAGGCCTTGTTAAGAATACATTGTCTGGCATGTTTTAAAATAGCTCCTTTTCAGAGGAGTGAGGTAACTTTTCTCAAATATTTGCCATAAGAATCAAGTCAGGCTCCTATGGGCGAATTTCCCTGAGGCTTTTATTTTATTTTTTAGAGAGAGAGAGAATTTAATATTTATTTTTTTAGTTTTCAGCGGACACAACATCTTTATTTGTATGTGGTGCTGAGGATCAAACCCAGGCCGCACGCATGCCAGGCGAGCTCACTACCGCTTGAGCCACATCCCCAGCCCTTCCCCGAAGCTTTTAACATTTAGACTTGTCCACCTGATCTCTAGCAATTCATCAATTGCAGTCCAGGTTTTCCTACCCTTGCCCTGGTTCCTGTGGAGGTTTCTGCTGTGGTACCTTGTGATTCTCTGTATCAGCCTGTCTTTCCAGTTTTGAAGACAGCAGTTGCCCCATGACCAACTTCTCTTGCATAACTAAGAAGTGTTGTTGGTTTTTCACTTTGTTTTTTCTTGTTTTTTTTTTACTTGTTAGGGCTATGATGATGTTTAATCATCATAAACAATAAAACTAGAAATAAAACTAGAAATCAGAAGTTCTTTGTGTAATTTTGAAAAACAGTTAACAATATGCATAGTGAAGGGGATTGTTTCTGTTAAAAACAAACAAACAAAAAAACCTAACACCCTATCTAGTAGTTTATTTATCTAAGCGTCTACATTTTGGTTTGATCATCTAATGACTTTTTTTTAAAGAATTTTTCAACTGAGCAAAATGTGCTCATCTATTTTTATTTACCTGGATACTTTTCTAATGAGAAAATACACAAGCTTTAGTTAGCAGGCGATTTGGGAGCTATGATGTTTCTAAGAGTAGTGATGTGGGGAGGAGTAGGGGCCAATCACAGGAACCCTGTTCACAACTCAGACTTGTTTTGCATTTCCCCATTTGAAAAGTAGTGGTCAAAATAAGTCAGAAAAATATATGAAAAAAATTTAGAGCTAATAGAGACATCATAGTTAATTTTTTTAACTTCCAAAGAAAATGAGTCCTAAAAAGGTTAAATGACTTGCCCAAAATCCAACATTGAGTAAGTATGACTGTGCCACATTATAATCCAGGCCTCTTGTGTTATGCTTTTCCTACTGAACTTCCTTGTCTTTGGATTTTCAAGTCTCCTATAAAGTCTAATTTCTAAAGCTGTAAAATGCAAGGTTTATTTACCAAATTCAACAGCAGATCCTCACAATTTAAACACCACATCATGAGATGCCTTACCCTGTCAGCACTGTCCTTTCACCCCAGGCTGCACTTCAACTTTAAATCCAGGTGGTTCTCTGAACTTTTTAGCATTTCCACCATCCCAACACGTGTCTTTCAGTCCCACTAAACCCAATCTGGGTCAGTGCCTGCCGCAGCCTGGCTGGCTGCAGCAAAATAACCGGGGGTGACGAATAACTTGTGTACGTTGATACAGCAGGAGTGGGAGCCCTTTATTGCAGGACAGGAGCAGTATTTATACATTCCACACAGCTTATCTAATTAGCATAAACTAGATACATCAGTCAACCAATAAGGAATCTCCACACTTAATGGCTTGCTTTTGTTACTTCTCAAACCACTCCCTCTGGCATTTTGCCAGGCACCATCCAGACTTGTTTACGAACTCTAACATTCCCCTGGCAAAATGCCAGGTGTTATTTTGACTTGTTTACAGACTCTAACAAGTGCCTGCTTGCATTCCTGCTGTGATAGACTTGGCTTGGACAATTCCAAGGCCTCCACTATGTCCCTGCCTTCTACCTTCTCTCTAAAGCACAGGGAGTCCAAACACAAAACTTATATCCAATGATCTTAGGGAGCATCTTATTGGACCCTGCACCCAATTCTGGAAGAATTAAATTCTGCAACTGTGCTCCAAAAGTGAGGTCTAGAGGCAAAAATCCATAGCAAATTAAATTCAGAAATGACAGCAAAAAGTGGGCCAAATATTTTTATAAAGAAGTTTTATTAGTTTGGGGAGTGGTAAAAGAGACTGGGATTGCTCAAGATACTTTCAACAGGTCCAATTTGGGACAGAGAAATTTAGTAATGACTTTGGTGTTGCAAGGGACAGTAAAGATGGTGCACACTGTTTTCATCAGGCACCCTGGCTCTAGCATTGGATATATTTTCTAATGTCCTTTATCAAACCCTTCAAGCCGATGCTGTTAACAGCAGCAGAAGGCCTCTGAGTCACCAGCCCAGGCCTGTAGCAGAATGCCATGTACAAGCTACGTTGACCTAATTGGACTGAGATTTAGAAGCTACACATTGACCTCTAAGCTAGTACGTTGGTTGTCCCTCTGGAGTCGACCTTCAGTTAACAAAGATATGCATTTGTACTAACTCACAGGCCTTCATTTCTTTAGGTTCATTCAAGCGATATCATTTTTAAAGATGGTGAACAATGCCCATCGAGCAGCATCCTGAGATCAGCTGCGTGACCCCAAGGGCTATTTGAGGAAGTCCTCTTCTGTGTCACTCATTCTTTCTCTCCAGTCAACCAAACACCATTTGCCTGGGCCCTGTGGGGATCTTTGGGTAGACACCCTAATAGTTTACTATATTTACATTCTGCAGATGGTTGCAAGATGAAAGATAGGGATCCTATCTAAAGTACATTATTTCTAAAATGTACTTTATTTTAATAGAGGGTGAAAATATGTGAAAACTGAAGAAGTCTGCAAAAAAATGAAATGTCTTCTTATACCGTGCTTCAAGAGGTATTTTAGAGTTTCTGACCACCTATAATGAAATGAATGCTATTTTCAGAAAAAAACTAAAACTTGTTACTATCTGAAATCTTTATTTGTTTAAGAAAGAACATGCTGTAACATATAAGGAATTAATTAATATACAATTTTCACAATTGTATGTCTATTTTTCTACTTGATTTTTTTCACTCTTTAATAAATTTTATGATCTACCTAAACAATAAGATTTCTAAATTTCCAATTAAGATATATTTATATATTTTTTTCAGACAATATGAGGGTCACAATAAATGCTATAAACAATAACCTGCAATATTTATATGTGCATTAAATTTGTCTGGGTGTTTAAAATAAATAAAGATTTTAAAATAAACTTGGAACAGAGGGGCTGTTACCTTTATTAAACTGGGGATTAGTTGAACCTATTAAATCTGGATGCCAGATCCAGCAACATTTTTGACAAAGGAAATGTTTTGGTCCATGTGATCAGTACATCTACATCTTAGTTACTATTTAGGAAGTTGGGAACTGACTGCATTCTTATTATCAGAGCTAAGAAAAGACACTTGAAATTATTAAAATCTCATTGTACCTATAATACACACAGAGATAAAGATGATATCTGCTAATGGGATATGAATTTAATCTGGCTTCCAGATTTTTTTCCCTCACTAGGACATGAAAATAAATTAAATGGTTGGTACTCAATAGAACATTTCTCTTCTCCCGAGAGATATTGATGTTCTGTCTGGGTGCTCATTCAACCTAGTCTCCACACTCTAGTCTTATATTCATTTTATTTTTCAATTCTGTGTGATTATTAATTATTTTAAACTTAGAGTCCTGGTTAAACTGAAAATTAAGCTCCATTTTCCTTCATAAATATCTTGTAAGAAGTGAATCATATTAAAAATTTGTGAAGTTATACAATTCTAGGTCTTTTTGATCCACATGTGCAGCAGGCACATGCCTTTAAAAACTTAATGTGATACTGACAAGTTCCCCTTGATACTTTCTGAGGTAATTGCCCCTGAGCTTGGCTTCACCAGCTCAGATTACTGGCACTCTGGATTGATATAAAGTCCACCTGCACAACAGCACTAATAAAGGAAACAAGGGGCAGGGATGTCACTCCCTGGAGAAGCACATGTTTATCCACACACACTTCCTCTTTGGAGATCATTCTTCAAAAGACAGTTGAACCAAGGATTTTCCAAATATGAGTTAACAGAACCAAATATTTGAATTTTTTAAAACTGAATACCAAAATTCTGACGCAGTGTGGTCCCACAAGCCAAGATGACACAAGGTGACTAAAATGACTGCAAATCATGAAACTGAGAAGTGAATAAGGACATTCAGAATGTGGTCCCATGTACTATTTAGAAAAATCCTCACTATCTGTAAAATAAAACTATATTTTTAATGTAGTTACAGATCCAGACAGCGATTTAGTCGCCAAATTTTTGAGTTAACTACAGATAGATTTTTTTACAACCTCTAATGGGTGTAACTTAAGATAGAACAGATGACTCGACCAGCAAATTAATCAACCTCTTCCAAGCTGCAAATTTAAAAAAAAAAAAATCAAACACTGCATTTTTCTCGCAGATGTTAAGCAAAACATATTGAGTCTTACTCCCATAATTATAGCATTAGAAGAGATTTACCAATATCAAAGTAAATAAAAACATACCAAATGAAAGCTGGTGATAAACTAACTAACAAGACTGAACAATATGTATTTTAAAAAATCTCACAGCCATGGAATCTTATTGATTTCAATCATATATTTCTTGCCTTCAAATGAGGAGGCCTGAAGTTGGAGAAAAAATACAATTCTTGTGGGGACATGAGCTATGTTCTAACCACAGTGTGGAACTCAATTCATCCCCAGCATCTGCAGTTGATTTTTTTTAATTAAATTTTTGTTTATTTGTTTTAGTTCAGCTTTATTCGAGCTTTTTCAGCATCAGGGAAACAAACAAACAAAACACCAGTAGCAATACCCCAAGTCTGGACTATTCAAAGCAATTGTTATCAATTGAGCTTCAGGTTAAAAGTTGCATTGAGTACAAATAGCATGTCCTCTCCAGTGAATCCCTATTAGTGACACTTCTACAGGACTTCCAGGAAATAAATGAGGGTCAGGGAGAACTAATTTCTCAACGGATTTATTAGCAAACCACTTGTTCCTTCATGCCTTCCTGGCTCCTAGTGCACACAGGACACAACCACACTAAGTCACAGTAGTGCTGTCTACAAACTGACCAAAGTTAGACATCCCTTGCATTGTCTCCACTCTGCACAGCAGCCCATCAACATACTCAACATTCAACACTGCTCACGACTCTCAGTAGGATGGAATGATAGAGCTGCGGTCAATCAAAGCTATAACTACTTCAGCTCCCGCCAGTCTGTCTCCACTCAAAGCGTCCATTTAGCTGGGTAGTACAGCAAAATTTATAGCCTGGACTTTTATTGTGTGGAGCTTTAACACTATGGGGAACCGTATACTCATGCCTGAAAGCTGTCAAGAAGGGCAGATCCTGAATTTGTTTTAACCAATAGGCAAGTTCAGTAGCCATGGCTGCAATAGGCCTGAAATCAATTAGTTTAACATTCAGAAATGTTAAACTATTACTTTGCAGTTGACTTCTAAAGGTGCCACTGGTTTGAAAATGATTGTAATAACAATTCAGTTTCTTATTCATTTCCTTTTTGTACGATGTGTTTGTCAAGGATCTGAGATGATAAGTATTGTCTGTGAATTGCTTTTTAAAAAAAAATAAGTTTTATGGTGTACATTGAGGTTCACATCTTAATTATATGGGATACATAGTAAAAAGTTTACTATGGTGAAGTGAATTAACCTATCATCTCACAATTATGTTTTTGTGACAAGAACAGTCACAAAAAATAATAAAAATACCTGATAGAATACAATTTCCTGACTTAGTCCTCTTCATGTTGTACATTAGAGCTCTAGATTTGTTTATCCTGTTGTTTGGTATCCATTTCCCTACCCCGCCTGTGGTAACTACCATTTCATTCTCTATCTCTGTGTATCTGAGCTCGCTCTCTCTTTTTTAATTGCACATACAGGTGAGATCATGCAATATTTTTTTATTTTTGCATTTGGCTTATTTCAGTTGGCATCATTTCCTCTGTGTCAATGCATAGTGTGGCAAATGGCAGCAGCTCTTCCTTTTGTAAATAATGTGGCATTAGATACACACACAGATACCACATTTTCTTTATTCATTTGTCCACTGATGGGCATTTAAGTTGCCTCCGTATTTTGATTATTGTGAATAATACTGCAATGAACATGGGAGTGCAGATATCCTCTGGAGAAGGAATTTTCATCTTCTTTGGGTATATATCCAGAAGGACTCTTAGGTCATAGAGTAGACTTGTTTTTTAATTTCTTTAGAAATCTCCATGCTGCTTGCCTAAATGATGATGCTTACCTACTTTGCTCTGAGAGTGTACTAGGGTGCCCTTTTCTCCATGCATCCTTCAACACTTGCTATCTCTTGTCTTTTCAGAAATAATCATCCTTACTGGCATGAAGTGACACTCTAATGATTATGAAGTGAATTGGTATTTCCCTGACTTATGCTATTGAACACATTTTCCTATACTTTTTACATGTTTTCTTTGGAGAAAAGTCTATTCAAGTCCTCTATATCTATTTTCTATATTGGTTTATATGTTTTTCTGCTACTGAGTTGTAAGACTTCTTTATAAATTTTGGACATTAAACCCTTATCAGAAAAGTGGCTTGCAACTACTTTTTGGAAACATTTTTAGAATGCTAATGCTTAATGTCTCTCTCTTTCTCCAATAATTTTTGAAATATTTGGTTGATTAAGCTAATGAAGAGACCCATGAAAAAACTAACATGCTTCCTTTTATTCTGACTTATCAAGAGTTTTTGTCCTGGTATCAATGCTTCTTCCAACCCCAAACACAACTACACATTTATCTCACTTCTCAACTTTTTTTTCTTCCTAGCAATCATGTTCTTTAGCACACTAGAGAAACACAATATATACATATTTTACTTATATGTTCTGTTTGTGGTCTGTCTTAGTAAAACACCTTTTACTAAGGATTGCCTGCAACAGAAGAAGGATTGCCTGTAACAAATCCTTCATTTCAATATATTATGATGATGGCAATGTGTTCATTTACAAACTATTTATTGAGCACCTACTGTGTGCAAGGTCCTGCTCCATGTCCTGGAGATAGAGTAGTGAGCCAAACAGACAAAAATCTCCTTTTCCTGACTTTTCTCTCAGTGTTAATGAGCCCTGAATCTTACTGTTGTATTACAATGAAAGTCATTTGATAAAGTGATTTATTTGAAGGGAAATCCTTAGCCTGATCTTTTCTATCAGCTGCTGATCATAGGAGATAAGCTTCTCTTAGGTTACAAAGACATAGGTTACAATGACATAGGTGTACACCTATAAACCCAGTGGCTAAGGAGGTCGAGGTAGGAGGATCGCAAGTTTGAGACCAGCCTCAGCAACTTAGTGAGGCCTTAAGTAATTTAGTGAGACACTGTATCAAAATTTTAAAATAATAATAATAATTAATTTCAAAAATTAAAGGAGCTGGGAATGTGGCTCACTGGATTCAATCCCAGTGCCAGGAAAAAAAAAATGACATAGACGAAAGTCAGGATTTTGCCTGTTTTGTTCTTCCCTGTGTCTCCAGAATTGAGAACAAGACCTGGTCCATGGGAAGCGCTCAATAAATGCTTGTTGAGTGAAGACATTGCTGTCATAGTAATTTACTGACATAGTTGATGATTATTCTCTTCTCTTCACTCTTGATAGGTTTCTGTCTTGGACTCTCAGGTCCTGTCCTCAAATATCAAATCCAATCTAGACATTGCCCATCACTACACCCTACTCAACCATCAAATCACCAGCTAATCTGACCCACTTCACCTGCAGAATAATAGTAGTTGTGTATGTTACCCATTCACATACAATAAACAACCATTTCATCATTTAAAGTCACAGTCTCAAGCAGTGACTGTTGTGGCAAATCCAGTTCCAAGTGCCCTACCCTTAGTCTATCTGCTCACTGCCATTACAGCAACATATGATCAATCTGGCTAAGAGTTTCCAGAGCCTGTAATTGATTCTACAAAGTTCCAGGCTGAGAGTTGAGCCCAGCACACATGGGCTAGTCAGAGAACAGGTATTATAGGAGTCCAGTGCCCAGGAGGTTATTCTATAAAGAGCCTGAATGTAAACATTTTAGGAGATTTGAACCACATGCCACTCTACAATTGTAATGCAAACATAGTCATATACAACACAGAAACCAATTTTCCTGGCTTTGTTTCAATAACTTTACAAAAAAAAAAATACCCTGTGATCAGATTTTGTCCATGGGTCATAGTTTGCTGGGGATACATAAAATAATCCCAAACCCTACTCTCTAGGCCCTTAAAAATCAAATATGACCCTTTTGCTTGATTAGTTCCCCTGTCATGAGTGAGTTATGACATTAACATTGACCCCACGTATTAGTGTGTTTTCACAATGTCATAATTTATTGAATAACAATAAATCACAAAGTATATCAATTTAGTTAGCTTTAATTTATTGAGTACTTTTGATTTTGCTTGGTAGTCATAGCAAGGAAATCACATTTTTTAAAAATTTTATTCCAATCTTTGTTTTTCCTTCAGTACCAAAATTGGACCCAGGGGTGCTCTACCACTGAGTTACATCCCCAGAATGTGTGTGTGTGTGTGTGTGTGTGTGTGTATTTTAAGACAAGCTCTCAATAAATTGCCCAGGCTAGCCTTGAACTTGTGTTCTGCCTCAGGCTCCTGAGCAGCTATGATTACAGGCAAGCAACATAGCACACAGCCCATTCCAAGCTTGATTATAATAACACTTAAGTTGCACCTCACAGTTCACACAATGATATATAATTTACAGAAAAGCTGAGAAATGGTTAAGGCATCCAAAAGGATTTAAAGAGACAGAACTGAAAGCATAGGCAGAGAGCTGATACAGATACAAATGAGCCAGGTCAGGTGGACAGTTAAGGTTAAGGAACTCAAGGCTGACAACCCAAAGTGAACCCAAGGTGAAGAGCTGTCAAGTCCTGGAGCTAGTCAAGGTATGGAGCTATCTAAGTGCTGAGGTTGTTCAAGGCACAGAACTTATTCAAGGAACAGATCCCAATGGCGGGGAGCTTCCGTGGGTGGTATCAAATAGGAGAATCATGCTGAGCTGAAGCCCCAGGACAGTCAGGAGTTGCCTGTCCACTGTCCATCTCAACTCATTCACCATGTTGTCTGATGACATATCTATGAATATGACATTCCACATCTTAGGTGCCCTTCTTTTATGTTTCAGGTGGGAGGGTTACATCATTGTTGGTCTAGTATGATTGATAAACTCAGGGCCCTGGTTTCTCTAACATGGGCTTGATACACCAATGCATCCTTATGCTTGTGATTTAATTCAATGGGTTCACAGGTGGTAATTTTTTATTACTGCTATAAATTTACTTTTTGGTTTGTGCCTTATGATTGTGCTGTGCAACTGGCGGTTATTTTTTTCTGGTAAGTTTTGTGTGTCCAACATCTGGGGGTTGTCTATTTGCCCAGACAAGTTACCAAGTCATTCTGCCTTAGTGCTTGCACTCAGAATAGAGTAACTCAGGGCAAACTGCTGCTTATCAAATGGAGTCCCAGCCTGAACACAACTTTTCTACACAACATGAAATAACTCAGAGCAGGGCGCAGCCTGTTCTTCAGAGCACCATACTATAGCACACGTATCTGCCTACCTAGAAGTCATTTTTTTATATAATAAAAAGAAGTAACTGAAGCATCTGCTTATGTCATCCAAAGTGCACAGAGAGTTTGGGGTAGCTTTCTGAATACAGGGCACATGTAAGCAGGGACGATTAACGAGAGACCCTGAGAGTGCTAGTTACCCCATACACAATCAGGTCCTTCCAGAGTCTGGGAAAGTGGGACATAGAGGACTCAAACCAAAATTCTTCAGCAACTACTCTTTAGACCATCTGGAAGTGCAGGTGGCAGAATCTTCCCTGCCTTAGATCCCTGAGCAGGGCCAGCCAGCTGGGACCCCTAGAGGAAGCCACTACCTTCTCTGTAGACTGCAGGCAGAGTGCCTTTCATTAGAGAGGCAGGCTTGAAGCCTACTTTTAGGGATTTTGCCCAACCCCCAGAAGAGTTACAGAAGATCCTATAGCACCTGCAGCGACACTAATAGGTGGTCCTGGAAAGAATTTTTAGCATATTGTCATCGTGACTTATAATTGGCCTTTTTGCAGAATAGCTGAAAATACGAAAACATGGGAAATGGGAGTAAGGGAAGAAAAGGAAAGAAGAAAAGAAGGATAAGGAGAGGGTTAAGAGGAGGACAAGGAAAAAAATTTAAAGATGCAAAACCAGCTAGGAACTGTGATCATTGTTCCATTGCCTGTAACTAGTTAATCATTGCTATTGATCATTAACTTCTTAAAAAAAAAAAAAAGGTTTAATGAGAAGAGTATCGCTATTATTTTTACCTTCTTTTTTAATGGTAGCTGAACACAATACCTTTATTTTATTTATTTATTTTTATGGGGTGCTGAGAATAGAACCCAGTTCTCATACATGTTAGGCTAGCACTCTACCACTAAGCTGCAAACCCAGCCCCAACTTGATAATTAACTTCTATCAGAGCTCACTGACCACCCCAGGCTTAGAATAAAGCCAGCAATTCCTCAGATGAGGCAAACTCTTCCTGGGCCCAGAGCTCTGGGAATCCATTCAGAAGCATAGCCAAGTCATTTAATCTCTGTGAGCCCGTCTCCTTATCTCAATGAAATAAGGCTGGTAGTAGATGAACACTGTGTTTTCTGTCACCGCCATCATTTCTGTGATTAATTTGGGTCCAGAAAATAAGAGAATCCCTCTGGGTTTGTCAATTCACTCTACCTCCATTCCTCTAAACCTTGGGAGGTTTCAGGGGCCAGGCCTGGAAGTAGAATATATATTTCATCCTACATATCACTGGCCACAGTGCAGTAATACTCTGTCCCCCGACCATCTGCAAAAAGGGCTAACTTAGAGCTCAGCTGTGTGCCCAAGAAGAAGTATTTTCATTGAGCATCTAGCCAGACTCTGCCAAATCATTGGTAAAGGCTCTGCTTCTGTGCCTCCAAGGGAAAACGCCACCCACTCTTTCAAGCCTTGGGGCTGCTTTATTATAACACCTCTAATGGGAGGCTACAGTTTACTGTCTCCTCCGCTATCTTCTTTTATTGACTATAAGAAGCTTAAAGACAAAGTTCACATGCTATCTAACTCTGGGCTCACACAGATTAGCACAGAAAGAGAAAGATAAGAAGTAAGAAAGGATTTTACAAATAATAGCAAAGTTTGCCTCCTTACTGAAAGAATCTTCAATAGTTCCCCATTACCCAAAGGATTAAATCCAAATTCCTCATTATGACCTTGGAGATCATTTTTTCTTAGCTGCCAAAGTGTAAGTCCAATTTTCACCAGTTATCTTTCTGTTTTCTTTTCTCATTCTCCCTTTTCTCCCATTTCTCTCTCTATCCCTTTCTTTTCCCTCTTTTCCCTCTTTTCCATTCTCTCTAAGATCATTGACCTTAGCTTTGAGCACCTCCTGTGTTTCAAGAAATGTGACACGAAGATGAATCTCCTCAAAGTCAGCTGTGGATGACAGACAGCTGAACAGTCAGATATGACATGTCTTGAACTTTTTTCAAAAGTCAAGCTGGTTTAGAAGTGTCAGACTGGGAATGAGAGACTAGAGGACTATGGTAGTGAAGAACACAGAAGGCACTGAACAGATGACCATCCCTGAGCAGAATCTTAAAGACAGTTGGGATTGTTTAGGCACAGAAAGGTGGGAAATAAATTGCTGGGAAAAAGATTCACGTATTCAGGTAAGGAGACATGAGTGAGCACAGTACTTCCTTTCTCTGTAAGATGAGAGCAGAGAGAGTCTGAGCCGGGGCTGGTCAGGAACTAGGTCATGAAGGTAAGATGATAAGAGTTTTTTAGCTGAGCCCAAAGGTGATGGGCAGTAAGGACAGCCTCCCATTAGAGGTGTTATAACAAAGCAGCCCCAAGGCTTGAAAGAGGGGGAGGCGTTTTCCCTTGGAAGCACAGAAGCAGAGCCTTTACCAATGATTTGGCAGAGTCTGGCTAGATGTTCAATGAAATTATTTCTTCTTCTTGGGCACACAACTGAGCTCTAAGCCAGTCCTTCTTGCAGATGGTCGGGGGACAGAGTATTACTGCACTGTGGCCAGTGATATGTAGGAAGAAATATATATTCTACTTCCAGGCCTGGCCCTGGAAAAGGGAAGAAGTGCAGTAGAGGGAAGCTGTTGGCCTACCCTAGGCAGAGGCTCTGTGAAGGGAGAGGCAGAGAAGGGGACAGAGTCAAGAGATAAGAGGAAACAGTGGCCAAATTTGGAACCAACTGAATGAGGACAGAATATGTTTTGAAGGATATGGGTCTGCTCTACTAAAAAACTACTTAAATTTTTTTTAGATGAGATCTCACCATATTGCCTAAACTAGTCTCAAACTGATGCTCTCAAGTGATTCTCCTTCCTCTGACTCCCATGTAGCTTGGACACCATGCTAGACCAAGAGATAGATTACAGAAGGAAAAGAGGAAGGAGGGAGAAAGGGAAGGCAAGTTAGCTCCAGAGGCTTTGTTCTTGGATGGCCAGGTAGATTGTGGCTCTCTTGACTACGGCAGAGGATACAGGAAGAAGAGTAAGTTATAGGAAGCAATGTGCTGAAGGTGACTTTTCTGAAAGTTCAAACACTGGGCACAACTCTCTGAGGAGTTCAGACAGAAATCCATTTGAAGTCCATCCTGGATCTGATGAGAAGGAGCACAGCAGAGGACTCGTAGGTAGAGATGAACTTTTTTCAAATAGGGAAACTAATGCCCAAGGAAGTTACATGAATCAGTCAAGTTATAGCTGGTGAAAGGCAGAGTTGGAGTCAAGGGCCAGGTATGCCCAAGTATGTTAGTTCTAGTTCTTTCCACTATGCCCTCTGCCATTTTCCTTGTAGCAAATCACTCATCAATATCTATTATTATACATTTAAATGTGTGGGGATCATAAGCCATCCAGAAACTTCCTCAAGGAGTCAAAAATCATTTTAGATTATAGGCATTTAATTTTTAATTGTTTTAGATTAACATAATAATTTGATAGATTTGTTCTATTTTGAATTCAAAGCATGCAGGCCCAATTTACTCCAAAACTGTTTCTAATTTCTCTAAGTATGAATGTGTTGAAAATATCCCCAGTGTGACTCAAAATACCAACTTTAAGGAGATGTGGTAAGAGAAAAAAAAATGTTATTATAGCTTTTCCTGAATCCTGAGTGTAAAATACACGAGAATGGAAATCCTGCTCCCCTAGAGAGGTCTCTGGTAACTCCTCTCAGAAGCCTTGACACTTGGAAGAAGTGTCCGGCTTCATTTTATGAGAACTCATTGATCATCAGAGTTTCCTCATGGCAAAAATCAGAGACAGAAAATGTCATAAGAAAAGCCACATTTTCCAACATTTTCCCAATACATCTCCCACAGTAACCATCCCCATAAAATGGATTTCCAGCATTTTCCCAATACATCTCCCACAGTAACCATCCCCATAAAATGGATTTCTGTCTGAACTCATCAGAGAGTTGTGCCCAGTGTTTGAACTTTCAGAAAAGTCACCTAAGAAGCAAAAACAAGGCCAAAATGTAATTTACTTTTCCAGACGAAGGTTTTCCAGGTCTAGCTGTGAGATCATTGCTCATTAAATGGTTAAATAACAGCTGAAACTGTAAAAGTTACACTTGTGAGAATTTCAACACAACTTGCAAAAGGCCAAATTTTTAGTACATTTGCTCTGTCATTTTATTCCCCCCCTTTAAGGCTTTTTTTCTGAAGAACTCTCTATTTAAACAGAAGCATTTGACCTTCAACAAGGATTAGAAACTTGGCAGGTGGGAAACAAACCCCCAACCCTTTGCTGAGAAGAGCCTATTGGAGCTGCTAGAGGAGTTTACTCTACACTCAGAGTAGAAAGTATTAGCAAATACTGAAAATAATTTTCTGTATGTGAACCTTAATAAAAAAAGACAGCCTAATATTTACACAGCTCCTTCCACTCAGAGAACTCCAAACATGACCTCCCCCTTTCAACAGGCCACCGTAGAGCCATTGACTCATCCCTTTCCAGCTGGGGGAAGGACTCGCCAAGTCACACTGTGTTGGTGTCCTCTGCCACATCCCTAAACAGAGACCTGTTCTCTACTCCTGCCACTCCCAGTGGGCTTCAGTCAATTCTCAACTCCTGGTCTGGGTAAACTGATTGATAAGCTCCCTGAGGGGCTATCTGGAAACTTCTATCAAGAACCCATGGGTTCTCCACAGGCTCCCTTTCAGGTTGTTACTCTTAAATGTTACCCATTGAAATCTCTATCATTTCAACTGTGTCCTTCTCTGGGGAGAAGGACACAGTTTAAATTAAATTCTATTTAATTAAAATGTTGTTTAAATATCTATAAACATAAATCCATCTTGCAGAAGATGGGGAACTGCGGGTCACCAATTTTGTAACTCTCTCTTTGCCAATTGTCAATAGAAATGCTTTCTTATTCTTTCATTTGAACTCTCCAAGTTAATTTGAAAAGTTTGTTAAACTTCTTTTCATATTCTTATTGGATGCCATTTTCTACAATCTTCATCAAACTTTGCTTTCCTTCCACACTTGAACAGTGAAGCTGCTAGCTGAATTGCAGTCCTCTCCAAAGGGTCTGTCCCTTGTTAATATGTCAGCACATGTCCTCCTGGCTATTGTATTTATTAATACTCCAGCCTTCGATTCATCTTTTAGACATAACTTTTGATATATTCTGACTCAGAAATATCCGATTTCTTGAACATCCTTGAGTCTCCCTATTATCTCCAAAGTTCTGATATCTCTAGTGGATGACTGAAGACCTTATAATACTGCTTTTTCCTAAATTCTTTGCAGCACTGCCACATGGTACCAAAGTTAGTCTGTCTTTCCATATTTTAGGCCATGATGCCTCCTGTGCTTCACTACTCTTGTGTCTTGGGACCATTATTAAATAATATAGGAGTTGTTTGAACCAAAGCACTGTGATAATGCAACAAACAGGTCAATCTTATAACTGAGAAGGTTGTGCAATTAATGGATGGGTAGTGTATACAGTGTGAATACTCTGGACAAAGGGATGACTCACCTCTTCCTGCCAGGAAGGAGCATTACAGTGGGAGATTTCATCACACTGCTCAGAATGGAGTGCAATTTAAAATGTGTGAATTTTTTTTATTTCTGAAATTTTCTACTTTATGAAAACATAAAGTAGAAATACTGCTGCAGACAATCAGTAACTCAATCATAGATAGTGAAACCAAGGATAAGAGAGGCCTACTCTCCAAATCAATGTGACATTGTATTGTGTGATTGCTTTTTCTCCTTGTTCCATCACCACCTACCACATTTTTTTTTCTTTTTATCTGCCTTCAAACAGTTTGGCAATGTGATTTTGAGATCTAATGCTACCTTGGTCTGTAATTTTTTCCTGAATTGAGGACATGAGTCTTCCATGTGTACTGTCTCCATAAAGTTCTAAAATTGTCAGGCTTTTCTGTGTGTCATCAGCATCAATGCTACCAATGCTCTGCTTTCTCATGCCTTGCTTAGAGACATTAGGGAAATGAGTAGAGCTATATAATCAATACCAGGTTCTCAAACCTTAGGTATGGACATCTTTTAAGGGAGAAAGGTAAGAAAATCACCTAAATTATTACCTAACCTAATAAGGCAAATAACCCAAATTATTTAATTAAAATGTTGCTTAAATAATATAAACATAAATCCAGGTGTAACTTCTTATATCTATAGCTTTTGAACAATTATCAAATCAAAGTAAAATGATAAATTAAGTATAAATCACAAACCAAAAAATTCAAATAAAGTGATTTAATGAGAACAAAGAGTTTGTTCTGTTGGAACATAATTTTCTCACTCATGGTGAAAAGGATGCTGATTACAATTGGCAGATTCTTTTAAGTTCCACACACCTACAGTATTGTTTGGGGTGATGATTCCATTTGCACACCATATTTTTCCATTCAAATTCCTGCAGAGCCTTTGTTTCTTCAGAGCATGAAGCATCTTTTGCCCTTTATTAGGTGTGCATACGTCACTTAGAAGTAAGTTCCATCTTCTCTTCTTTTTACCAGCTCTTGAGTTTCCTTTGATGCAATATGTCATTTCCATGGTTTCTCATCAAAGTATTAATGTGTTAGATCACTTAAGAAAGAAAAGTCTTAGTTGAAAACCCTTCATTTGCCAGTGAACTTATGTCATTAATTCAGATGTAATAAGCAACATAAATTCAATAATAGACACAAGACATAGGTTATTAGTTTGAAAATGAAATAGTGATCACTGGGAGCATAAGAAGTTTTCCAACAGCTTAAAATTTACTTGAAGTCCTTTCTGGCATCAAAAAGTCTAGACAGAGGGGAGTGAAGGAAGGGGCTGATGTATGGGGGTGAGAAGAATGAATTGGTCATTATTACCCCACATACATATACAATTACACAACCACTCTACATCGTGCACAACCAGATGAATGAGAAGTTATACTCCATTTATGTATGATATGTCAAAATTCATTCTCTGTCATGCTTAACTAATTGGAACAATTTTTTTTTTAAAAAAAGCCAATATATCCTTGGTTGGATGCTCAGTTCCAAATAAAAGCCAATCTAGATGTATACTTGTAAATATATATATATAAAAAAAAGCCGGCAGTTGTTGAAATCTGCTCAAATGGCTTCTTTTTTTTTTAATCTAAATGATCCCAAATTTACTTTTTTTATTATTAAAGTGAAAGTGTAAAGTTCAGATTTTTTTTATTAAGAACTAAAAGACCCAGGAGAATATTTTTCAGAGACCTTGAAATGAGAGAAATGTAGCTTGAGAATAACCAAAATTACCCAGGAGAATATTTTTCAGAGACCTTGAAATGAGAGAAATGTAGCTTGAGAATAACCAAAATTACTAGAGTTGAAAGGAGACCTTGAAATGAGGAAACAGAGAACTGAAGAAGTCAAAATGTTGGTTATTGACAAATCCAGAGTCTCTGGATTCCAGTTTTCTGATTGCTTCTATTATGTCAACATTATCAAGTTGTTTTTCTTTTTCTTTTTCTTTTCTTTCTTTCTTTCTTTTTTTTTGTGGGGTGGGGGGTACCCAGGGGCATTTGACCACTGATCCACCTCCCCAGCTAAGTTGTTTAGGATCTCACTAAGTTACTGAAGCTCACTTTGAATTTATGATCCTCCTTCCTCAGCCTCCCAAGCTGCTGGGATCACAGGTGTGCACCAATGCTCCCAGCCTGTTTTACATTTTCTGATGCCATGTCCCCTCAATATTTGAACACACAAAGCTTCCTGACTCTAAGAAAATATTTCCATATGCTAGCATATCATGAACATTGACAACAAGCCCTGTAACATTAGTACTTTGATTTGTTTAAATGATTCTTCAATGAATATCCATTTATGAAGACTATATTTATGAAGAACCTCTGTGTAAATTAACACCTCACTTTTTTTGTCCTAAGGTTACCTCTTCCAAGTTTCAAAGATTGCCTAGGGCTACCACCATTATCTCTACCATTACAAAGGATTACAGTGGTCTGAATGTGTTCCCCTCAAACATGTATCTTAAACAATCACCCATGTGACAGTAACAAGACATCTCTGGGAGGTGATGAGGTCATAAGAGTTTCACCCTTGTGAATAGAGGTCACTACCCATGTAAAAGGGGTATCACACAGCTTTGTCCTTTTTGCCTTTCCATCTCTTCTACCTCACAAGGACACAGTCTTTGCCTTTCTGCCATGTGGTGATACAACAAAACAGCATCTTATAAGCAGAGAACAAGCCTTTACTGGACACCATGTCTGCTCACTGATTCTTCCCAGACTCCAGAACTGTGAGAAATACAATTCAAAGACCATGTCTAAGGCATATTGTTATAGCAGCAGGAACAGCCTGAGACAATCACCTCCTCAAGCTGTTTTTTCGCTTCCTTTCAAGTTTCTTGAAAATGAAGTATAGGTTAATGTCTCCATTTATTAGCCTCACATTCTTTCCATAACCCATGAAAGTGGACTTCTGTTCTTCTGTCTTCAGTACTCTATTGGAATTGTCCCCTCACAGCCCACATTGGCACCCTAACTTCCATATCTGGTAGACTCTTTATTTATTATCCTACTTGACTTTCCTCCAGAACACAGGACACTTTTCTCTTAAAATACTTCTTCCATTGCTTTCTTTATGCTTCTTTTTCCTTTGTCCATTTGCTCCTTCAATTGTGCCTCTTTTGTCTTATCAGGTTTCTCTTCCCAACTTCATGAATATTGATATTCCTTAGGATTCTATTGTTATTCTTTTTCTTTCCTTATTGTCCATCATCTTGGTGGTGATTTCATGTGGTTCCATGTGCTAATGCTGCTCAAATATGTCCTTGTATTTGCTCTCTTTCCTGGGGTCCAAGAGAAATATTTCTGGGAAACCTGAACAGTTAATTGACAAATATATAGGATTCTAAATCTTCAAAAAGTCAGGGATGCAGTAATAATATTTTATATATGGATGGAAAAGAGGAAATAAATGAAGAGAGTTTCAAAAAGAGAGTAGTCAACTGTTTCAAATACCACAGTCATATCAAATGGAATGGAATCATTCTTTGGACATAGTTATTTGGACATGAGTGGAATCTTGGCAAGAGCAATTTGGGATCAAATCCAGATTGAAGTTGGTTAAGGAATGACTTGGAAGAGGAGAAATAAAGATTATGAATGTTGAAAAACTCCAGCTACTTAACTATGGAATAAAGGAGACAGAGAGAGAAAGAAAAAAATGGTTCAAGGAGTATCTAGGGTGGAGGAAGGCCATGGATTATTGGCTCAGGAGAAATCAGCACAGAGTAGGGATAAAAGACAGGAAAAAGAGGAAATCACATGCTGAGTGAATATCATGGTGATAAGCTTAAGCAGGAGAGCTCAGTCTTTTATTGACTAGGAAGGAACCAAGTAAGGGGGTTGTGGCATTCTTATTCTTAACTAAGAGACAGTAGACAAGAATTCAAAAGAGGCCACACTGAATAATCTCCGTTTTCTCTGAAATAAGAGGTAAACTCAACTTCTGTAGTTCATTGGGGAAATGGTGGGAGATTTGAGAAGAGTTGAGTTTAAAGAAATTGATCAGACTCCATGATTTGTTCTAATCTGTCCTGCACCCAGTGGTTGGGGAGGTATTTCTAAAATATTGACCCATCATGAAATTCTTTGGCTCCCACAAGGTGAAATCTTGCCCCACAGCTCACCGTGGAGCTCTCGATAACAGAGCTTCCACTTGAGCTCCAGCCTCATCAACACCACCTCCCCTCCCAAGCCTCCCCTCAGGTTCCTCTAGCACCATCGTTATCCAAACACACCACATACCAGAACTCTGTGAGGAATTCTCCTAAGCCTGCCTCTGTACCTGGAAAACATCTGCCCACCCTTTAAAATTCAATATAAGATTTTGTTCTTACTCATGGATAGATCTTACTCTTTCTAATTTGTTTTCCTTTTGATTTTATGTTTTATTTATATATAAATTCAGGTATTTTCACTATGCCACCCCTGGGTATTTCTGGATGATGTCTCAAATCCCCTTGGAGCAGTTGCTGTCATTCAGTTAATTTAGTCAACGAGCCAGTGAATATGTAATCTGCAAAAATATAAACTCCAAATTCAAGGAGAAACCAAGGCTATAATGGAAGACTGACCAAGCTGCCACAGGATGAAGTGGAGAAAGAGGTCAATGATGAGGACGAGGAAGGAGACCACTGAAGGATTTCTGGGTGCATGTCCATGCTTGTGCCCCTCTGGAATCTCCCATGGTGAGGCCCATGAAATCTGAGGAAGGCCTTGTCCCACAAGGTGTCCCCAGGAGGGAACACACTGACTATACTTGAACTTGCTTTATGAGGTTAAAATGGCCCTTGTGTTGAAGGAGTCATTGTATGTAGTTCCTACTTTCGAGAATTTATGGACTTCTAATGTAATCCTTTTCAACTAGAAAGATTATTCTTGCCCCTTGTTAAAATGATCAGATGTTCATGGCCCTAGAGAGAGAAATATAATTCTTTCTGATGCCTCCTGAAGGTCAAGTCATTACTGCTCTGTCACAGCCATCTGTTTCTTGCTAATGTCCCGTTTTCCTGAATCCCTGATTCAGCTTCTATTTTATCCCTAGGGCCCTACCAAGGGCAAGTTCCTCTTCTGGACTTAACACCCTCAATTTGGCATCTCTTTCCATCATTTCTTTTCTTTTACTAATAATGTGATATTCAGTTGCCTAAAAAGAAATGCAAGACCTTTTTTTAAAAAAATAGAAGGAAATTAAGAAAAAGAAAAATTTTTTCTCTTCTTTCACAGCAACTCTTGCACATCATTATTTGAGGCTCAGTCTAGTGTGACTTCTGCTTTATATATTTGAGTTACTGAATAGGGGAATCACTGTCATCTGCTTCATACAAAATCATCCAGTAGATGAGCATACACCTAAAATAAGACTAGCTTCATACCTATTCATCTGTCTAAATCCTTTTTTTATAGGAAGATGAAAGGTTACATGTAGAAATGTTCACATTTTCTGTGATTACTTGTTGCAGAAATTTCCAGACTTGAAAGGCAGCAGTAAAATATACAACTGCAAAGGCTACAACACACAGCCCACAGCTATCATTGTCTTGCCTGTCAGTCTTTGCTGATGTCTGAAACGGGGCGACTGGTCCCAGGTGCCCTGGACCTGTCTTAGCACAGCCCCTTATGACAGTTCTAGATGCTGTTGGAGTCATAGTTTCTCCTGCAATGAAGTTCCCTCTTTCTGATCACTAACATCTTTCAGGTATTTGTGCATTCTCTTTTCCTCCCAAGACAAATTTTGTAGCAAGGAGCAACTATTATATATTTTTTTTTCCTTCTCAGGGAGAAATACTCTTGGACTACCAATGTTTATTTCTTAGAGTGTGAGGAGGTGAGAATTTAAAGTTCAAGGTAACGTGACAGTCGACAGTCATTGGAAGATGGGTACAAAGACTGCAGGATGGTTGCTTTGCTTCCCTGATATAGATATGGAATTTGGGGGCTGCCCTGAATTTCTCAGGACAACAGGAGAGAGGTTGAGAGCTGCCACCTTCTCAGATCTTCCTCCAGGCCGCCTTTGGCCTTTCTTCTGAATAAAGGTTTATCCAATATTTTAACAACATGGTTTGAAGAGGCAACCCAAAGGTTTGGTTTTCTTGCTTGGGTGGCAACCGAGAGCTCAGAACTCATCACCGCCTAAAACGAACTTTGTTCATTTTCCTCTAATGCTCTTCCTTGCCATTGCCAGCTTTCAGACTCATCTGTCACTTCTATGATGACATGTAGGCTCCCAGAGTCTTCTCAAGTTTTTTTTCTTATGACTTGGCTAGATTCTACAGTTAGGAAGGTTTTATTGTAAACTTTCTCTCTTTCAAAACATGCTAACTAAACTGAGCTGGGCTTCATTTGGGGATCCCCTCTATATGACCTTCCCTTTCAGAGAAGGGCCCTATTTTCTTTGGGTGGAAGGTTGTGAACATATGGAATTCGTTAATAGACGAGTTGGTTTGGGCTGTTTCCGATCCCTAAGCCAGTTCCCTAACCATGACAAAACATTCCCCACAATCTCATCATGACTCATTTTTATTTTTAAATAACCTCTGGTGTGGAAGTTTGTCAAGGCTTTTTGAAAGGTTAAAGAAATTATGTCCGCATGCTTATTGACCCCCTCAGAGAATTCTAGTAGATGAAGCACATTGTCTCCTAACAAAAATCATTGGCTCTATTTGCTAAATATCCCATGACTGCTCTGTAATTTATGAACTTGAATTTATTTAAATTTTAATGTGTGCTCATTGCTGCTAAGCCCTGTGAGGATATATAAAGTACTATAAAGACATGACCTTTGGTATTAAACAGCTCAAAATCAAGCCAGAGAGGCTTAAAGAGGTCACAAAATCATTTGTGCATAAGAAGATTCATAAGTGTGGTAGTGACTAAAATCATAAAAAGAGTTTAGAAAATCAAGGAACTCGTATATTTGGAGAAAGATAGAAAAAAATATTCCCAGAGGAGTAAGCACTTGAGTTGAGTCTTGAAAGCTGAGTAGGCTTCACAGGGACAGAGAGGAGAGATGCCTGCAAAGGGTTGCCAGGTGCTCCGGAACTAGAAGAGAGGAATTAGCATGAGCGAAGGTTTGGATGGAGATTGTCTAGCTAAAGAAAGCTTGATAAGTCATAAGAAACTACATTAAGAAAAGCTTAAACAACCTATCAGAATAATTAGATCTGGGTAGGTTGGATGATAAATGGTTACTGAGGGTTGGAGCAAATTTCAGAATTCACTACTGCAAAGAAAAGAAGGTGTTAAGCAATGGGAAATAAAAAAAGTTTATTGAAGAACTACCAAGGCAGACCAAAATTGAAGAGGTTTTTTTAAAAAGTACATTATGATAGAGTAAACATGAAAGAAGATAGAAATGAACGAACTCAAGGAGAAGTTAAAGGTGCAGATATAGTCATAATGAAGGCAAGTGCTAAAGGGTTCACTCCTATTAACTAAAATTTCTGAATTATATTGGCAAGGATATTGTTTCCTAATGAAGTCACATTCTGATTCAAGTGGACATGAATTTGGGAGAATGCTATTCAGCTCAGTGCAGAGGTGAAATCCAGAAAGCTCATGGAGAGGTCAGCTTTGCAGAATTTCAAGGGCAAGAACCTCTTCCTCCAGTACACTGGGGAAATGAAAGACCCTTCAGGACCAGAGAGTGTCAGTGGATGAAGACCATTTAGCATGAGTTGCTCCTTGCAAGAGGGGTTATGTTTATAAAAGAAGAAAGTGTATCTAAAGTCCTCACAGTGTAGTGAAGGAGAGACACAAACGCTTAATGAGTTCCCAGAGGGTCAAAGTGGAAGTTGAGTGTCCAATGAACCAAGTCATTACAGTACTTTTATTTTCCTAAAACCTCTTTAAATTTCTTTCTCTTTAGTAGACTTTATTTTTAGAGGCTTTTTAGATTCACATCAAAGTTGAACAAAAAGAACAGATTCCGCATATCCTCTGCTTCGCAATACCTAGCCAGTATTAACAGCCTGCCATCACTGAAGTAGAACATTTATTACAATTTATGAACCTACATTGACACATCATAATCATCAAAATCCATACTTTACATTATGGTTGACTGTTGTATATTTTATAGGTTTTGACAAATATATAATGACCATTTGAAATATTATTTTAAGCCTCCAGTTTTTCAATTGTGAAAGTTAACCTTGATGTTCTATGTTCTATAATTTCTATAGTATTCTCTGGAGCATTTCCTGTCCACAAACATCCTTCAAAACTTTGACAAAATGCCACTTCAATACCAGAAACAGTAATAACCAACTGATATCTGTTCTCACCTACATATGTACAAAGTGAACTAGATGCCTAAATGTTACCATTTATTAAATTGATTTATTAATGTTGTCATTTATTAAACTGATATCTCCTTAAATTTATTTGTATTATGGCACTATATAGGATTGAAATTTAAATCTTGATTCCAATTCATTGCTTAAAGCATCTGCACCAAATTAAAACTGTGATGCAGCATTAAAAGTTACTCATATTTGTAAAACCTTTTTCTTTTAAATTTTGAAATAAGTTGTTCTTCCTGAGCAAGCCTACATTTACGCAACCAGACACCCAGAGAACCTCACTCACATCCACCTAGTCCCTAGTCCCATGACTAAAACAGGAGTGGGCAAAGGGAAAATTTGGATTTCCTTGCTGATCCAATATAAGGTTCAGCTAATCCCATGGGGAATTCTGGAGCTAAAAACAAATCTTCAGCATAATCCCCCGAGACCAAGACACCAAGCCAGCATCTCATACTCCTAGATCAGTTGATGGATTTGCACACAGCGAGGCAGCTCCCCACAGCTAAGGCAATCCCTGTGAAAACCACAGCCACCCATGACAGCCTTACCAACAGCTTGACAGCAGATCTTCAGTGAAGGGGACCTGAGTGGGACATCCTAGCATCTTCCATGCCCTATCACATGTTATTTAATGCACTTTTCATATTTGTTATAAAGAATATTAGCTCCTTGGGAGCCAAGATTTGGGTCTCTTTTGTTCACATCTGATAGGCCCTGACACATAGTTGATGCAAGAGAAATGTTAAGATGTACTCGAAATTCTTGTATTTACTGATGCAAAGAAGAAAAGGAACTCATTTCTTCCATTTGTTGGCCAAAGTCTTAACTCATAACTAGAGTAGGCTCTTCAATAAGCCAGTTATCAACTTTAAAAACTCCTGTCCTCTCATATCTCACATTTTGGGCAACTTTGCATTATAAAAACACATTCAAATTTTTCTCAATTTAAAATTTTATACAACTATTGACTACATTTTTTTCTCTCTTCCAGAAGTTCTTGTATCTTAAGAATAGGGGAATCCCCCTCCAAGTCTTCATTGAAATCACTAATCCTGTCCAACCCTTTAATTTTGAGTGAGGAGATCAGACAGGGATATAAGGAATATGCCCAAGAACACAGTTAAGCAAAAGCCAGCTGAGAACCAAGACCCTCCATGTTACCTCTACCAGATATTCAATAACTAGGCTTGGCTTGGCATTTCCAATCACCCCAGTAAATCATGGCCATATTCCACAGCTATTTCCACAATGTTTCTGGAACATTCAGACAGCTGTCGTTGGTATTTGGAAGCCTCCCACAGATGGGGACATGAGATCTCCTGGTAGTATTGTGTAAATTCGCTAGACCCGGCTGCTCACCCAAGTTTTCCTTGTGATACTTTTGAATGTGAACTAGCTGGAACAGGTTGTTCCTGCTGTCGTTTCCTGTTACTGGGACATAAGTGTAAAGATACACCAAATAGCTAGGTCACTATTGCATCTACACTGCTATTGCCATCTGTTAAACAATATCCCAGGATTCAAATTCAAGTCTCTCTGAAAATTGTCAGGATTAACTTTTATTTTTATTTTTTTAAACTTTTTTTTATCTTTTATTGGGTTTTAAAATAAAGGATTAAACTTTTAAAACACTCATAGATTGTTTACTTTATTCCATATATTATTTATTATATATATACATATATATGTGTGCATGTATGTATATACAAATATATGGTCACTTTTTAAATTGTGAACTAACTGCCTATATCATATTTAAACACTAAGAACAAATAGAAATCTATACATTGTCAAGTAGCAAACCTGGATTTCTTACAGCAAATTAAGAGTAGACATTTAGCTCAGCTTAAAATATCCTTACTTCTACTGCCTTTGACCTGAAAGACTCATGGTTGACTTTTCTGATATCTCTAGGGCTTGGTCATGTAGTTGTTTTTGATATTAAATCTTTGATAAAATAATATTTATTTCCTATGGATTCAGCTGATCTTGAATTCAAAGAAAAATAGTAAACAAAGGAAAAATATACAGCTAGTTGAGATAAATCTAAAAGATAAATATGAATGTGTATGTTTAGAGGAGAGGACCCAGGGAAGGTGTCTTGAAGATAATTAAAATAATTAATATTGTTTTTTTCTATTCAATTCTTAATATTTCAGCTAGTTCAGTGTTTTATTCTAATTTATTAGGATAGTGCGCTGTGGTTGGGGCACAAGTTTTTGTCAAACCAGAAGGGTTTGAAAATCTTCTGTGCTATTTACTAACACTGACCTTGATAAGCTAATTAATTTTTTTGCATCTCAGTCTTCTCATCTAAAGACAGGGCGATAACATCTAAATCATCTTGGGGAGATTAAATTAAGTGAGATGATGTAGCTAAGTCATTTAGCACAGCTGTGGTTGCTACAGAATAATCATTCAAGTACTCCCATTACCATTGTCATCATTTTTTACAATTACTCTCTAAGATGTTTTTCCTGCCTTTAATTTAGTTCTCTCTCTCTCTCTCTCTCTCTCTCTCTCTCTCTCTCTCACACACACACACACACACACACAAAAA
>NW_025999990.1:1323116-1371657 GCF_001458135.2 Marmota marmota marmota | reverse complement strand
AAAAAAAAAAAAAAAAAAAAAAAAAATACCACTCACCCAAAAGGTACAAAAAGTAATTTTTATAGCAGTTCCAACAGAAATTAGCAGATTCAAGTACAAGGCAGGCTCTCCATATGCTTTAGTTTTATAAACAACCTTCCGTACCATATCATTCATTTATTTAACTGTTTTTGATTGCATATTATGATCTTTAAGGATATCTATTTTTCAGGCCAGTATTTCTTTTTCCTACTTTTAGCTCATTTTTTAAAGGACATCATGTATCCAAGAAACTGTTCCAAAGGAACACTATAATATTGTTTTAGTTAATGCACCACAGTTACACATGTGTGGCTTTTAATTCAAAGGTCTCTCTCAGGATTAAGTGAAGTAACACTGTGTTCGAATGGGCACCAGGAGCCTAGAAATCTAATCTATGTTATTCAACAAACGAATTAGTTCTGCAATTTCACCATGGACATTAATCTCCTTGACCATGAAAAAATGGTTTTGTAATTAGCCTGGTGGTTTTTAATCTTTTTGGTGAACTGGACCCATGAATGGATCTAATGATACCATCAGCCCCTCTGCATAATAGGAACATACACTTACAAACACATAATTAACATTCAGTTTCCAAGGCTCCTGGCTCTACTTGAAGCCCATCTGTAAATCTTGGTGATCCGTGGACCAAAGGGAAGACTCTTTGTGTTATATATGCTAAGGTTCTCCATCCCACTATCCTGAAATTCTAAAACACACTACAATGCACAATTTTTCATTCAAAATTATTCCACACCTTCAGGACTATACTCATCTTTTACCACTTTCCCTGGTGGCAGTTTTTCACCCGAAATATGCTGATGGGGCTATCACATCTCAGGGAAAGCATTTGCAATCAAAATCCTTATGCAGATCTTGGGTAGTCACTTCACTTTAATGGAAAACTAATTAAAAGATTTGTAGGCATGACAGCTTCCAAAGTGATCACCAAGTAGAAACTGTGCTCATATTCTTGTACCTCCAATCTTTAGAGCCAGCTCTGTACACCAGAAGAAGTACATGGCACTGTCTGCTTATGTGAAACAGCAGCACAGGGAAAAGTGAAAGCTTTAATGATAAAATATTTTAAATTGGGAAACAATGAGTAGTGGGTGAAGAAGGAACAGAAACCATCCAAGAAACAGATGGCTAAAGTATATTCATATATTTAAATGATGATATTGCAAATGATCCTTATTTCATGGACCAATTGAACTGACCTAAAAGATTGGCATAATCCACCCTCGTATACACCACACATATTTCTTCTTACACATATACCAGATGTGTGCATACAATTGACTGTCCCTGAGCTCAGACCAAAACCCTAATGTAAGACAATATCATAGGCAGATTTCTCAGATGATCCTCAATGACCCTTTCCCTTGTATAACATTTCCTACTAAAGTGTGGGCACAATCACAACATGATATGGCAAAAGGATCTTGTAGATGTAATTAAGTTCCCAAATCAGTTGACCTTAGAAAAGGGAGATTATCCAGGTGGGTCTGACCTTATCATGTAAGCCTAAAAATTCTGAGTCTGGTAAGCAGAGAGAAAGCCAAAGATTTGAAGCAAGAGGATTAGTGTGCCATTGCAGACTTGAAGATGGAGGGTGCCACGTGGCAAGGGATGTGGGTCACCTCTAGAAACTGAGAGTAGACTCCTGTTAATAACTAGCAAAGAAATATGGACTTCAGTTCTAAACCTCAAGCAACTGAAGTCTGCCAATGAAGAGAATGAGCTTGGAAGTTGTTCCCCCCACCCCAGAGTCTCCAAGGGAAATTCAGTCCAGACAATCTTTATTTCAGTCTTGTGATGCGCTGAGCAGAGAATCCTGTTGTGTTTTGAAGGACTTCTGACCTACAGAGAACAATGAGCTAATGAATAGATATTTCTGTAGACTGCCAAACAGCAATAGAAAACTCATACAGGGGAAAAAGGAGAAAGATGTTTGCAATTTGATTCTTAATAGTTAGGCACATGGAAAACAAAACTATTTCTTTATCCCTCGAAGAACCAAATTCATATACCCTCAGGCTGTGTCTGACTTGCCTAAGTAGTCAGTAAGCTAATTTACACTTTCAACAAATACTTAATGAGCTTCAGATGGTAATTCAGGAACCATGTATATAGCAAGGAGTAAAATTATTAGGATGTGATTTTTAAAAACATTTTAAACCAGTGTAGACCATCAAAAAAGTAGAAGCAAACCATTTCAAGGGACTTGCTTTAGCACTGGTCATGTGATATACAGTAAAATACACCTCCACCTACATCTTAATTTATGTAAATACATACACATGCAATTTATTTTTATAACAATTTTATCATTTATCAGAAGTATATACTTGAAAAGTTTCATCTGGTAACATGAAGCATCTCCCAAATTTAATTTTTAAAGTGGTTTTCAACTACATCAATTGAAAAATACACTGAATTTTATATTGAATCATGAGGTTCTTTGAAGGATATACATTCATTCACAAAAATATTTTTTGAACATATAAGACATGAACTTAGGCCTTCATTACAGAAAAATTTAAAAGAAAATAGATGTTTTACTAGGGAGCTTAAGTGTAATGAAGAGACTCACATGCAACAAGCAATTAGACATATTATATATGTAATTAGACATTTGTACAGACATGATTTTATATATGTGCATGTATACATTTACATACCTGCAATTAGACTGAAAGATTATCAGTATATATTTTTTTTTCCTCTTCTTTAAGGACAAACTCATACAAGCTCTGTTATATTGTTGCATCACCAATGACAATTTAAATATGATTACCAGAGTTTAGAACAATTAGAGACTCAACACTCTAATCTCAATCTTAGGCCTGCAACTGGGCTCAACAGGAGAGCAATGTCAGTAGCCAGTGCCATCTAAGTTGCTGCCTGTGTTCTAGGCAAGAGCCTGCTTACCCACCAGACAGCTGCTTGCTGTCTGGCCATTGGAAGAACATTTGTATCACGCACTTGTAAACTAAGACCATCTGCCAGAGAAACTTGCAAGAAGCTCTGGGGGTTGGAAATGTTGCTGAGTGTTCCAACATCTGAGGGCCTTTCTCAGCCCACTGTGGAAGCCAGATCCGAGACCTTCAGATTGCCACTCCAACAACAGGGGCTCTGGGAGACCTGGACAGCCTCTCTGAAACCATCAGCAGCTGAGATTCCCTATTACCTGACATATGTGCTACTCCTATTTATTGTCTTCTTAGTTCAAAGAAATACTTACTTTTATTTCTAAGGTCAGATGGTTGGCATTATTGCATTTGCCCCCAGCAACCTCCTAACAAGGAAAAACGCAAGCATTCAGGCTGGAGGGTAAGAAATTTGTAATGTAGGAAGAGCCTTGAAAACTGGAAGGGGTCAGAGAAGTTGAGGATGGTCTGCACACAGCATATGCAAAGATTGTGGGGGGGACTGGAGTTTTTCTTTACCAGAAGAAACAACAATCAGCAAGATTTGTGGCACTGAGAAGAGAGCAACATTTTAGGATCTGCTAAAACTCACTTTTCAGTATTATCACTCTCCTGAATGATTAATTTGCAACTTTCCAGCTTATTAAAACTTACTTTAACTTTCTCTAAACATTATAGCAAATCATTTTCCACAAATAGTTGCAAGAGCCTGTAAGTATCCCCCACCTTTTTTTTAACCATTTAGTTTACTTTTTTCATTGAAACAGTTTGCAATTCACAAGAGAATCCTCATTTCCTAAATCATAAGTCCAAAGTACTTTGATGGTTATTTTTGGTGTCAGCTTGGCTAGATTGAGGACTACTTACAGAAGTACAAATCATTATTTGGGATGTGTCTGTGAAGGTGTGTTCTGAGGAGACTGTGTGTAAGCCTGAGTGGACTGAAGATCCACCAACACTGTGAGTTGGCTGGAGGCCTGTTTTAGTCAGCTTTTTCCCTGCTTTGACTAAAGGACCCTACCAAAACAATTGTAGAGGAGGAAAAGTTTGCTTGGGGATTCATAGTTTCAGAGGTCTAAATCGATAGACAGCAGGGGCCATTCCTTGGGGCTCCAGGTGAAGGAGGACATCATGGCAGAACAGTGTGGCAGAGGGAAGCAGCTCACATTTCCATCAAAAGCAGAGAGAGAGACTTCACTTACCAGATACAAAATATATACAACAAACCATGCCCCCAGTGCTCACCTCCTCTAGCCACACCCTACAGCCTTTGCTTACCACTCAGTTAATCCCTATCAGGGGATTAATTTGCTGATTGGGTTAAGACTCTCACAACCCAATCATTTCACCTTTGAACCTTCTTGCATTGTCTCACAAGTGAGCTTTTGGAGGACAGCTCACATCCAAACATAACAAAGCCCCATAGGACAAACACAAAAGAAAGGCAATTTGGTCTCTCTCTAATGGAGTTTCGAAACATTCTTCTCTTGTGCTCAGACACCAGAATTCCAGGCTCTCTAGTCTTTGGACTCCAGGACTTGCACTGGTGACCTTCCAGTTTCTCAGACCTTTGGCCTTGGGCTGAGCCACACTGTTGCATACCAGGGTCTTCAGCTTGCAGAAGATCTGCTGTGGAAATTCTCTGCTTCCATAATCACATGAGCCAGTTCCCTAATAAATCCTCTACATAACCCATTAATTCTGTCTCTTTTGGAGAACTCTGTACAATGCCTGAATTACAGAAACTTTGGCTGGTCACTTATAATTGAGTTGAATGGCTTTGTTGAGATTAAAGTAACTGGAAACTGAGAGAAAGCTGTGTTTGTGGTTTTACATAGTCTACCTTTTTTGTTTCCAGTATTTCTCCTGACTGCCACCATGTTGATATTTATCATTCTTTTTGGTAATCCACATCTGAACTGCAGGCTAATGGGGAAATCCTCTAATGAGACAGAAACTGCCTCCTGCTGGGAGAGCTAAAAATACCAGTCACCCAATTCCCTAGCATTGTTGCAGGTAGGGCAAGGCAACATAAATTGCTATTAAATTTACAAAAGATCATAAACATTTCTTCTAACATTTTTTGAATTTTGTCATCAAAAAGTTTGGAATGTTTTCCTCCTGGATCTCTTCATGGTTGACTTCCTCTTGTCATTCAATCCTTAAAGACCTTTCCCTGAACATCCCAGTCTAGCACCAACACACCTCAGACACACTTGCCCAGAAAAGTTGCCTGTGTCCTTCCCCCTACTATGTCATTAACAAATGAATACACTAATCATAACTGCAAAGTTAAATTTCAATTCCTTAAATGCTACTATAAAAAACAAATGAAAATACTGCAGAAATCATCACTGTTCAAAAATCCCATCTAAAAACTACTATAAACTTTAAAAATAGGTTTTTTTAAACGTATGATTTTTTTTAACTGGCACTTTAGGTATCTTTAGGATAATCAGTTTTCTGATTAAATTTATTTCTCATGAATTTTTTTATGATTTTAATAGAGAACTAAATGGGGCAAGAGATGTGCAAGGACCCGATTGTGGCTCCTTTCCTCTATGTTGAGGAGTCCAGAGTAGATCCTAAGAGTAACTGGGAATCCCTGAAGGAAATTTGGATTGGTCTGATTGTATTTTAGAAAGATCTGAATGCAGCCCGATACATTTAACAGAAGTTATCTGTGTGTGGTGGGGGTATTAAAGTGATTGTATATTCTTTTATTTTGCTGTTTATTTGACTCTATTTTCCCAACAGTGATCATGCAGTGGTTCGTGAGAGTAGAAGAGGGAGAAAAGGAAGACAAAGAGCCTCAAGATTTCCCTGGTTTTGAGATACAAAGAAGTGACTCTTGATAGGTGGCAATTTGTACCTTTTTACACTTGATTTTACCAACCTTTGTTCCATCTTCAGTTAAAAAAAAGTGAAAATTAATATTCTGCTCTCAACAAGATAGCTTTTGCAAGATGATTCTAGTAATTATGAATACTGCACCCTAGTGCCAAGATGCTTCCTTCTGATAGTCAGCATCCATCAGATGGCCACTCAGTACCTAGCTGTCCATGACTAAGTTCTGGTCAACTATTATCCTAGTGTTCCTCAAAGTGTGTAGCATTCACCCACCAGTCAGCAGTTACATCTTGAGATGCGCATTAAAGATGCAGATTCCTGGACCCCATGCCAGACCTCCTGAATCTGAATCTCTGAAGTTGGGGCTTATAGACCTGGGTTTTAATGAGCTCTCTCTTAAGTTCACTAAAGTTAGGGAACCATGCCCTGAAAGAGTCAAGACAGTGGTTCTCTAACTAACAGAGAGTTGTAATCACCTGTATTAAAAATACGGACCTGGATGATTCCTAAAGATTCTGATCATGTGGGTCTGCCTGGAGGCTCTGGATAGACATTTTCAGTGCCCAGGTAAGTCCTAATGGGAACCATGGATATGCCCCTGGCAGGTGATACCTCTCAGGAATGATGGTTGAAAAGAAATGACAGCACATCCACATAGGTCCTCTTTTCTCTGGATACGATGATTACCTAACCCTTTAATTATTTACCAACACAGGAAGGTTTAATATGAATCCACAAGTCTGCCTGCATTTCAACTGAATATTTCAATGTATATGAAAAACATTGAAGGTAGTTTCTCTTTTTTCAGAGTCTGAAATTAATTTTAAAATTCCTGAAGACTTCAACCTAAATGTAGTCTTCACTAAGCCAAGAAAAATATATCTCCGTTTCCACCCCCCTAAAAAGCAAAGTCAGTCACAATTAATAATGGACAAAAACGCAGTGTTTCTAATGTGTCAAGGTCCTGGTTTACTTAATGGCATTTCAGAGCTGGAAGCAGTTATCTTTGCAGCATTAAAACAGACTTCCAGAAAAAGATCATTATTGACTGGCATGAAAAATAGAAGAAATCTTGAGTGGCAGATGAGAGCCAATACTTGAAAGGGGATGTAAACTATGGAGAGACTGGTATCAGCTAAAAATGATTAATTCCCATTGAGATTCATAAATAAAGATAACAATGTGCTGTATTATGCTTAGCACATCTGGTACTTCAAAACCAACAAAGTACAAAACGAAATTTGAGTCAGCTGTCTTCACTGGACAAGTCACCTCAGAGGTGACTCTAAACTGCTTTTATATGAAATCAGCACTGCATGAGATGTAATCACTGGCCTTCAGCTCTGGACAATGCAGTAATTGCAGGTGGTGAAAGGGGGATTATCAGCTTTCAGGCGGCTAAAGAGTCAGGAGGCTCCAACTTTGTAAAGTGGGTCAATATTTGGACAATTGATTTTCTCTCTCTCCTCTCAATCTCAAAATGTTAAAGGACCAGCAAAAAGGGCAGAAAAAGCAATAAACTTTAAGAACAACAAAAACAAGACTTTAAGTATCAGTCACTTTTCTTAAATTGTTTTCAACATGAGAAAACCAAATTTTAGTTATCAAAATTAGAATTTCAGGAGTGAGTAGCCAGCTCAAATTCATGTTGCACAACTCTCTCTTTTTAGGCATAGAAACAAATGATTGGCTGAAGTGAAAACACCAGTTTAATAAACAGAATACATATTTCTTAAATATAAGTTCTACCGAAGCTATCCTCTGGGTTATTTTTAGGATTTCTTTGATTGAAATTCAATCTTTATATAAAAATCCACTGAATTTTTTCACCAAAAAATACGCTTTATGATTTTGGGTGTTTTATTGTTGTTGTTATTATTGTTGTTTGTTTGTTCATTTGCTTAGAAAAATGTGAGGCCTTATCAGGAATAAGCATAGAAATTAAAATTATTTGAAAAACCCCTAAACCACATGAAATTCTCATAGGCATTAATTCACCAAGTATTTCTTAAACATCTATGTAGCAGGTGCTGGGTTTATTGCCTGGCTTAAAGGAACAGCCCAAGTGTAAAAAAGAAAGAGAGAAAAAAAAACCTAAACAAATATTTAAAAAATTGCTTTAATAAAATATTGAGTTATGACATAGGTATATAAATACTGTGAAAAGACTTAGAAGTAAAACATCTTGAAAAAATAAAAATTAGTATTATCTAGAATATTCTGTGTCCCTACTTCTAAAAGAAAGGTATTGATAAATCATTTTCATTGCATTTATCCGAGTCATGATAACAAAAGAAGTGCTTTACTACAAAATGATAAAAAGCAGCAAAAGCAAAAGTTTTTATTTCACAAATTGTAAGTTCTTTAACTTTTTTGGTTGTAGGTGAACACATATTTTATATACTTATTTTTATGCTGAGGATCGAACGCAGTGCCTCACATGTGCTAGGCAAGTGCTCTATCACTGAGCTACAACCCCAGCCCTCATAAACTGTAATTTCTAGATTGGATTATTATAAAGAAAATATCACTGTTATGTATAATTATATGTATAATTTTGATGCACCAATTAAAAATGGGAAAAGAAACAAAACACCTATAGTTCTAATGTGAGATAAAACTTTATTGTGAAGCAAAAATAATAAAATAAAAGAAAGGAAAAGACCTCATGGTAGAAATAATGCATTAACACCAGTGCCCTTAATATGGATCTGCAGGACTTATGCTGGGCACTGGAGCTACAGAACTAGTAAGTTCTGTCCTTAAGGACCCACAGTCTTGAGAAAGATAGCTAAATAAATAATTATAATATATAAGTGCTACACACTTATATATTTTTTCCTGAAACCCTAAGTACAGAGGGCCATTTCTTCTTGTATCTGTATCATCTAGACAAGATAAATCTCCTTGGAGAATACAAAAGAAAAGTACAACCATAATTAGGAGCAGAGCCCAAAGCCTGTAACTAGTAAGCAGACTAGAACAGGAATTCTATTGCTTACTCTTGAGTTGGTGCAAATGTGGCAGATGTGGGTTTGCATAAAAGTAGCTGCTTTAGGTAAGCACAGGTCAGCACCTGCATCCACAAACACAGGTGGTTGGGCAGCATTTTTGATAATTTAGATACTAAATTACAGTCTCCTGTTTCTACCTTCCAAATACCCCCATAAGTTAATCTGGCCTTATTTTTTAACCTCCTTAAAGAGAACCAGGAATTGAAAACCTGCCAAGGGGCTATAAATCCCAAATAAAGTTAATTCCCTGCTCTAGTGGTTCTCTAGCTCTGATCATGAATTTCTTAAAATGTAAATTCCTGGGACCAGCCCACATCTATTGAATTAAATCCACCGGGAGGGGCCCTGAGTGACTTTATTTTTTTATTTTTTTTTCTTTCTGAAACCCTAAGGGATTCTGATGTAGTTAGTTTATAAGCCTCACTTTGAAGAATTCTGCCTTAGGTTACAAAATCACGGGCATGCTACTCAGATAAAAATCAGTATTTAGATCCAAGAGATAATAAAATGTCTCAGCCACGTGGTGTTTTTTTTTTTTTAAGTTAAAACAATTATAATTGTAGGTAGTATAATTAACATGGCCATTGATTCTTGTTGAATAAATTCATGAGTGGGGAATTATGTAGCATAAACAGAGTCATTCTAGACTTCAGCCCCTCCCATGAAGCCACCCCCCAACTGAAAGGTGAGCACTCAAAAGACTGTATACAGATCCTTCCACCCATTTCTATGTAGTTATATATCTTTCAGTATGACACAATTTAAACTTTATTTTAACTTTACAGAAATACTAACTTATTTTTTCACTTCATTTTTTTTATTGTTTTTATTGAACTTCTGTTATCCATCCCTTAACATAGGTTGTCATTTAACAATTTATAGAGATTTCCCAAGTTATAATTATTAATGCATTTCATCATTTTTATCTGTTCTATAATACCTTAGTTTAGACAGGCCATAATTAGCTTAATTATTCTCAACAGATGAACATTTAGGTTTTTCCTCTCCTTTGCTGTTTCAGAAAGCTTATCAGTGAAACATTTTTATGTATACCTCTTTGTGCAAATGTTAAAGAATTTCTTTGGGATGGCCACCTAAATGTGGAATTTGAATCATAAGGTATTAATTTTGGTTTTAAAATATCTCTTTCTTCCGTCTTCTCCTCCTCCTCCTCTCTCCCCAGTACTGGGGACTGAATCCAGAGGGACACTCTACCACATCTACACCCCCAATCATTTTTACTTTTTATTTTGAGGTAGGGTCACTAAGTTGCTGAGGGCCTCAATAAGTTGCTGAGGCTGGCCTTGAACTCTGTTGACAAACTTGATGGGTGGAAATTTTATTTTATAATTTTAATCTGTATTTACCTAATCCTTACTGGATTGAGATTTTTTTTTTTTTGAGAAATCAAATGTGTTATTTCTGTTCATTGCTGATTTATATTCTTTGCCTACTTTTCCATTTACCTATCTCTATTTTTTTCTTGTTGATGTATGGATATTTTAAATAGTCTAGGTGGTAATTCTTTGAAATAATGATGAGAAAAGCAGGAAGAAAACCAGTAACCATATCATACTTATGTGATTGGGGCTATAAATATGAAATCAATATTAAAAGCAATATGTAACTTTGTCTATTTTTTGTTTTTATTTTATTCATAATACCTACTTTCATATAGAGCTGTTTTGTATTTTTATGTAATCCAATCTGTCCACATTGTCTTGCTGATTTCTGATGTCCATACTGTTTCTGTTGCTTCTACATATGCAAAGGAGGTAGTCGCTGAGTAAAGAAGCAAGAGCAGAGTAGAAATTGATCAGAGTTCTTACCTTCAGTCAGCTGGTGGTCAGTGGTACCATTAACTAACACGGGAGATTAAGTTTGGGGAGGAATTGTTAAGTTCTCAATGAGGCATGTTGAGTTCTAGGTTCCAAAAGAACATCTTGGTAGTGATGTCCAGTAGAAAGCTGGAAATATACCCATCATTCATCAAAGAAGCAATTTCTTTATGGATATTTACAGCCCAGGCTGGATGTTCACATTCTGGTTTTGGAATGCGAATCTACTTTCTGTTGTTTACATGAGATCAAAGCCCAAAAATTAGCTAAGGACATATGATGTCAAGCTCCTAGAACCAAACTGATAGCTCCTTCTGGTAAACTCACTTTGCCATAGATCTTTGTTCTTACATTGAAACATAATGTTGCCTATTTTAAAAATAATCCCTTGGTGCAAAAGTTCCTCCCAAGCTCCTTGCAAGGATTACTATCTGTTTGTCCTAACAGCATGATTTTCAAACTGGATAAACAATAAACATTGGTGATAGAGCAATAACCAAGCTTCCTGTTTTGAAAGTTTTTATATTTTATGAATACAGTTTATAACTATTTATAGGATGCCATTATCAACATCTATTATTGATTCACCAGGTTGATATGCAAAACTTCCCATCATCTTCAGAGTAATACTTTGACACTCTGATTGAGTGCCTTGCCCAATATCATAAGTTAAAGTAAGTAAATGAAAGCACTCAAATTTAAATAAAATCTGCCTGAAGCAAGAGGGATTGATGTTGGCTCAGTGCCAAGAATAATGTTTAAGCTCTAAACTCAGGACAAGAGTCTGGACTAAAAACATGGACCTGAAACATACTATCCTTGGAACCTGTAGTTGAAACAAGGCTAGCTTCATGGTCATGAGACTTAGGACCATGTTTGTTTTAAAGTTCTGTTGTTACCATCTTGAAATTCTTAACAATTTTGAATAATGGACCTTATGTTTTCATTTTGCATCAAATCTTTCAAATTATGTGCCAGTCGTAGGTGAATGAAATTTCTTAAGGGAAGTGACTAAATTAAGAACAATGGGTGGGGAGGCTGATGTAGGAGGATAGAGAGTTCAAACCCAGCCTCAGTAACTTAGCAAAACCTTAGCAACTTAGCAAGACTTAGTCTCAAATGAAAAATAGGAAAGGGCTGTGAATGTGGCTCAGTGGTTAATCACCCCGGGTTTAATCCCTGGTGGGAAAAAACAATAGCAAGGCAAGGGACAGAATCTTGTCGATTCTAACATGGAAGGAATGGAAGGATGGGAGGATTGGCAGTGGTAGAATCATCCATTAAGAAGACTGTGAAATAATGATATGCAAATCAGGAAGAAAAACCAATGAGAGGAGATGTGGTAGAATGGGGGAGGAGTTTGCAAGAAAACAGGATGGATCCACAATGTCATCAGCTATAGAGTGATCTAAGCCACAGAAAACTAAAATGACACCTTTGCCTTTTGAGAGGTGAGAAAATGAGAAATCCTGCTGGCAGAGGCCAGATACAGCTCAAGTGTGATGAGCAGGTCAAGATGTGAAGCTGGGGTACACATATCTTCCATTGAAGAATTTTGGTCTGGCAAGGAGGGGAGTACCTGTGAAGTGATGCAGGGCCAGGGGACAGCAATTTTATGAGAGAAATCAGAAGATCTCTTTGCCTGGGGAAATAAGCGTAAAAAGAGGAATTCATGATTCAGGAGAACTTAGTATTGTCCTGAGGTCACATAACAAAAGAATGAGACAGACAGATGACAAACATGCAGTGGGAGAGAAGAAAGGGAAGAAGAGAGATTAGGAGCAGATGAGTAAGGTGGAAGGAAAGGACACTGAAGACACTGGTGCTGGGTAACTTCTGCTTTCTTCCAGCAACATAGGAGTGAGGTTCTCAGTATGGAGCTAGAAAGAGAAGGGATGAAAGTCAATTCCAACCAGAAAGAGAGTCAATCAGGCATGAGCAATGGGAAAATCAGGCTTTAGGACCACTGACTCCCTGAAATTCATGTCAGACCACATCCAGCATTTTCTCCTGTGACTACCATGAATCTGAGAGTCATCTTGACATTCCTGCCCAATGGTTTCCAGTTGTTCAAAATTGTGTACAAAGAAATGTCTCTTGATTGGTTTTGCTACATTCTAGGTCTGAAATTTTTCAGAATAGCATGGCAGAGAGATTTCAACTCTCTGCTTTTGGCAGAATGGGGAAATCATCATATTCAAATGCTCTAATTATACTAATCTTTGAATCAGTGTCATTTCTATGCAAGCCTACAAGGCTCCAGGCATTTTCATATTCATCATCTCATTTAATTCCTTCAATATTCCTGTATCATTATCTTCATCATATAGGTGAGGAAACTGAAACTCCAAGAGTTAAGAATTAAGTTCCAGTCACAGGTAGTACCAGCCAGTATTCAACCTGAGCCTGATACTACTATAGTGGCTGCCCAGCCCCCACTACATGCACTAAAAGGACCTCATCTGTTACTGTTTCATCTAATCTTCATAAAGTTCCCTGAGTTGGATGGAATGCACCCCCAAAGTAAGCTAATTTTAAGTCTATGCTACAGTATAACTTACCTATAGTTTACCAAATTTCTATATGTACCTTGGCCCCAGAAATGTTGTGCATCATGGTTTGTGGCAATGTGTGTTATTTTAGTACACAGTATGGGGATAGTATTGAGCAGAATTAAATGAGACAAGTCTAACTCCTCAAAGGGGCTCTTTTTTTTTTTTTTTTTTTGTACTGGGAATTGAACCTAGAGGCACTTAAGCACTGAGCCACATCCCCAGCCCTTTTTTTATTTTATTTTATTTTTATTTTTTTTTAAGTCATTCGTTTATTTCTCAAGATGTGCACACTCAAGTATTAAGTTGGCCAGGACAACTCATGGCTCCTAGGTATGTACAGGTCCTTCAATGGCTTGGGTTACAGACAACTTCATAGCTAGTGCACCACACACACAAGATAAAACAAGAAGCCTAAAAACCCCAAGCCACTCCAAGAAAAATGAGGGAGGGGAGAAGGGTAATAATGCAGCATCCTGTGGGGGGAATCAATGCACGAGGAGGGGACAACAGAGGGGTGGAAGGCAAGCTAGCTTCAATCTCCATCAACTGCAGCTTCCGTGGGGATGTTCAGGGGATCGAGTTCAACAGGTCCTTCAGGAAGCTCATTGGATCAGTGATTTCTGATAGAAGACCGGCTACATCAAGGAACTCTGCAAAGTTCTCCACTGGCATGAACTCATCCTGGAAGGTCTTCAGGGCCTTGTCAGCAGCTTCGTAGATGGGCATGTCACTGTGACGGATGTACTCGGCCAGAGAGCAGGACCAGCCGCCCTCCATGTTACTGGTAGGCACCTTCTTGAACCTTCTTTGTATTTTATTTAGAGACAGGGTCTCACTGAGTTGCTTAAGGCTTCACTAAGTTGCTGAGGTTCACTCAGATCTCTCCATCCTCCTTCCTCAGCCTCCTCGGCCACTGGGATTACAGGTTTGTGCAATTGTGCCCAGCTAAAACCCAAAGGGGCTTTCTTTTAAGGAGAATTTCTTCTTAGTTTGAATGTGTGGTGAGATCATCAGAAAGTCATATCAAGATCATCAGCCCCAGTGCCCCAGAAAGCATTTTGCACATTGGCTGCCACACTTGTGCCCCAAGGATGGCCTGTCTATGTCCCTGGTAGTAACGGTGTGAATCTCTCCCCATCGTCTCCCCCACCAAGACACACTGAACTCTTACCCTTGCTAGTTCTGTTTCTGGAAGGTTGCTGAATCCATGTCAGGGGTTTCTCACCAGGTTTAGTAACTTGCAAGTGAGAGTTTGCTCCGATTGTTACAGCTGGACAACAGTGATGACCTTCATTCTTATGGGTGCAAGAAAAATGTTTAAGTGTATATATGTCGCTCTATGTTGAATATATGTGTATAAACACATATATTCACACAAAGCCTGTGCCATCAGCAGCTTATCTGAAATTGATTTCCCTAAGGGATAATGAAAATTGGAAGCTTCATCAAAATAAGATGACATGAGTAGCAAATGTTGCCAAAAGCATTAAAATGAATGAGATAGTTATGCTCCTGGCACAGGGCCACCCTGCTTAGACTGCAGCTCTATCTCAGGCCTGCTGGTTAATCAGCAGCCCTCCAAGGACAGCTGCTATTTGGTCGGTGAATGCATTTGTGTTTGGCATGTGTCCGCACGTTGTTGAATATCCGAAGTCTGTCATTTAGCAAAGCAGACACAGAAGGATTCTATTCCTATGATTTGACTGAAGACATCACTGACTAGATATAATTTTTCTTCAGAAACCATATCTTACACTATTCATGGTATTTAATGCAGCATACTTTCCATTCGTGTAATTTACCTCACACCAAAAAAAAAAAAAAATGGGCATTTAAAATATTCTAAATGTTGAGAAGAGTATACTACTTTGGAAAATAATGTCAGTTTTTAAAAAGTTAAACATAAACCAGCCATACCAACTCAGCCATTCCTCCACTATGTGTTTATGCAAGAGAAATGAAAGCAGATGTCCACACAAAGACTTATACAAAAATGTTCATAGCAGCTTTATTTATCATAACAAACATCTAGAAACAACCCAATGTCCATCAACACATGATCAGCAAATGGCAGTATACACATACAATGGAATATTACTTGGCGATATAAAGGAATGAAGTGTTGATGTAATGAAACAGCATGCATGATTCTCAAAATGATTATGCTAAGTGATAGAAGCCAAACCAAAAAAGAATAAATACTGTCCAGTTTCATTTATATAAAATTATGGAAAATGTGAGCTGATCTATAGTGATGAAAAGCAGATGAGTGATTGGGGATACAAGGAAACAACTTCATTAACTTGATTGTGGTGATGGTTACACAGGTCTATGCATATGTCAAAACTTAGCAGTGTTGCCATGTTAAATATGCGCTGTCTATTACATCTCAATAGATTTGTTTATTTAAAAAAAAAGAAAGCATATAAGAGAATGTGGACAAAGAGAACAGGATTGACAATGATAACTCCTGCTCTGTAGGAGTTGCTTAAGACATGGCAAACTCACACAACAGAACGTGAGGGGAAATCACAACATGCACTTTTCTTGCATTAGTTACATATTTCTTTCCACCATCTTTACCTCTTCTTTTCAACTCCTGCCTTATGGTTGACTAAAAAGTGTAATTCTTAAGCTGGAGATTTATTTTCATTGTTAAGGAATTCAGCTTTCATTAACATTTTTCTTCTATTTTTTTCTGCTTTGTTGGGGATTGAACCCAGAATTTTGTGCATGCTAAGCAAGTGAGCTACCACTGAGCAATATCCCCAACAATATTTTTCTTCCCCTTCACTCAGGGTGGGTATATAGGCAATTTAAAAAAAAAAATTAACAGTAACTAATTAAGATGAAATTGAGAGAAAATAATTAGGAGAGGAGCTAGTAGTAGATATAAAGTAAAATTTTATTTTGGGAAGTTCACCAGGACAGAAGAAAGGATACTTATATTTTTAGGGAAATGGGACCAAAGAATACAGAAGGAGATGGAGAAAGAGAGTGTGGGAGTTGAAGCATCATTGAGCAAATGATCTTTTTATGGCATATTACTGGAATAGTCTTGATATGAATATAGGGGATATGATGGAGGTGCTGAGACTTGAAGATTGAGAATATGGAAATATTCCCCATAGGTAATGAATAGAGAGTTGACAAGAGATGGGGAGGGGTGAAGAGGTCGATAACCAGAAAGAAGCAGCATCTGAAATTACCTAACATGATTTTTTGTGAAACTCACACACCATTGTAGGTAAAATTTTCAGCAATGTTAGCAACATTCAAATAGAGGCATAATGAGCCTTCATTTTCAGAATGAAATTAGTATAGTCTTTTACAGTAACTCTTAGTAATAATATAACCTCCTACAACCAGTAATATGCACATCTAGTCCATTGCAGTAACCAAACTTTGAACTGCCCAATTCCCAATGCAGGCTTAATACAGGGGAAAATGTGTTTGAATCTGAAAAAGAGTTGAAGTTATTCTCAACTAGCTACACCATTATGTTAAAAACAATAGTTAGGCTTTGTTTAAATTACATTTCCAAACTTTCATCTACTTTCAGTAACATGTTTCTCAAACATGTACTTTATTGTGTGAAGTAGACTTAGTATTTTTACAACTAACCACAAATATTTTAATCATTTTAATTAGCATTTACTTCCTGCTTACAAGGTGTCAGGTACTGTTTTAAGCACATAGACATATTAACTTATTTAATGCTCATTACAAAGAAGAAAACAAAAGCATAAAGAGGTTAGGCATCTGCTAAATGACAAAACTAGGACTGAAAAAATCTGGCTCCAGAGTCCAGTTTTGAACCTATGCAACATAATATATCATATTATTCATGGTGTCATGTTAAGTTTCAATTATTCCAAATAACCAGGGCTCATGAGATAATCAGAAAGCAACTTTCATTTTGATTTCCACTGTCCTTTAACATTGTTCCATAGGACTAGTACCTGAATGAAATTAGAATAGTCTTTTATAGTAACTCTTAGGAATAATATAACCTCCTACAACCAGTAATATGCACATCTAGTCCATTGCAGTAACCAAACTTTGAACTGCCCAATTCCCAATGCAGGCCTAATACAGGCTAGCAGTCTGTAGGTGGTGGTAGAAGGAGAGACTTTCTCTCTCTCTTCCCAAACTTGCACTTTTAACCTTCCTGCCACGCTTTGCTAGTTGTGGTTTCTGACACCCACCTCTAGGGCCAAAAGTGGGAAGAAGATCTAAAGTGACAGGAAATGTATCACCTAACTAGCAACACTGTGGTGTATTTTCTAGCTACTAGTTGAAACCTGACTAGCGGCATATTAGTAGGTTTTTTTGGTTTGTTTTGTGTTGTTTTGTTTTACAATCTCTCTACCACTCCTAGAGATTTCTCACTTGCAGTTTCTTTGAGTAAGACAAATTTGGCTGATAATCAGCTCTTTCCTCAACTCCCTAGATCTGTGACAGTTGTTTTCTATTATGGTTTTTAGACAGCTGTCTTGAACATAAGTTGGGATGACCCTGCCTGGCACTCTCTCCCACTGAGCCATACCTGATCCTTGAGAAGCATTCAAGTATCTTTTGCCCTAACCAACTCCAATGGTCCAGGCCACTAACACAGCCACCACTCCTTTGTTCATCCATCCTATTTATATCTTCCACAAGGGATAAAGGAATTCAGTCAGCCTCAAACCATAAACTATAGAGGACACATATTAGTCCCTCTTATCTTGACTTACCCTTCCATTTGGTAAAAATAACTTATAGCATGTCCTTAGCTCTCTCCAAAAAGTTCCTCCTGTAATCTTCAATCTTAGACCTTTCATTTCTTTTGTTTATTTTCCAATGAGTGTTTGTAGTTGAGCATCTGAATTTCTAACAAGACAATTCAGCAAGGTTACTAGATATAAGATACAAACACAATGGTAACGAAATAGAAAATATAATTTAAAAATCTCATGCATGATATCAACAAATATTATAAGATATTCAGAAATAAATCTAACTTCATCTATATAATACAGTGATAAAAAAGTCAAAAATTATTAAAGAATATAAAGGAAGGTCCCAATAATGATTAATTATGATAGGTGTATAGATAGGAAGACATAATATCATAAAGTCATCCCTTCAAAATTATCTCCAAAAACAGTATACAAATTAAAAAAACTATCATAAAATGTTTAATGTCATTTGGCAACTAATACAAAGTATATACAAAATGTTAAAAGGCTGGGGGTTCCAAAAAAATCTAGAAAAAGAAAAAAATAGAGGAAAATTTTGACCTATACGATTGCAATATTTATTTTAAAGTTATGAGGAAATGAAGGTGATATATTGGTGCAAGAATAGACAGACTAAATAATAGAGACTCAAAAATAGATCTAAGCACATTTGAGAATTTAGTTATAAGATTAAAAATCAATAAACCATTCAATAACTTTAACCAGTGGACAAATAGAAACACTCCAGCCTCAAAGCCATTGCAAACAAAAATTCTACAAAGATTAAAATTTAAGTGTTAAAAACATGTTGGCAAGGATGTGGTAAAAAAGGTACACTCATATGTTGTGGTTGGGACTGCAAATTGGTACTATGGAAAGCAGTAATGGAGATTCCTCGGAAAAATGGGAATGAAACCACCATTTGACCCAGCTATCCCACTCCTTAGTTTATACCCATAGGACTTAAAATGAGCATACTATAGTGACACAGCCACATCAATGTTTATAGCAGCTCAATTCACAATAGCTAGACTGTGGAACCAACCTAGGTGTCCCTCAATAGATGGATGGATAAAGAAAATGCGGTATATATACTCAATGGAATATTATTCAACTTTAAAGAAGAGTGAAATTATGGCATTTGCCAGTAAATGGTAGGAGCTGGAGAATATCATGCTAAGTGAAATAAGCCAATCCCACAAAACTAAAGGCCAATTGTTTCTCTAATATGTGGATGCTAATTGACAATAAGGCAGGGGGCACTAGGGAAGAGTAGCATTACCTTAGATTAGGTAGAAGAAAGTGATGGGAGGGGAAGAGAGGGGATGTGGGGATAAGGAAAGATAGTAGAAAGAAATAGACATTATTACTGTATGTATATATGTGACTACATGACCAATATGATTCTACAACATGTACACTAAGAAAAATGAGAAATTATATCCCATCTACTGTCACATATAACTAATTAAAACAAAAAAAATTAAAAAACCAAAACATTAAGAATGAAATATCTGAAACTATCTTATGATATTGGGGAAGGCAGGAATTTCTTATAAAAAATATAAAAAGCGCAAATCAGGGAAAATCATAACTAAGTTAAAATGGAAAGTATCTGTCAGTCAAAAAATCTTATAACCAAATTAAAGCAAGATACAAAGTGAGAAAAGGTATTTGCATGCATATGAAAAAATAATCTTATGTTAAGATTACACAAAAAGTTTCAATCACAAAATATAAAAATACTGGCAACTAACATGAGCTGTATAAAGAATGGAAAACCTGAAATGTCAATATACCTACAAAAACATATTCAGTCCCAGGAGTCGTTGAGGTGATGAAAATGAAAAAAAAAAACTTCATTCTTTACACATTATACTAAAAAACAACTAATAAGTCTAAGAGGACTAAGCATTGGAGAGGAAGAAAAAAAACAGGAATTTCTACTCACTGCTAGTAAAAGAATAAAGTGACACAGCAATAGATTGTCTCTATAAAATCTTTTTAAAATGAAGCAAGTAAGGAAAAATACTGATAATTAAAATCTGTGTAGTAAATACATACATTTTCATCATTTGATAGCTAAACTTTACACACATTTTAACCTTTTATTTTGAAATATTTTCAGTCACACAAAAGTTGCAGAAATAGCACAAAGAATCTGCAAACATGTCACCCATATTCTACAAATTTCAGCATCTTACATAGCCACAGTCCAACATCAAGAGATCAGGAAATTATAACAATACACTACTATCTAGCCTCACAGACCTAAATCAAGTCTATCTGAATTTTTTTACTTAAAAAAAATTATAATCCTACAGTCCTTTTGATTTTAGATGTAGGCTGGTATTTAAACTTATACGAAGACTCATTCAAGTTGCTGTCAGCAAGGAGAAAATGTGTTCCCAGTCATGAGGCTACCTATGAAGGTTCACTACACAGGTGACAGGAATCACTTCTCTGTTTCCTGAAGATATTCAGGACAGATGAGGGTCAGATAATTGATAAAAAGATTCAAGAAGACATTTTAATTCTATAGATATTTTTATTTCCAAATGCATTAGATAGGAAAATTTTATCAGTCAAGTAAGTTTTAGATAAATATGGCTTATATTTTTATTATGGAAGATTTAGAACTTATAAAAAGGTAATTCATTTGTTCTTAGACTTACAATGGGAATTTAAATCTTAAAGATGTTTACTTTATGGATCTTCAGATAAAGACTGAGTAAGTTTAAAAAAATAGTCATAATGTTTTATTCATTCTCCTTTTTCTCAACAAATCTTTGATGATCCCTCCATCCCTCTATCCCTCCCATTCAGTTTCTAGGTTTTCACTGATGACACAATGTTGTCTAGATGCTTAATTAAGAGAATACCTGGAATTTGGAATAATCCTTCTCCATAGACTTTAGAGGTAAATAACTTTATGTCTCAAATGACTTAAGTGCCTGAGAACCAGGTTAGGGATCAAGTGTTTGGGGTTTTTTTTTGTTTGTTTTTTCAGAACTCTTCAAGGCTTCTGATTCTCTTAGTGATGAGACTCAACATCAGAGGAACAGAAAGAGTGGACAAGCTGGTGAGAGCAGGAGTGAGAGTGTGAGGAGCAGGGGAATCTTAGATGGGGATCAGTGCCAACCTGCAACCTTCTGAGCCCACACCCAGCTGCCCACCTTCACATTGAGGATAACAGCCTCCTGGACTTGCTCTTAGCAGCTGGTTAGATATCTCTCTCTCTCTCTCTCTCTCTCTCTCTCTCTCTCTCTCTCTCTCTCCAAATTTTCCATTTCTTAAGTGTCAACTGTAGAAGTGTGTACAAAAGTCAGAACTCTGGCCTCTACTTCAAAAATATGGAATCAGAATTTCCAGGAAATCCATATACTTAACAAGTGGCTCAGTGAAGTCTTAGAAGCAGGCTGGCTGAAACACAGGAAAGGAAACACATTAGGGCAGGTTTGTTGGCACCCATCTTAAACTGATGAAGCAACCTGAGCTAAAGGAGCTCAAGTTTAAACCTGGTGTTGTAATAGGGGTGGAATCATGTCCACAGCCAATAGATCAGGTTAAGAGATTCATCTGTCCTATATAGGGGGTATGGGGGTATGCAATAATAATACCTGTGCCAGATACCAAAATAGTTCAATGAGTTGAACAAGGCTATGAGGTCCACAAAACCACCCTCCCATGCACCAAGGTATCCCCATTCCACTTTATGTTCATTGCTTCTAAGCTCCCTACACGGCTTCAAATTACCCACTTGACCAAAATGACTGGAAGAATGGGGGAAGGAGGGAGAGGAACAGCTAGACATGCTGCCTGTGACCAAGTCAAAACTACTCTGTTTCATCATTTCATAAAGGTGGTGGTGGTATAGGGTTTTCCAGGTAACAAAGAGGCCAGTTACCAGTCCCCAGGGACAATAATTTGTGTTGGAAAGATGCCATAAGTTTAGAAAATTGCTCACATCGTGGATCTTCACATCTCAAAGGAAAAAACAACAAGAATGGGGGGGCAGGCACAGAAGGGCTGAGAAGCTGTTAATTTATCAATCTGCAAATCTGGGACCCAGCCAAACTCTGTAGCTGTCAAATCAAATATGCACCCAAATTAAAACATTTTCTCTCATAATGACTCATAAGAAGGCCCTTCTAGGAGTTCAATTTGTAAAAATTCATGGAGACAAGAAGTAGAACAGAGTAAAAGCAAGTATTTAATGCTACAATTGAGAAAAGGAAAGTCAACACATCTAATTATATTTCATATGGCACTTATTTACCATATGTATTGAAAATTTAGAAATTGAGGAAGTTTTGGAACTACTGCTAAAACAGGGAGAAATGTAATTAGAAATATAATAATTGCCAGTGTAGCGTCAACATTAAGTGTGATATGTTTGCTGCCTCCATAGCTCCATAAGATTGTAACTATCGTTGCCCATTTTACATACGAAGTAACTAGCACTTGGAGGTGCTAAACTAATTTGCCAAGCAGAGTGGTTTCCAAAGTCCGTTTCATCAACTGTAGAGATTCTATTACTATATTTCTTAGGCTTATGTCCCACTTCTTTAAGATGCCTCCCCATTTCTGTGTTTAAGGATGGCTTATCTTGATGGTCACTGTTTGTGATAGTCTTTCAACTCCTATGTCAAACACTCTAAGACTGCTTTTTTAAATTCTTCTTTGTCAGTGCACTTCATCCACCATCTTCACTGGGTTCCAAGCTACTGAGAACTGAGTTCATGCCACATTAGTTCCTCATCTTCTTCCCTGATCTCTCTGCAGTAGCAGGTATCTATTAGACAATGCTAAATGTGTGTTACACCAGTGAGGATCAGAGCACTTAAGTGATTTGGAGCTTAAACAATAAAAAAAAAATGCTAATGACATTGTAAAAGCCAACTAACTTATTTTGAGATTAAATTCTTGGTTCTTATTGAGGCAATGTTCAAGTACAAGAGTTTATGGCTCAAGATTATTATTAAGAGAAATGAATGAAATGAGCCTACTAGTTTTATGACCCATACACAATGGAACATACATTTTGTAAACCACTTCTTTGTCAATCTCTTCTCGGTCATCCTCATCTTACCAACAGTTAATGGCCATGTCTATGTTCTCTAAGAAGAAGCAATGATTTGAAAAATGAAGATTGATTAAACTGCAGGATTTTCAAATATATCTATTTATCATCACTAATTACACTATGACTTTCTAACTATTTCAAAGTAATTTATAGGAATGAAATTCATTATTCAGAAAAACCAGTGACAGATGTCAAGGATGGAGGTCCTGCTAATCAATGTTTCCTTTCTACAGCCTGCCTGTTTCTCCATTAATGCCCTATCTCCATGATCTTAAGTAGGAATTATTCACAGTGTTAACAGAAAACTGGAGGCACTCTTCAGAGAATGGTTGACAACTCTCTACCAATCAGCTTTTTTAAGTTTCAAATAAAAAAATCAAAAGTAAGTTTATTTGCTTTACCAAGTTAAAAAAAATTCTTCTGAAGTATTATCAGTGAAATAGGTGGAATTGCTGTTTTGTTGCCTAAGGAGGCAGCTGAAACACAGTGAGATATCCTTTTGAAGAGATGATATTTAACCATTATTAAAGTTATTGCTCTTGTATCTTATACACTGTACAGAAGTTGTCTTATCGGCATGCTAAAGCAGGTGGCTTTTCAGTAAGTTATAATAATCCAGTTTGTTGTCAAGCACACACATCCTCCTGTTGAATCTACCTTAGTTGAAGCTTTTAAAGTGATGACTTCATATATACCTAGAGCGTTGCCACTTTATGTCATCAATTTACCACTTAATAAGTCACTTCACCTAGATTGTTCTTGTGAATTTGAATCAACTTGAGGTTCAAAGATGTCATAGGTTTGACCACTAAAAAGTGAGTATGAATATGATTTTTTAGGCAATCCTGACTTTATCATGTTGGAATATATTTAAAGAAGCACAAAATACATGGAGAAAATATGATGTTGTTCATCATGAGCATAGTACTCATGAAAATGTATCTCATGGCTAGAAACAGAAATCATGCCTTTTAAAAAAAAAATGAGAATGGCATGGGGAAAATTGGTCAAGAACAGTTAATCCCAGAGAAAATACCTCTGTAGGAACTCTGCAAGGTCAGTGTTTCCTCAATTATTCACTGTCTACTGTCATTCTAATTGCAGATAATAGATTGGTCCTGCATGTTGAAGGTCTCTGCCTACCTCTGTATTTCAAGGGTATCCTCAACTCTAAACTTTCTGGACTTTAAGAGCAAAAGCTAACACAGTGATGTCTGTTAAAGAAAATTCTGCCTCCCCTGTGTCCCTATAAAGAAGTATGGGTAATGAAATGCTAGGAAATTTAGCTCAGTTAAGTTCTCTGTACCCACAAATGAATTGCACAGGAGCAGGAAGATATTCATCATATTACATAAGTGGCATAAAACAGATAAAAAAAATTTCATCTAAAAAAATAATAGGCAAGTTTTCTGGAGTTAAGCTGGCCCTGCAAAATTAAATTATAAATTTTGTTAACACAAGTCTGGGCCTGAAAATATTTAGACTGATACAAGTAGGAAGATGCAAACTGAAAATTTGTCTCATAGCAATAGAACTGCAGATTGGATTATGGGTCTGACTATCAATGGGCATATAAGGTGAATCTAAAATGTCTCATTATCCTTGTGTGCACAGACTTGTTTGAAAACAACTTTCAGAGTTTAGCTTTATGGTTAAAATGAGTTAAGGTCACTGCTTGAATTTCTGCCCAAGTGAGTAGTTATCCTTTTTGCTATGCCCATGAACTACAACTTGCTTACTCAAAAAACCCAAGGGGCCAAGCAACTAATTTAAATGAATAAAATGGAACTGTGGCAAACATTGAGGAGGGGTGAGGACTGTGGCAATTTGGAGAGTACAGGCCCCACCCTAAGGAGTAGGTTCTACCCCCAGAACCTGTATCTAGCTTCCAGCTTTGTTGATAAAAGGGAATTTGCTCCCAGTATTATTAGGTCTGATTTTTTTAAGAAAAGCCAAAAAATTAGGACATTTATGTAAATAATCTTCCAAATTTTTAACATATCCAACTAACTGGTACATGTTAAAGTGACTTTGAAGGCAACCAGAGCTATCTCTGAGGTAGAATTGGCTTTGGATCCATCAATTTGCAGTCCCTTCTTGGACCTCTAAATTAGGCCGTTGATCTGAAAAATGATTATCTTTCCATTCAGGTGGAAGAAGCAAGAGTATAAATCCATCTCTTCTCCTGAGAAAGAACCCCTGCTACCTTTAGGCCTTCCTAACCCTGGGTCATGCAGTGGATTAAATGGTAGTCCCTTGAAAGATACATCTAAATTCTACTCCCTGGAACCTGTGAATGTGATCTTATTTTGAATTACAGTTCTGCAGATGTAATGCAGGTAAGGACTTTGGGATGAGATTATCCAAGATTACTGAGGATGGGCCTACATCCAATAACAAGTAACCCTATAAGAGACACACAGGTCAGACACAGAGAAGAGGGGATAACCATGTGGAGGTGGAGGCAGAGAGTGGAGTTATTCAGGCACAAGCCCACCAGAAACTGGATAAGGCAGGGGACAATCTCTCCCACCAAGCCTTCAGAGGGAGTATAGCCCTGATGATACCACAATTTTGAAATTTTAGTCCCCAGAACTGTGAAAATAAATTTCTATTGTTTTCAGCCAAGTATTAAGATTTTCTTTTAAGCCCTAGGAAACTAACATAGGCCCAGTAACCACCCTTCTTAGCAGGACATCTTTAAACATACCTCCACCACCTGGCACAAAATTGTTCCTCTGAGAATGGCTCAAGAAGTTGCACCAAAAGTTAAAAAGCAACTTCTCTACTTAAACTCAAGTCTTCCTGACATAAAATGCTTATATAACCCGTGGAGAAAATCAAGCTTCAGAGAAAAGCATCCTTCAGGGGAGACATAAGAACATCTGGGTCACTCACTCTCTCACCTAGGAAGATGGTGCAAATGGGAGCCCAATCATATCTTAATTCTAACCAATGATAACTATTCTCCATTCCTTTCTTCTAAGGCAAGTGTGATGGCAGTAACCCAGGCATTGTTGAAGGAATTAAAGGCTATCAAGTCAAGAGCCATTTTTAAAATTCTAGGTCCTTAACTAAAGGTGAATTTAAACACCAAAGCTGACACAGTAGATTTTACACGAGGGGAAAGAATGAGATCCATTAGAGGCCACGGAACATGAGGATTATCCCATTCATTTATCATTTTCTTAAGTGATCATTTTGAATCACCTGTTCTGTCCTCAGTGTGATTTCTCCTAAAGCCCACTAGAGTAATTGAGAATATTTTATGTTTTCTTCAGTATTTCTTCCTCAAAAAAAGAAAGAAAGAAAGAAAGAAAGAAAGACATGGCTATCAGGCAAAAAGTACATATGTGATATCTTCCCAAATGCCTGATTTATGAGACACTTACTTATAAAATTATAGGAAGCAGAATTCACTGCTCCTTTGTGTTCCCATGTCCTTGGTAGGTTTTTTAAGCCTTTGTTTTATTCATACACTCAATGTATTCTGCACTTCTATTTATCCATCAGTGAACTAAACCTTCCAACAAACTAGGTACACATTTGTCTTTTCAGCAGTCCCCCATCCAATGGGAGAGCCAAAAATGGAACAAAGAACCACAGAGCAAGAGGATGAATGTCGTCCTAGAGACAGGTACACTGTGCTTGGAAGCAAAGAAAAAAGAGTGTCAAGTTGAACTGGAGATGGTATCACAGGGGAAATGCCTGTGGAGCCAGGTCTCACAGTGTCTTTAAACATGAGGTAGCTAAGGGTATTCCAGCCAGAGGAAATGGTATGCTCAAAGATATAGACAAACAGAGGAGTAGGGAGTGGAGTATGGCACGTTCAGGAACTGGTAAGAAATTTGAGATGGCTTCAGAGGTGAGTGCAGAGGATGAGAAGGGAAAGTGGGTGGCTGGCCCCTTCCTGGTGATCTCTGGGGACTGTCCTCCATTGACCAGGAGAGGGCCTCTATTGTTCTCTGCCTGGACTTCCACATAGTCCAGGCTCAAGGCTTGAGTCTTTGTCTCCACAATGCCATGAGAGTAAGCTTTATAACATGACGGTTCACATGATTCTGTGGTTGAAAACCTATAAGTCCAGTCTTAGTGCCTCTAGGATCAAGACCCAACTCAACCAGGCCCTGCAAGCTTGTGTTAGTTTGCTGGGACTGCCATACCAACATGCCACAGTCTGTGTGGCTTGAGCAATGGGAAGATGTTGTCTCATAGTTCTGGGGCCTAGAAGTCCAAGATCCAGATGTCAGCCCATTTAGTTTCTTTTGAGGACTCGGGTATGGAAGGATCTATTCCAGAACTTTCTTCTGAGCTTTATAAGAACAGATGGAGTCACAAGGAGAAGAGTGCCTCTTCTCCTTGTGACTCCATCTGTTCTTATAAAGATCCCCATCAAATTGTATTAGGGCCCAATCTTTAACATGATTACCTCTTTAAAGATCTTATCTCTAAGATGGGCATGGTGGTACAAACCTATAATCCCAACACACTTGGGAGGCTGAGGTAGGAGGATCCCAAGTGGGAGACCAGCCTGAGCAAATTAGTGAGACCCTGTCTTAAAATAAAAATTAAAAGAGTGGCCGGAATTAAAATTAAAAGTTGTGGCCTAGCAGTAGAGCACTTGCCTAACACATGTGAAGCAATGGATTCAGTCTGCAGCACCAAGTAAAAAATAAGTAAATAAAATAAAGTAATTGTATCCATCTACAACTACAATTTTTTTAATTAAATGAGGTATGTAAGACACCACCACAAAAAAAAAATAAGTAAATAAATAAAGAAATACCTTATCTCCAAATACAGTCATGTCTGAGGTGCTGAAGGTCAGGACTTCAAATTATGAATGGGCAGGGTCAGGGACCATTCAGCCCATAACAAGGCTCATCTTTCATTGCCCTCATGCACCTCACAGTGGTTTCTCATATATAGTTTATAGTCAGCGCTACAAGCACTTCCAAAGATATACCAAGTCATGCCTTAGGTCTCTTTTTTCTGCCTAGTAGGTGTTTATTTGAGAGGCAGTAGAGTGCAATGGTTAATAGCACTAACTCTAAAAAAGAAATCCATCTTTAAATCCCAGATTTACCAATCAATTTTTATGTGACTTGGAAAGTATGGCTTAACCTTCCTAATCTATTTCCTCATTTGGAAAATGGCAATTGTACCATTTTTTCATAAAGAAAAATTAATAAATATGTGTAGAGAATTTTGAATAGTGTTTAATATGTGGTAAATGCTGCTCAAATGTTGGCTATTCCAGTTACTCTCTCCTGGCAGACTGCTCTTCATCGGGGAGAGCTTGGTTGACCATCACTTCCGAGAAGCCTTCTCTGACTTCACATCCTGGACTACTGTACCAAGCAAGCACTTCAGGTATGTTGGTTACTGGTTGCTCTCCCATTAGCCCATGACTCCTTGAAATCACAGACCTCTCAGAGAGGAAAAAGCTTGGTCTCTGAGGTCAGAGAGGCTGGGTCACACATCTCTAAGCAATTTAATCTCTCTAATCTTTGATTTCCTGCTCTAGAAAATGGACACAATAGTCAAACTTCACTGAGACATTGTCAAGAACAAATAATATTAGACACATAAGGGATATTTCTGTTAAAGAGTTAGGACCAATGATTATTAGCTATTATTATTATAACTCTGTATAGTCAGTGCATTTAAAAAATTAAAATAAGTTTCTTTCTTAGGGGCCCTATATCTATCTCTTTTCAAGAGACACAATTTAAAACCCCACATGTCTTATCATTGGCCATCGGGAAAACCTTAGGAATAAAGTTCCTTAAATGGGAACAGCAGGGAAGCAAACAAGGAAAAAATAAAACACTCTTGGTTTTATTTGGTAATGAAACAAATTACACAAAACTTAACCTGGAAATGAAAGTCCATGGGGAGAAAAGCTTAAGTAGAGAACTTACAAGCAGACCCAAGGGATCCTCCACAGCCTAGACCAAACCACCATTCCTCAGTGACAGCACCTTCCTTCAGGATATGTCTCCCAATGCTTCTCTCAAGAGGCAAAACAAAGTTGAAAAGGGCTGTGATCACCTCCAATATTTTTCTTTCCTTTCAATATCTTTTTCAAAATTAATATTCTGTTTTTTTTCTTATTTTTTCTTATTTTATTGTTATTTATATAACAATATAATTTGGCCAATATCATTCCCAAGTATTTTCCCTATCCTTCTCTTCCTCCCTCCTTCTGGTCCCATTCCTCCACCTCTTTTCTTCCCCTAGTTTCTTTTCTCTTACTCTACTGATCTCCCTTTGGTTTTCATAAGAACTCCCTTCCCAGCTTTCTTGTCTGCTCTCCCTTCTAACTTCCACATATGAACCTTAACTTTCTGAGCTTGACTTGTTTCACTTAACATAATGTTCTCAAGTTCCATCAATTTTCCTCCAAATAATAAAATTTCATTCTTCTTTATGACTGAATAAAACTCCATTAAGTGTATATATACCAAAAATCTCTTATGTGTATATATACCACATTTTCTTTATCCATTTATCCATTGACAGACACCTAGACTGGATTCCATAGTTCAGTTGTGAATTGTGCTTTTATATTCTATTATTATTTTGTATTTCTACAAATAGGGGCAAAAGAAAGTTGCCCCTTATCAGAAAATGCAGATAGCAATTTAAATAAAATTTCTTAACATTCATAATTTCCCATTCCCAAACGCACAGTTTGTTGTATAGCTTTTGCGTTCCTTATAAAACAAGATCTAGATAGAGATATAAATTACAGATACAGATAATTAATTATGGCTGGATATATTTATATACATAGGTGTATAATCACAGCTATGTCTGTTCCTAAATGCAGATATCGGTCTACAGACTACCACAAACAAGTACAAAGATTATTCAAAATGAAGGCATTTTATTAGGTGGAAGGGCTTTTGATTCATGATCTGCCTTCTGCACTCAAATTAAGATATATCTTGTTTAATCACAACCCCTCCCTTCTAAGGAATGAAATTCCCCTGGATTGTTCCTCGCTAGTCCAAGTCCAGCTCTGCTTTCCTCAGGGTGGCCTCTCAGTGAGCCCAATTTCTCTGTGGGTAACCCAGTCCAGGAAGTCCTCAGATTTTCCTACCACAAAGAACTGGCTGCTCCGGTAAGGTCTGGGCTGAAGTGAACAAGGACTGCGAATTTCAAGCCAGTACATTTGACTCGCAGCTAGGGTTTCCTTTTACCCTCCAAGACTCAGGCATGACCCTGGAGCATGTTTCCCAGGTGCAAATATCCTTTTCAAAACAGAACCAGATGGGGTCTCAGATTTAGTGACAAAAATCTACTAATTGTAGATCATAGATAACATGTAAATTATCTGAAAAGCTAAGGGCTTTATAACTTACCCTTGAAACAACTCTTTGAGGTAGATATTGCTGTTATTCCCAGATAAAATAAGAGGAATCTGAAGCTGAAGGAAATATCTAAAGTTTGAGTCACTCGTGACATTGCCTGACTCGCTTGCTTGACTCATGACATGCTGCTTCTAAGTTTCTTGCAGGAGATGGAGGAAACACCCACAACATGAGTTCTAGCTGCTAGAGTTCTCTTTCCCAAGATGTCTGGCTGAGAAAGAGCTGTGTCAGCAGCTCTGCAGGATGATCTTAGGGGTGTTAGGACCACTGCTGAGAAATCATGTCTCTGTTACAAAAGCTGGTGGCACAGGTTTCAGAAACTTACAATTACATCCTTCTCCCTAAGATGGTCTAGAAGTTTGGTTCAATCTGATGGCCATTTGAAGTCTAGAGATGCTATGTGTCTGATGTTCAGGGAGTCATCCTGAGTGCTGCATGTGGGACTCAGAGCAGCTGGTCAGGGCTCTACCTAGACCAGCTTGGCCTTGGAGCACTCATCCCCCCTAGGGAAGACTTGGTGATTACATGGGAAAACTCTGCATCAGGCTCATTTATAAATATAATTTAATATTGTTGAAATACACTGACCTGGAGTGAAGATCTTCCCATTTAAATGGATAATTTTCCTTTGTTGAGTATTTTCTAAAGCTCCATTATTTTTTTAAACTTTTATGAGCTCATTCCTGCCTCCTCTCCTATCAATGGATTGTTGACAGACTGAAATTGGTCCTGGTTATTCCATGTTTGGGTAAACGTGGACCTTGTTCCCTTAAATCCTGGTTTGATAAGGACTAACAGGAAACCAAAAACGAAAAAAGTTAAGTAAAAAATATAAATCTTGCATGGATTAGCAATGCCATATTCAAAATAGAATATGGAATAGAGTATTCAAGAGCTTAGCACATTTGTATCTTAAGATTTATTTTCGTATAATTTACCCTCAACTTGCATAACAGTGATCAAATGAAGGAGAGCATAGATTTAACTGTGAGATCCAGTTATGAGCATAAACACAGGAACACAGTTGCCCAAGCAATGGCCTTAGGTTGCAGAAGCACAGATTCCAGCTGAAACATGGAAACCTCGTTTTTCCCCACATTACACTCCTCTGACAGCTGTTTCAGCAACACAGCGGGATAAACTTTGAACAGTGAGGGATGTGTCTTCCACAGTAGCTGTAGCTAAGTAGGTGGGGTAGTAAAGAGGTAGATATTTCATAAAAAGGAGTCCTTGGGTTTCAGAGAGATCTCACATGATGACTTTCATTTTTCCTATGACCAAGGGGGACAGAAATGATGGCAAGGGTAGCACAAGAAAGTAGTAAAAGTCTAGCCTCTGTGGAGAATGAGAGAAGGATCTGAGATAAGTAGATTTAAAAAAAAAAAAATGATACAAAGCACTGCAAGGGGAAAGCTGGACCTGGAAACCCTGAATGTATAAGGGGCAGCCGTGGGTAGTCAAATGACAGGTAAGAATAATAGATAATCAGGTAGGTCCTAGTTTGGAGATTGGGGAGGAAGGTGCAACAGAAAGTCTGCAATGAGTGAAGCATTCTGTGCCCAGTTTGGATAAGGAAAGAAACATAGCAATGAGTGAGGATAAGCCATGGGGAGAGAGAGAAGCACGAAAGGGCTGGAGTGTTGGAGGGAATGAGATTGGATAATAAACACAGTGGTAATATGGAAGGAAGGGAGTAGGAAGAGTAGAAAGCTGACCAGTGATTGACATATTAGAGTTTAAAGTACTAGAGGGGATGGAGTACCAGTTGGTAAGACTCTATCAATGAAAACAGGTGATTGGGAAGGAGAGAACATGCAGGGTTAAGGATGACAGAACCTCGAGGCTCCTTTGTTGAGCATTCCATTAGGATTCAAGAACTAATGTTGTCAATGCTTTATTTGTGTAGTGACATTGTATTATTACCTTATTATAGGCCCTCTTATTATAAGCCACTTCCAATACTTGCAGAATAAAGAAAAATAGTCAGTGAGATGAACAAAATATAAATCATCATTGGGTCTCAGATGTGGTCAAAATTATGTGGATTAGGTAGTTCAGGGATGTGAATTTCTTCCTCCTCTTCTGGGGCTGTGCACATTTCTCATCTGCTCTACTCAGTCTTAGGTCCCCCAGTGGAGGCCTGCAACTCCATCCCTGCATCCTGTTGCAGTTCTGAGCAGAGTTGCCTACACCACATTATTGTTCAATGAAACTTCATTGAATTAACAGCTTGAGAAAATAGTTCTAAGACATCCTCATATGCTCATATACTGATTGTATAAGTGCTCATGTTAATGTTCATAATACTTTCTACATATGCAACTTGAGTCCAGTTGCATAGCTGGAGGGTTCAGGATGATGAAGAGAGGAGGTTTGGATGCTGCTGAAGATAGGGACAAAATCTGCTGGAGCTTCCAGACCCCCCTGCTCAGTACAGGGCCCAGAAAATAGATGCCAATGAGTTCCAGATGAGAAAGATGACTCCCCACCTTATAAAGAATCTGCTTCTGACCTCTAGCTGCTGAGAGGCAGAAGACTCTGTGTCATCAGGAGCCCAAACCCATCCAAGCAACCTCACCTCTCCACACAGCCTCAGGCTCTTATAAGGTTATTTATTTTTTTGCTTATTTTTTCCTTAAGATCAATCTAATATGTACTTTTGATCTTAATGAAGGCAGGCACTTGAGTAATTTTATAAATAAATAATTTACTTCCCAGTTGGGAGGTACTTACTCTATTGTAGAATAATGTGTTCCGAATGCTAGTGATTTCAAGTCCAGAAATGAGAAGTAATGTGGTTTTGATAGCATTCCACTGCCTGTTCTTAGCCAATCTCTGAAATTGTTGGAGGGTTGGGAATGCTGCAGCTCATTGAAGGGACATTGTGACAAAAAGGAAAAATTCTTATAAACACTGGAAGGACAGGCCTGAGCTTGGCTGGGCTGGGCAAGATGATCCTCCCCTGCTGATAAGGTCTCTGTTTAGAACCAGGGAAACTGGCAGAACAGGGTAGGAGCAAGCCCTGAGCAGTGCATCAGGATCGATGGTTTGACAATACATATTTTTTGGAGGCCATCTGGGGATTAAATTAACATATTTAAAGTTCAAAAGGGAATAGAAATTCATTACTAGAATGGGAGAGGTCATTTTTTTCCTGGATTACTCCCAAACAGAAAATTGAGAACAGGATTTGTTGCAGTAAAAACCCAAAGGGATTGTTTTTTTCCTTCAGCAAAGCCAACAGATGTTTTCATTCTTTTTAGAGCCAACTCTCGGTTAACCAGCACTTGGACATTCTGTTTTTTCAGTTATTCATTTAACTTTTTCTTTTTTTAAATGCCACCAATCCTGACAAGATATTCCTTCTAGTCAGTGTTTAAGTGATTGCTCTCTTTGTTAGAATATTTCCTACAGTTGATCAGAACAGAAAGACAAAGGACAGACAAGGCTTCTTTTCCTATTTAGACATTTGGACTTCCTTTATCTCCCCTCTGCTTTTTCCCTCTTTGCCATTATTCTTTCCCATCCTCTCTTGCATGCTCCCAGCTCTCCTGTCCTCTTCCTGATACATACATCCTTCCCAAACATCCTCACAAGTACCCCTCCCTGTGGTGTGACACAGGACAGTTAAAAATTCAGGACAGGCTGGAGAGTTTAAATGCTAACACTTCATAAATAACCATAGCAGTCCTCATTCACTGAAGTATTTTTTTTTCCAATTTGAAGATTTTTTTTTAAAAAAATGTAACATGAAAGATGGTACTACCAATTTGTTGAGAACCAGATCAAAAACTCAAAGTCTGGAGATCCTGGACCATTGGACAGACACATGATGTAATCTACACCCTCCTCTGAGAGGACAGGAAGGTGTAAGTAATGTAGTGTGCCAAACTCTCTTGTATCATTATTTCAAGAATATTCTAGATGCCACTACTTTATTAAGCAGATGAAGAAATTAAATTGGGAGAAATTAAGTACAAAGTAGCACAAGGTTACAAAGCTGTTAAGTGACATACATCAATGTTCAAGCTCAGGTCTTCCTGGCACCAAAGCTTTGTAGCATACTTTTATGTCTTCATTCAAGAGAGGATACAAAACACTTGAATATAGTCCACCCTCATCAATTTGCAAGTGGATTTTCCTGTTTTCAAGTGACTTTGGGTCTTGGGAATCACCCAGTTTCCAGACTCTTGGACTGATGACACCAGTAGTATCTTCAAAAGGAGAATTAAAATAAACATGGGAGAGTGAAATGTATATTCATGTATTTAGATTTGACTCTGCGCTAATGTGGATGTGACGTAACATTCATTTTGATTCGTTCCTGAAGAATTTCTCCAGCTTCTGGCTGATTCTTATATTTCCTTTCCCATTTCTCATGTATCCCTATGAATGAATCGTGATGAATCCCCTCCAATGGAGCAATTTGGCTCTTGCCTTTTTTTCCCATATCCCACCTGCTGACATGGAAGTCCAGGAGTTAACTAAAGAGTACTCAGCCTCTCTCAGGAGACTTAGTTATACCCATTGACCCTTAAATCCATTCACTGTATCAACAATTACCTGAAAGGACTCACCTCCTTCTTACCTCCTTGCTTCTTTGTGTTTTCCTTAAGGGGTAGGGAGAGGGTTCAAAGAAGTGATTTTAGACAAGAAATTCAAACAGCATCCCTTCCCCAACCATACCCTGCCCCTATATACATGCACCCTTTCTCTGCAGGAATATAAGCCTTCAGAGAAATGAAGAGCAGTTTTTCCACGTAAGGGTTTTAAAAACAATCTTGCCACAAATAAACTAATTTTAATATTAAAAATTAGAGGATAACACACACACACACACCTACACGATGCAGCCCAGAAACTGAAAAACCCCTTTATTTTTTAACTCTTGAAACAAAAAGGAAATTATGCTGATAATTATGCAAAAAGGAAGAATGCTGATAATAATTATTAGCAATATTACCATTTCAGAATTTATGTAATATAACTGAAGCAGCACTGAAAGGAAAATTTATATTGTTAGAAAGAAAACTTTAGACAAAATAAACAACTGAGTTTGGGCATCCAAAAGAAGAAAGCACTTAAAACCAAAGAGGTTTAAAGAGCTTGGCTTTAATGTTGGAAACCTCAGGCTTTTACACACTGAATAGGGAAGCAAAATCAAGAAATTATTTGATTGGCTAGACCTTTGCCTTATTTGATGTGATCCAGGAGAGAGTCTCTGTTAGAGGTTAGTTGGTGGTTTCTGAATGGTTAAGCTTAACTGTCAGCTTATTGTTTACATCTGTTAGGGTTTTGTTTGCTTAGGTAGGAATCCAAGACTCTGGAGCCATCTCAGCCTGATGGTCTCTCAATTGATTATGTTAAATTTATAAGTAAATAAGAAAGAAGTAAGTACTTTAAAAGTTTTGGAAATTAACTACAAAAGAAATGCATGGAAAGACTGAATAAAAATAAAAGCATAAGTTAACTAATTATAAAAAACCAAAAGTGTGATAAAACCAATAAACAAATCCAAGAACAAAGAATTCAACCAAAGAGATAAACCATTGTCTATACTTATCAAGAACAAAATAAAGTAAGAAAAAATATATTCAAAGGGCCATAGGAATGAAACATAATCATAAATTATAAAGAAAATAAAAACAATAACAAACAAAATTAATTCTAGACAAGTAGAAATGAAAACCTGGGTGAAATGTATAATTTTCCAGAATTGTTTTCAGAAGAAAGAGAAAAAAAAAATTCAGGCAAACAAACTGATTTGCAACAAAACAATGAAGATAATATATAGAAGAGATCCAACAGCTACTTCCTAAAAACTCCCACTTATTTTTCTGAAATGTTTTTTTTTCCTATTTAAATGAGTTTAAATAGTACTAAAGTTATCTGTTCCATAAGAGTTTAGTAAAATTCAACTATGAAAACTAATCTAGATTTCATAGTTCAATTACCAACTAAACTAGTAATTTTTTAGGGAGTAATATAACAAAAATGATATTACAAATCAGTGTGGGGAAAATGGAGATTATTGGAATAATGACATATTTGAGCAAGAAAATTTCAGTCAATGCCTCACTTGTTACATTCAGAATATTTAAGCATGCATGGTGGTGCACACCTGTAATCCCAATGGCTTGGGGGGCTGAGACAGGAAAATTTCAAGTTCAAAGTCAGCTTTAGCAATGGCATGGCACTAAGCAACTCAGTGAGACCCTGTATCTAAAAATTACAAAATAGGGCTGGGCATGTGGCTCAGTGGTCGAGTGCCCCTGAGTTCAATCCCTGGTACCAAAAAAAAAAAAAAAAGGAATATTTATAAGAGGGCTGGGTATAGTGGCACCTGCCTGTAGAACTTGGGAGTCTCAGGCAGGAGGACTGTGGTTTGAGACCAGGCTCAGCAACTTAGTGAGACCCCGCCCCCATCTCAAAATAAATAAATAGGGCTAGATGTATAGCTCAGTAGTAAAGCATCTCTGGGTTAATTCTCCAGTACCAAAAATAAATAAATTAGCAAACAAATATACATACATAAAATAAAAGCTCCCCCCATCAAAAAAAAAGAATATTTGTAAGAGAGATCAAAGATTTAAATGTAAAAAAATTATTAAAACACCACAATAAAATACAGAAGAATGTATAATCTTGGAGCATGAAATATTTCCTTAAATACGAAATATGACCTAGAAACTACTTTTTTAATTTTTTTATTTTTAGTTGTAGATGGAATCAATACTTTTACTTTATTTTTTTTAAATGTGGAGCTGAGGATTGAACACAGTGCCTCACACTTGAGGGGTAAGCACTCTACCACTGAGCTACAACCCCAGCCCCTAGAAACTACTTATTGAAATTGGAAAGTTAGAATACATGAAAGTCAAAATTTACTGTAAGCAAGATGAACATAAAAATTGTTAACAAGATAAAAATTTTGGTTTAAAAACCTATAACAAAAGACCAATTTTCTTAGTACTTAAATATTTTCTAAAAATAATTTTCTAAAAATTCAACTGTGCATTAAAAAAAAAAAAACAAGCAAAGACAGTTCCAAAAAGGAACTACACGTGGCTTGTAGATATGTAAAGAGGTGCTCAGTTTCATTCATAAGAGACATGCAAATTTCAATGATCATATGCCATTCTTTGACTATCAAACTGTCTTGATAGCACATATGTTGGTGAGCATGTAGAAAAATAAACATGTTGCCATATGTTTTAGGGTGGAATATAAATTAGCCCAACCTCTTTCAATGGCAGCACATTCACAACAACAAAAATGGAGATGGATGCCTCTTAAACTAACAATTCTACATCTAGACTATAAATATCAAGTGTAAAATTGATCTTAACAGTTGATTATAATAGGAAAATACTGTGAATAACCTAGATATGCTTATTTAGGGAACTAGTTAAATTAAATGGAAATCCAACTATGGATTACCATGTAACCATTAAAACAGAAGGAGGCAGCTCTGTTTGTCAGTTATTGAATAAGCTCTGGAGTATATTGTTAAGTGAAACCAACAAATGTAAAACTAGCATACTGAATAAACATGACTCTGGGCGTGAAATTGCAAAGCAACTTTATGTCTCAGTGCCCCATTATAATGCATTTAGTGGAAGCTGGGTACACTTTCTATGATACCAATGACTCAGGAGGCTGAGGCAGGAGGATCTCCATGTTCAAAGACAGCCTGCAAAATTTAGCAAGACCCTGTCTAAAAATAACAAAATAAAAATAATTACAAGGAATGGGGATGTAACTCAGTGGTAGAGCACTTACCTACTTGCCTAGTGCATGCAAGGCCCTGTATTGGGTACTAAGTTCCACCCACATCCCCACATAGACCCCATTCAGTGGAGAAGTTCTCCTACTCCTGAATGAAAAAAATTCCATGACTTTTGTGATCTCTTGACAAGTACACAGTTTTGTATAACTTTAGATCACCAACTGAATCTCAATTAAGAACTTAAAATGGCCAGTCCCACATCATAGTCAATGCTGCCAACTCAAGTCACTATTACATTCCCTCCTACATTTAAGGCTTGTTTTTTCTAGTTCAACTGCTATGCTCCTTATCTTCCATTCCAGGGTGAGATGACAAGAGAAAAAGAAGCATGAAAGTAAGAACTTGATTCTACAACGTGAGGATGGCTTTATAAGAGATCTAGGTTGGACAGGTGTTTAAAACTGACATTTTTTTCTAAGGGGAAAGATGACCCAACTTGTCTTGGGTTATTTACTGTTTTTAAAACTGAAAGTCCCATAACTCTGAAATTCCATATCTGGAAACGTGGGATTTTCAGTGACACAACTTAAAGGACACTATGCAACTGTTAGGAGGCAACTCTCTCATCAATTGAGATACCTCACCTGCATTCCTTTGATGCTCACTTAGGGATATGGTCCACTTTTCCTGTTGGGAAACCTGCAATCTACTTCTAGTTTTTAACCACTGAGATCTCTTTTTCCATACTGTTCATATGCATGACTGCTATGATTTGAACATGAGTTCTCTCCAAAATTCATATTAAAACTTAATCCACATTGTGGTATTAAAGGTGGAAGAGATTAAATCATGAGGGCTCTGCCCTTATGAATGCATTAAAGCCCTTATAAAAGAAGCTGCAGAGACAGTTTGTCCCTCTTGCCTTCCTCCTTCCACATATAAGGAGATAGCAACTAGGCGCTGTCTCAGAAGGAGAGAGACCAGGAGCTCAATGTATATTGAGTTTGCCGGTGTCTTGGTCTTGGACCTCCAGCCTCTAGAACTCTGATAAATAGATATGATTGTTCATAAATTACCCAGCCAGGTATTTTGTTATAACAGTACAAACAGATTAAGACAATAGCCTAACAACTTTCTCCCTGCCACTCCCTCCCTCCCTCCTTCTCCCCTTTCTCCTCTTCTCCTTCTATGTCCCACATCTGGTAACATGAGATTCACACACCATCAGTAGTCAGCTCATCTGTTGCCTCTGGCTCTCAGGTGTAAAATGCTGTCCTGGCATCTGTCACTCAGGGTACATATTCATCTAAGTACTCCCATGTAAGCTTCTCGTCTCTAGACCTGAGGTTGGTGAGAGTGCCATGTACAACTCAGCTCTCTCCAAAGAAGTTATCTCCACAACCATAGATCTATCTTACTTTCGTTTTTGGCCAATGGTCCATCACTTTGTATTCTCAATGGAGGTAAAAAGTTTAAGAACTTTAAACTGGTTTCTGAATATTTTTGTAGAAGATTACTATTCTGATATGGCATTTATATTGGTATTTGACAATCTAATATCTGTCATCATAGGATTTTGGCCCAAAGTGACTTTTTAATATCTGGTTTCTATGCTTACTATATGAATAGAATAGCCTGGAAGGATTTGTTAAAAAAAAATGGCAATTGACTCCAGGGTGGGGAAGTAATTGGCAGAGAAAATAAAAGAAAGAGACTAACTTTTCACTATGTTTGCATCATTTGTGTCATTTGAATTCACACACTGTGAAACTGTGTAAATATTACCTGTGAAACATTTAAATCAGTTAAGTTTCTAAAAATTGAACAGTATAATACCTATGATTAAACTTAATAAGATAAATGAGTCTTGTATATATAAAATTACTAAATTTTGCTAATATTATCCAATAAATTAATAATAATTAATGGATTTGATTCTATGTGAGAACAGACAGATGAAATAATAAACACAATGGAAAGAACCAAATCAAACCCAGGGTGCCCACAAACTTCCTATATAATTAAGGTGCACTTCAAATCAATATGGGGAAACATTATTATTTAGAAAGTAATATCTGAGTAACAGGTCATTCATTTGTAAAAATAAAACATGGTCCTTCATTTACTTTTTTTACCTTTCTCCTCCCAACAAAAATCTTTCACAGGTTTTGGTTACATCGACATACATAGTGTTTATATTTTTACCATCATGTAAAATATTGTTCTCAGCTAAGTCATGTGGCNTGGGGGGGGGGGGGGGCGCGCTGGGGATAAACTCAGGGGCACTCAACCACTGAGCCACATCCACAGCCCTATTTTGTATTTGATTTTGAAACAGGGTCTCACTGAGTTGCTTAGCACCTCACTTTTGCTGAGGCTGGTTTTGAACTCTCAATGCTCCTGTCTCAGCCTCTGGAGCCACTGGGATTATAGGTATGTACCACCACACCCAGCAGCCCTTTTGCTTCTAAACCAAGCCAATTTATATTAAAAATTTAAATGAAAGAAGTAAACTCATAACAATAGTATACAAAAATACAACTGAATAATACTATCATCTTATGAGAAGGACAAATACAATACAAATAGAAAAGCTGGAAAGGAGAAGTTGGATAAAATTAAAACCTAAATGTCCCAAAATACAAATAATAAAAACTGAAACAACAACAACAAAAAATGACAGAGAGAGAGAGAGAGAGAGAGAATCCACAAAGCCATGTACCTATGCACATAACATGCACGGTGTTTAGGTTTTATGGTGGTATTATACAGGTGATGTTTCTTTTCCTTGTTTTCTTACTTCCTGAAGTTTTTTTCTTGAAATTAATGTGCATTGCCTAATGATAAACTTACTTTAAATGATATTAAAACATTTTTAGATAATTAAAAATAGATCACCATAATGAAAAGACTCACTATTGAAACAGTGTTTTCCAGTAACATATGAAGACTGAATGTGTTTGCTGAGGTAAAGGAACTGCTTTTCCAGCAAGTTGTTTACCTCAATGGTACTCTTCCTCAAATTGTCAATTTTTTTTCATCTTGGAAAGGGCTGCAACTTGAATCCTTCTATATGCTTGCTTACTTTGAGCTGATGTTAATAGAATGCTGTTCACAATGACATTGGAGAGGATTTCTATTGACAAACCTGAAATTGGAAACCTTGGTATAGCAGCTCCCAACAGAACACTATTGTGAAGAGTGTGTGTGCCCTAATTGATTTATTCTTTCACACCCAGGTTAAATTCTTCTAATTCCAGATTTAAACAAGAGGGCAAGGCAGTATTTTTAGCCAGAAAGCCCAGAGAAGGAGAAATGACAATTGTTCTATTTTAAAAAGTCAATATTTTCAGAGTTCAGAAGTTATAACAAATTCTTATAATCTACAACAGAAAACCATGTGATAAAATAGCAATAAGCACCAAAGCCCAGAAATAAAGATGTGATATTAAAATAGTACCGATAGTGACATTTGAGCACCTGCCATGTGCCCATTAACCTACTATACGCTTTATGTACATTAGCTGTAGCCATAGTGATTCCTTAAAACACAAACTGCTTGATTGATTACTTTTCCAAAAGATAATTCCATAAAAATTAGATTTTTAAAACTTCTATGGCCCGTGACATTAGAGCACGTACACTCTTCACAATAGCATTCTGTTGGGAGCTACTATATCAAGGCTTCCATCTCAGGTTCATTATCCTGAAAACAACTGCTGTTGAGTATAAACATAAATAATAATTCAGGTCCCAATATATATTATAATGTCCCTAAGGAAGTTTAGGGATATAAATGAAGATCTTCAGGACCATTTATTTTTCCATAATGAAAACAAAGTTTACGATACAGCTCAAACACTTAGGCTCCTACAAAGTCCTGGATGGTGATGATGAAGATAATGAGGAAGATGATAAGGACAGCGAGTATATGAAGAGTCCTTGCTGTGTGTCAGGTGCTATTACATTCGCTCTACACTTAATTTGACCTAACCAACAATTCTATAAGGAGTTGGAGGGATATCCCTGCTTTAACAGAATGAAACTGAAACATTCAGAAATTCTAAAATGTATCCTAGGTCACACAGCTAGTGAGAGAAAATGCCAGAAATTAGGCTCAGACAGTTTGAGTCTAAAATGTTTATACAATACACTGTCCCCCCCAGGCTCAGATCCTGAGGGAGGAAGGGACGGAAAGATCAAATTATCACATTTTGGGAAATAGGTCTATATCCCTTGACAAGCATATCAAAATGAACCACCAAAACACTTATTTGAAAAAAATAATAAAATCAATTTCATACTACAATATGGAATTAAACCAAAACAGAGGAATGACTAAGTTGTTGAGATAATTGCCTTGAGGTTTTATTATCCTCTGCTAGAGGACACTGACCCGGAAGGGCACATTCCCAAGAGACCCACTGTCTCTGTGACTACATATAAGGCCAGATTTTCACTTCTTACCCTGAGAAAATGAGTATGCTTCTCACCTAAATTAGTGCAATAGTCACTGAAATAACAGGATGGTAGAAATGTAGGACATATGCCCTGGTATACATGTAGAAGTAGGAGTATGCACAGCATATACCAGATGAAGTATCCTAAGATATGTAGTCTATGTAACATAGTGATTAAAAGCAGGGACTTTGTAAGTTAGGTAGAAGTGTCTTCAAATACTGGCCCACAACTTATGAGCTCTGTGACCTTGGAAAGTAATTTTACCTCCCTAAGCCTCAGCTTTCTCATCTTTAAATGGGATAACACATGCCTACCTTACAGATTTGTTGAGAGGGCCAAAGGGCATGCTATGTCTGGTACTGAGACTGGAGCAAGGATAGTGCTATATAATTGTTAGCTCCTATTATTTTCATGATCATCTTCAACACCATCATATTTAGCCCACATCTGCTCTATTATTAGCATTTTTAAGCTAATAATAGAGTGATTTCCAACGTGGCTATCTTCCTTGCTTTTCATTTTTACCTACAGAAAATGTGTCCCGTTAGACTACTGAATTTTCCATCTAAAGCATCTTGTAAAGTTGAACCAACAAAGGAAGGATAGACAGGAAAATGAGAAAAGCCATCCCACAAAGCCTCCTTATGACCAAAACTTTCACAATAAATGCAAAGCATATAAAAAGGAATGTCCATCCCCTTATGTCACAGCTGAAAACTGTAGCATAAATATTTTTGTCAGTTGGCTTTATTCTACAGATGTTTTTAAGTATTTGTTGCTGAAACAGCCAATCCACTCCTGAATTTAAAAAAAAAAAAAAATAGCAGTACTCAAAGTGTCAACTAATTAGATCCAAATTGCAGCTGAACACTTTGAAATGTATGCATCACCCACGTGAATACTGAAAATTTTATTATAAATGAAATTTCAATTGCTATTAAAGGCACAGGAATAAACTAATTTGTGAGCATTTACTAAACACCTTGTTACGAGTTCCCCTCATAAGGGACAATGGAATAAATAATGGATTTTCCAACACTGTGCTCAGGGAGGGTACTCTGCATAGCAGTCAGAAGGAGGTTGTGTGCATAACCAACTGGATTCCACTCCCATCTCTGCTACTAACTTTGTGAAACTTAAAAAGTTGCTTTTCCTTTTTATGCAAACTAGGTCCCCACCCTCTGGACCTAATTCCCTCTGCAAACTTTTTAAAAACTTAATTTGAATGACTAGAGCAAAGGTGCCTATTCTTAGGCAGCCACGGTTCCCAGTGGCTGGCTCACTGAGCAACTTCACAAGTTGTGCTACTTACTTACCCTGAAGTCTGTGAGCGGGCAAGGCATTGGTTTAATCCTATGGGGTCTCATTGTCTGCCTTTAGGTGAGATGAAATTTTAGTGAGCTATTTGCCAAAGTATATCATGATATGAATTATAGACAATGCCAGTGGTTGATAGAAATAAAGCAACTTAAACCACCCAGCAGAAAGTCTTTCCATTATATCAGGAAGGACTTTGTAGATTTTACCACCCAGCCGTGCATTTGCCTATTATGTTGGGTAGTGAATGCCCATCATTGGACTTGCTCATTCTAAGGCTATTAAACTATCTACAAGAGGTTGGAAGAAGAGGTATGGTATAGATTGGGAGGTGTGGTGGTTTCCTAGGGCTGCTGTGACAAGGTACCACAAACTGAGTAGTTAGAAATTGGTTTTCTCACAGTTCTAGAAGTCCAAAATCAAAGTATGGTCAGAGCCATGCTCCGCCTGAAGATCTAGGAGACAATCCATCCTGGTCTCTTCCTAGCTCTTCCTGGTTGCCAGCAATCATTAGCACTCCTTGGCTAAAGGATATGTCACTTCAATCTCTGCTTCCATCTTCCCAGGGCCTTTGTCCCTCTGTAAAATGTCTCCCAGTCTCCCTTCTCTTATAATTATGCCAGTGGTTAGGTGTAGGGACCTCTCTAATCCAGTACGACCTCATATTAACTAGATTATACCTGCAGAAACCCAATTTCCAAATCAGGTCACATTTGCAAGTGTCAAGGATTAGGGCTTCAACACTCTGGGGGAGGTGCAGAGGAGTGGGGAGGATATAATTCAACCCACAACACTAAATATGACTAGCTGCCTGCTGTGGTGATCCCACCTGCTGTGAGATTTTAGACTTTTATAATTCCATTCTACCAACATACTGTTATTAATTTGTTCAACAAATATTAACTAGCTCCATTCTCTAATCCTGTTTTTTTCTTAAAACATGCACCTTGCTAATTCTGTAAGTTTTGTGTTTTAGGAATGACTGGGGAAATTGAGGACATTGCCTTGAGTCAAATCCCAGAGCACACAGGGCTAATTACTGTTTTGTTTGTAGATTGTTTTTTGTTTTTGTTTTTGTTTTTTTTTAATTTCACATTCAGCTCATTAACCTTACATTTGCTTTGCATTCAGCAATACAGATGCATATGCACAGTGCAAACAAGAGCTAGATGTTGAGCATGAGGCACAATGAACTTCTCAAAAAGTTTTAATGGTAATGAGTTTTAATAGAAAACCAGAGCTCAAAAGCCAGCCTTGTATTTTCCTTTAGAAAATAACAGACTGGTCTCACTAGTAAATCAGAAAAGAGTTCACATGGCTTGAACCTACTATCCTATGCTGATCTGTTTGTCTCTTGTTCTCAAAATGTGGCATTTGGACACACATGCTTAAGTGGTTGTACTTTATTGTCCTTTTTTAACAGGCAACTTTTTTGTATCTCTCTTCTATCGCTTTTTCTGTAGTTTCTCAGCTTTGGTGCTATTGATGTTTTGTGCAAATAACTGTCGTGGGACTGTCTTGTGCACTGGGGAATGTTCAGCAGCATCCCTGGCTTCTACTAAATCTCACTGACATCCCCACCTCCACCCACTGTGACAACTAAAAAAAGATATTGCCAGGAGTCCCTGAAGGGCAGGGTGGTCAATATCACCTCCAATTGATAACCACTACATATTTTATAAAAATGAATTCTTTTCAAAATATAATGAGGGGCTAGGGATGTGGCTCAAGCGGTAGCGCGCTCGCCTGGCGTGCGTGCGGCCCGGGTTCGATTCCTCAACACCACATACAAACAAAGATGTTGTGTCCGCCGAAAACTAAAAAATAAATATTAAAAAATTCTCTCTCTCTCTTTAAAATATATATATATATATTGAGGATACTAGTAGCATTGTTACCTTATATCTTTAATGTCTGACTCAAGAGAAGCCTGAATTCTCACATTGACTTCTTTCATTCTGATAATATGTTGTTTTGGTTGAAGTATATGAAGAAAACCCCACAGAGATATGAAATTGGAAATATGTAACTGGAAAATGACAGCAAGTTTTAATAGCTTTTTAAAGTCACTATGGACAGTTTTCTTTAGCACTACCCCAAAATCACCAAGTAGTAATTTCTTAAATGTTGCTTTGCAAATTAAAGTTATTTTGTCTGTCTTTGACTTTGAATGGATCTTTCACACATGCTTTGGTCATTTGGAAAATACCAGTTTGTTGAACTTTGTTGTTCTTCCAAAATTTGACACATTTTATCAATTTCATTACTAATTCAATATCAAAAAGATCACAATTGTTAACATCACCATCCATCTCATCAGCAATGCCTCTAAGCACAAGTATGTGGTCAAGTTCACAGCAGTGGGTAGAAGTTTCACAAAGTTCCCATTTTTTGCTTGAAATCTTGAATTTTATCATTGGCAACAAATACTGCCAGTTATTTCCCCTGAAGGGACAGACTCACTTCTTTAATTTTTTAGTTATTGTCTTAAAAAAAAAACGCTCAAGTATGAATAACCATAATTTTCTATGATTCTTTTTAATAAAAAGACATGTTTTGTGAAAAAGGCTTTTAAGTCTGCATCTTATGCAGTTAAGCACCCACTCTCCCCAAGCCAACGGGCTACCTTAATTTGCAGCTTCATGTGCATTACTCATTGTGACACATAAGACATTTTTAAGGCAAACTTAGGGTGTATTTGAGATCACATTTTATGTTTCATCAAAGACCTTCTGAACCAGAACTTGCTGTTTTCACCACAGGGCCTGGTGACAAGGAGTACAATAACCTGCTGGCACAGCTGTACAGCACTGTCTTGGTTCCTGCAACACCACAGATACCGCTGGTGCAAATGTCAACACAGTAGAAAGGGCCAGTGTTGTCTTAGTAGCAACAGAAAGAACAGTTCGACCACAGAGATTCCCCAGAGGCCCACAGACCACGCTTTGAGAACTGCTGGTCTATGAAGATCATTCCACTCCACATCACCTGAATAATATAAAATATATCTTCTGATAGACTTGCACGTAGCAGACACACATCATCAAACTAGAATTTGGCATAGACCAAACACTTCACATAGCATCTGAAGAATACATATCCTACTACACCAAAATTGTTAAAACAATGTGGTTGATTTCCTTGATGAGAGTCTTGGAGATTAGAAATGTTTCTGAAACACTTTAGTTTCTATATTAATGAAGCTGACATTTCTGTGCTTTTCTTTATATTTTTTTTAAATGATTTCCACATTTAGCCTAGACCTTTCTGAGTTTCAAAAGTGTGTCAGTGCTGCTTTCTGGGATTTGTACCAAACTTGACTCTTTCTTCTCTCAAAGAGTGGGTTCCAGTTCCAAAGAATTTGGTAAAGAAGCAAGCATTCACTCCATTTCCAATGCCATGCCTTGTTCAAATTAGACACTCAATAAATATTTGTTGACTATAAAATTTAATTGGCTTACCCCTTTTATAATCTTGAAAGTTTTATGATCTGATAATATGGTTTCTAATCTTCATCCATCTTAACTGGACAGAGCTACTTTTTAGACCCCAGGCATTTGAAGGTGAAAGCAAAGCTTTTTATTGAAAACAGAATGATTAAATAAATTTCTGCATACTGCAGAAGAAACCTGTTCCCTTGCCCAAGGCCTCTCCAGGACACAACCTCAGCAGCCAAAACCTTGGCTGCCAGTTTGATGCACACCCTCTCACCATCAGGCAGCTGAGGGATTCTCTCCAAGAGAGCTGATAAGCACAAGAGATAAGACTCAAAGATAACTGGCATTTGGGGTTCCTAAAGAACCAGATGGGCCTGTGTACAGAAAGACCTACTTTTTGATAAACCACACCCTAGGATCACAAGAGAAAAAGGAAGATGATATTCAGTAGATAAATAGAGGTCATCAGGAATTCCTAGAATAGGACTATATGAAGTCCTGGGAAAATAGCTCTTCAGTAAGCTGGAATGAGAAGAGGGATACTCCAAGAGGAAATCTCCAGGAGGGAAAAAGAACATAGAAATTACCAGCCAGGTTTGATCACACTGAAGGACATTTCAGATGCCTGAATGGAGGATTCAGAGTTAATCAAGAAAATAAATTCACATTATGCCACATGACTTAGCTGAGAACAATATTTTACATGATGGTAAAAATATAAACACTATGTATGTCGATGTAACCAAAACCTGTGAAAGATTTTTGTTGGGAGGAGAAAGGTAAAAAAAGTAGCATCGAAGACTGGTAATTATAAAAGAGTTCAATCCTCATCTAATAGAGTAAATCAGTTCTAAATAAAGAAGTTACAGTATAGTATGTTTCTTTTAAAAAATGGAAGTTAAAAATCTGAAGAAAAAGCCTAAGATGTTAAAAGTAGTTCCTCTATATAGTAAAACTTCGGAATGGACAAGGTTGGAGAAGATTAACTGTTATTTTTCACTGTAAACCTTATATAGACTTAACATTTCATACATGTTTTGCCTCAAATTACTTCAATAAAAAATAAAAGCTAACAAGTCAAAGATGTTTTGCTTTTGAAATAGATGGACCCAACTGCGTACCCAGACTTTTTTTTCCTAGGAGTTTCTGGTAAACCACACTGAATTTCCCTGCAGGAACAGGAAGCAGCCGCATGTCTGC
>NW_025999990.1:1289756-1323091 GCF_001458135.2 Marmota marmota marmota | reverse complement strand
GACCCCCTTCTCCTATCAGAAATTACCTGTCATGTGTCCTATCTCCTCGAATTCTGTCCTTGAATAGTTAATTGAATTAAGACTTTGGTCTAACTGCTTTACCAACCTGATTTGTCCGACATATCCCATATGAACAAATCTCTCTGGCCAGACTGGTCTTCTTCCTGCAGCTTGATTATGTCATTTGGCCAAAGAGAAATTATCCTTCTCTATTTCTGCCCCGAGCCTTACATATCAAACAAACTTCCAGCAATAGGTCAAATCCCAATTCTGTGTGGGATTTTTCTTGACCACTTTAGTTGGAAGTGATGCTCCTAGATAGACACTATTTGGTTTTTAATATTTTTACACTATTTGTTTTTAATATTTTTTTAAAAATTATCTTAAATACAAAAGCTATGCATCATTTATCTGTACAACTTAGAACAAAATAAACATCCAATAACTCACTTCCCAGCTTAATAAATAAAACATTAATTTCCATGACTGTGTATCCCTACTCTTACCTCACAAGAAATTGCTGTCCTGTTGTCTCTGTTACTGATATCTTTTTATTAGATTATTCATTTTCTTGCTTTTCTTTATGGTTTTATCACAACTAGATGCATGCCTAAATAATCTTAATTGGCTTGCCTTGAATTTTAAATTAATGAAATCCTACTTTATATATTTTCCTTAGATTTTCTTTTGTTCGAACATAATTTTTTAATATTTTTTTTATTATTTTTCATTTTGAGACAGGGTCTCACTGAGTTGCTTAGAGACTTGATAAGTTGTTAAGGCTGGTCTTGAACTTGCAATCCTCCTGCCTCAGCCTCCTGAATCACTGGGATTACAGATGTGTGCCACTGCACCTAATGAAACATTATTTTCAAGAATTACTTATGTTCTTATCTGCAGTTCATTATTTGTCATCATTGTATAGTATCCAATTGTCTGAATATAATATGAGTTATTGATAGTTTCTGTTATGGACTGCCACATTGAGTTGTTGTATTTTTCTCTGATGACCAGTGCTACTGTAAACTACACAGAGCTCTTCCCTAGAACACTGCCTTTCATGGTGTGGTCCTTGGACCACCATCAGTTGTGATTGGGCCTAACCCCAGACTTACTGCATCAGAAACTGTCAGTGGGACCAGAAATCTGTGTTTGAACAGCGTTCCAGTAATTCTGACACACTCAAGTTTAAAAACTGCAGCTCTGGTGTAATGAACCATTTGTCAGTTTAACCTTATAGTTTTCTTCATCATTTTATATATTTTTATATACTTTATTTTATATACAGCTATGTTACTGGGCTATATGAACTAAAGTTGTTACATCTTCCCTTTGAATCAAAACTTTTATAGGGGCCGCGCCTAGCACGTGCAAGGCTCTGGGTTTGATCTTCAGCACCGCATAAAAATAAATAAATAAAATAAAGGTATTGTGTCCAACTACAATTAAAAAATATATTTTAAAAAAACTTTTATAAAGATAAAGTAACTCACTTTATTTTTGATAATGTTTTCAGTCTTAAAGTCCATTGTGTCTGATATTAAAACAGTTCAACATCTTTTTCTTCTGTTAGTTCTAGCTAACTTTCTTTCTCTGTACTTAAGTTTTGGTTGAATGTGGCTCCTGTAAAACAGCATATTACTTTTTTAAAAAGTCCCATCTGATAGACTTGTAATTGAGAACCTCATTCCACCTACATTGATAACCTGTGCTTTTAAACTCATTTCTACCTTCTTACTTTCACATCCTGTTTGCTCAGATTCTTGTTTTGTTTAGTTTTTCCAATTTTATATTCTTTGGGTTATTCAAGATTTATTTTTTCATCATTTTATTTTTTTGCCTCTTATTGTTTTATAGTTTGAGTATTTATCCTAGAAATATTATCATGAGTATTTAATTTTTAAAAGTATGTATTTAATGGACATTTCTATTCCAAAGAGTAGAAGTTTATGATGTTCTAAAGTTAAGTGATGAGCTGGGGTTGTGGCTCAGTCATAGAGCGCTTGGCTAGCATGCATGAGGCACTGGGTTTAATCCTCAGCACCACACAAAACTGAAATGAAGATCTTGTGTCCACCTACAATTAAAAAATATACATTTAAAATAAATAAATAAAGTTAAATGACACTCCTCCAGACATGTTTTCTAAATCAAGAATTTCATTTTTGTTTTCAATCTCATAAATTGAACATTTGTGTTTTATTTCATTGTTGATGTTCAGATACCAACACATTCTTATTTTGTCGGTTATTATTTTTCCATGAAATTCAGGTCTTCTGTGGTTCTTTTTCTTCTTCACTTTTGTCATGTAGGAGTTCTTTTAGTAAAGGTCTGGTGGTGGTAAGTTCTCTTAGTTTTTATATAAAGTTCTTTATCTCATCCTATTTTTAAATGGTATTTTACTGTGTGACCAGTTCTATGGTGACAGTTATTTTATCTCTTGTAATTTAAAAATAGTATCCAACTATCCTCCTTTCCATGTTGCTACTGAGAGATCAACTGTCAAATTCATTGTTCCCTCATAGTAAAACAGCCTTTCTCTGTAACACAAGTTAAGAGATGATTTTCTTTTTTTGCTTTGCCACTACAATTGTTCTCTAAATGTCTGAATGGAGATTTCCATTTAACATGTCTAGGATTTGCTGGGATGCCTGATTCTAATAATCAGCCTTTAAATATAGATGCCAATTCAATGCCACAATTTTTATATAACTTAAAATCTATTAAATATCATTCTCCTTCATTCTTCCTGTTATCTTTTCTAGCAATCTGATCACTTCATCCTCAACATGTTTTGACCTCCTTTATATTTTCATTCTTTTTCAAGTTCTTCTGTTTTCCTGAAACCGTATTTTTCTTTATAACTTTTATCTGGTAATTCCAATGTCTCCCATACTTATATGTCTATTTCTATATTTTTTGTTGTGCTGTTTCTTATTCCTGATGGCTTGTTTGTTCACGTTAGTGTACGTGTGTGGCGGGGGGAGGGGAGTGTGTAGAGAAAGAAAATACTGATGCCAGATGTTCTGTGAGATTTTACATAGGAATCTGTTTGAGGTCTGAGTTTAAGGAGGATTTGTGTTTGCTTCTGCCAGGCATCTGAGGGCAATATCACTTTAAGCTCTATTAGAATACTGTACAGATTTTTATAATGATGATCCCAAGTCCATGTGGTTAGAAATTCTCAGAAGAAATATTTAAGAATATTTCTCCATCTTTATTTTTTATTGGTATTTCACTACATCAGTTGACAATGTATTTTACTGCAAGCTATTGTCCTCTTTGATAAAATTTTAAATTGTAACTATAAAATAAAAGGAGTGAATCAAAGAAAATCTAAAAGCCAGTTGAAGATAATGTTGCATTATTTTTAAATGATAGTTTGCTAGGATCTCAGGAAACACAGTCCACTGTGTTCTGCTTTTAAAGGAAGTTTCAGGGCATTGCCTAAGGTAATGCTAGCAGAATAAATTGATTTTGGAGTGCTTAGGCAGCTTCAAAATCTGAGCAAGGAAAACTGAAAGTTCTAACTTCACATTAAATATTGAAACGGCAGTTATGATTTAAAGACTTCGGAATTCAGACCTGGGTGTGCTTGCCAGTGTGAATGGGCAAGATGGAGCCATTTGGTTCTGTGTAACAGAGAATGATATGACTCCAAAAAATACCAAGTGCAAAACCAAACCAAGTGCAGGACGATGAGTCTAGAGTGCTTCCTCAGAAGGCAAGAATTTTACATTTGCTCATATATACATATGCTATCTCTGCAGGAATACTCAGAACACTGAAAATATTTGTCCTCTCTGGGAGCAGGAACTGGATGGTAGGGAACAGATGTGATAGAGATTTTTTTTCCATGTGCACCTTTTAGAAGCTCTTAAGTTTTAAGCCATAAAAGACATTTCCTATTTACATAAGTAGAAATATTGATGCATATTTTGATAGATATAGACAGATGAAGAGTCAGTGATTAAATGACTGAGTGTGTGAATTCCCTGACCAGATGCAACTCTCACTGATTGCTGTCTAGCTTCTCTCTATTCCTTCATTTCTGTCTGTAAAATGGGGGTGAATAGCACCTTCTCATTGGGTGGTGGTGAGAATTAAATGAGTTAAGACAAGTAATCAGAACAAAGTTTAACACATAGTAAGAACTTGAAAAATGCTAGCTACCATTATTTTTATCATAAGCCTTGTGTTCTTGGGAGCCTACTTACCTAATTAACATGGGCTTTGTACAACATTATACACAGATTCTAATTCAGATTCTCCTACTTACCCTCTGTAAGATATTGTGCAGGACTTGGGATTTTTCATGCCCTCAGTTTCTACATTTACAAAAAAAAATGTAGAGAATAATAATTCAAGAATAACTGCCATAATCAACTCAGCCATCTCTCTGATATTGACAGAGAGATGGTATAATAATGATAGTAAATTTAGGTATAATAATGATAGTAAATTTAGTTTTAATGAGTCTTTATATTTCATAAATGCATACTAAAATATTTTGGGGTAAAAATATCACATTTGCTTCAAACTAACAGAAGGAGGGATGAGTGAGGGAATGGGTAAGACAAGAGTGGCCCTGAGTAGATACTTGTCATAACTGAGTGATGGGGGCATGGGGCTCATTACAAGTGCTCTCTCCTCTTTTGTATATGTTTGCACTTGTCCCTAATAATTTTTTTTCAAAGAGACTATGGTTAAGTGAGAAAAAAAAATCACACAATATGCTATTGTTTTTTTATGTAGTAATGACATAGTACCTGGTTGCTGGTAGCCAGTTGCAGAACTGGTAATATAGCTAGGGTATAGCAACCTCATTATTTATATTAGCCCCAGTTAAACGGTCAGGAACAAATGCTGGTAAGCCAGAGAAAGGATTAACTGATGTATGCAAAGAAATCACCCCCTTTATTTATTTATTTATTTTTTACAGTTCTCCTGATGAAGATCTCAGGTTTCTGACATTTGGGGAGACACCAACCCCCACATGTTACTGAAGGTCCAGAGGTCTGACACATAATATTCATGCTATTCAGCCAAAAACCAGACCCTGGAAAATGGTAGAATTGTCTCTCCATGCTTTAGTGTCAGCAGTCATTTTGCCTTCACTTCAAGCTTCAATTGAATAGTCTCAAACAGGGCAGGTACTTTCTTTTATCTCTATAACCGTATCGTATCTGTATAACCAAATTCCTTATTGTCATCATTTAACTTAAAAGAAAGTAAGTTTCAGTGATTAGTGTGTGGCCAGTTTTAACTTGGACAGTCATTAAATAGCATGGGGGGAGTGGGGATTTGGAAATGCTGTCTTTAAAAGTTTCTCCCTCTACTTATTTTTTACCCTTCCCACCTCTGTCTCCATGGAAATAAGGTCAGAGGTCATAGGGACTCACAGGGAGCCAGCAGCTGAGAATGAGAATTCCCACTTAGAGATTTCAGCTGAAAGCCATAAACTCTTTTACAAAGACCAGCTGAGTCTTGGCCTCTTCAGTCTCTGGCTTTTTATACTGATGAATAGGTGGTTTTTCGTTTTGTTTTGTTTTCCTCTAGTGTGTATGTGGAGGAAGACTAGGTACTACTAAGTAAAACTCATTTTTTACATTTGTATTTTATTTCTGGGCAATAAATCAAGTATGAAGACATTGCTTAAGAAGTTATTTTAAATTTAATATTGTTAAATGATAGTGTACATGTGGAATGAAGCAATTATCACTAGTTTGATCTCTTTCCTTTCAAGCTTATGACAGTACCAGCTATTTGAAGAAAAGCATATGTGAAATTATCATGCAATCAGTTATAAATGATTCTGTCTGATAAAATGTCACCATAATGCATTTCAAAATCACTTGGCTAAAAAACAAAATCTCAAGATATGGGTAGTTAGTACCATATCATACATAAAATGTTTTATGAACTTAAATATAATTTACTATTGGCTCTTTGTCTTTCTGAACTATGCACACTATCTCATAATTTTTGCCCTTTAAGTATTCAGCTTACTTTCTCAGAAATCATTTAAAAATACTTGAGGAGTGACTACTCAAATATACCAAATATTTTAAATTATTCTTACATATTCTACATTATCATTTTATACATTAGTAGCTAAATACTAACTGAAATACTGTGAAATATAAATGTAGGTTTGAAAAAGCTCTAGCAGGTTCTTATTAAATTTGGAACTAAAGGAGTCTGTGTTTCAAACTTTAATATTCTTTTTTTTTTCCGTTTTTGCTACACATCTTTATGGTTCAAGGTTTATAGACTCAGCATTATTCCCAAGTACTTTTGCAAAATGTCATCATTACTGTTACATAAAATAGTCAGTTCTTACTTTTAATTAGCAATCACAAAACTGCTCTGAATATTTCAGAATGTAGTTTTAGCAAACATCAGTACCACAGTACCTCTCAGGGGCTTTACCATTCTCTCTTTTTCTTTTGTGGTCAGCAGTCTAACTATGTAGTTTTTATTCCTTAGTGTTTCCTTTGTCTCTCAGCCTTTCTCATGTCTGTACTGAGACCTCTGTCCTGGGTTGAGCCCTTATTCCACTTTCCTCTGCTCTCAGAAGTGAAACAGAACATCGTGTTCCGAAACTGCCCGGCACACATGCCTGAGGATGCTGCCAAGTCTGCAGCTGACCAATTGGCCTACTTTAGAGGACTTGCATTTATAAAATTTACAACCCTTTATTTCCACCACCCCATCCTCACTGCTCTCCCCCCGCCAGCACGATAAAGAGTATGCCAAACGTACTGATAAATCAAGAGTTCTTTGGTTTGGTTGCAACAAAATGGGCAGCCCTTTCTTTTCCCTTCGTTGGCTCTGAGGCTGTCCATTCCCTCCTGAATAAATGGAAAATGTTGGTTGATGTGGTGTACAAAGACATTTGAAATTGGCTGCCTCTGTATTAATGACTATTTTCAAAGAAATATACTAACAAAAATGATATGCTCTTCAATTTGGGGACATTTGTATTTTTAAAGTAATTCCCTTCCAAAATCTGATCCAGACAAACCCTCCTTCTTCCAAATTAGGAAGTCAGTGATGCCCAGTTTTCAGCAAGATCAGGGAAGTCAGATATTATGGATGTAGGTATTTTGAAGACTCCTTATTGACATTGGAATCTTCTAGGGTTCTAAGTAGATTCAAGACCAAGACCAAGTAGGAAAGGGTGAGGATTTAAACAAATAAAGAGAAGCTGTGGGAATTGGTTTCTCATGATTTAAGTAATTATTCTGTATCCAACTCTATTTCTCAGGAGAAGGATCTCTGCTAAGTGCAGATACAGAATTTTCCAAAACTGATAAACCATTGTACTCTCTTTATGGAACAGAATATAAAATAAGGTCCAAGAGTAAATATCTATTTAGAATGAGAAAAGAAACCACAAAAATTAAAACATTTTTAAAAGCATCCAGAAAACAGATTATCATTTGTATTAATTAATACTTAGGTGTTTGACCCACCTATATAACTTTTATTTTTTTAAATCTTGTCCTCTTTGGTCCTTCCTCATATGGCAAAAACTTTGTAATGCCATTCTTCATAGAGAGAACATAAAAATAATACTGTCTTTCTTCTGGCATAGTCGACAGAAATAGGTTTTTTGTTATTGATGGATTTAAAATGATTTCTTTAGCTTCAGAATTTATTGGTCACAGCCAAAACACTTTCTTACTCCAGAGGTGCTTTTTGAGAAAAGTTTCTAGAGATTCCCCTTTGATTTTGCTGGGTAGCATGTCTGCTGGCCCCCTTTGACTGGTCCAGCACCCTGTTTGTTGTCCTGGCCAGGAGAGCAGGACATAAAATGTTTGTAGTAGAGCCTTGGTCTGGAAGGCCCTGAGCAGAGAGTGGTGCATCCTATCATTCCAAATTTCTTTCTTGGTGCCAAAGTTAGATTCCAGACTCTTACGGAGGCCCCACATGGTGCAGGGCGTGTTACTGGAGGTTGGCAACCAGAGGAAGTACTGGAAACCCACTGGCCCCACCCACAGGCTCAGGACAGGATCCAGCTACACCCCAAATCACTGAAAAGAGCACACAGGACCTTGGTTGGGTCCTGTGAATATAAATAGCTGTGAGACTTGAGGTTTTAATGTTTTAAAAATCCACCTCTCTGTTCAGTGCTGGTCATTTCATGGACATTCATGAAAATGAAAAGGGAATTGAATCCCCTAGCCAAAGTGACTTCTACTTAATATTCTTAAAATTTTTAATCTCCACGTAGCATGGATTTTATCTACTTGGTTCACCACTATATTTTCATCATTTAAGCAAATGAGAAGTCTCTTTCTCTGAATATTTTTCTATTCAAGGAAGGTACCAAGATCAGTTAGGAATGCCTTTTCTTTTCCTGGGTTAAAATGGACCAGCCAACAGGAAGCCCTGGCTGTTGCTCACTTCAGATGCTTTCATCCACCCTTGTTTTTACATCAGCTGAGCTCCCCCTTCCCTGGGGGAGTACTGTAATGCATAGTTTAAGCATCATGTCATCTCCTTTCACTTGGAGTGCAGGTTCTAATGCTGCTGGGGAGGCAAATGTAAAGCCTTTTAGGCTGGAACCCTTCCAGCCAGGGTACAATTCTTGAATTTTATCAGAGTCTAAAATTAGTTTCTTGCCCTCTGTTATAATCTCACTTAAGATATTTGAAGAACCTTGAAAATATACATGTTTGCTTATTTGAGGACTCTGGGATGCTCCTTTTGACCTCTGGGGAGAAAAATAATTCAATCAGTGTGGTCGATGTATGCATTATTTTGGGCCACTTCACAACGTGGCCATCCATACGTACAGAGTGGGAGTAGGGCTGCAAGGAACTCCTGAATTACAGATTACTCAGTGTTGGGGCTGGATGTGTGCCACAGTGTATTCTCCCACTTTACTTGAGAAGAAATAGACCTGCAAAGAGATGAATTGAGTTGCCCAAAGTTGTCCTCATGAGTAGCATCAATCAGAAGTTCTGTGAGGGAAGCATATTAAAGTTCTCTTTCAAAATGAGTGTCATAGTCCATTGTCTTAGTCCATAAAATGGCAGATTGGGCAATTAATAAATAGCAAAATTTATAACTAACAAATTTATTTCTCATAGCTCTAGAAGTTATGAATTGGGAAGCCCAAGACACTAGCAGATTCCATGTCTAGTAAGGGCTGTTTCCTGGTTCACAGAGGGCATCTTCTCACTGTGTTCACATGTGGTAGAAAAGGTAATGAGTCTCTTTTTGGACTCTTTTCAAAGGATATTAACCCCATTCACAAGAGTTCTATGGTCATGAGATAATCACATCACGTAGGCCCACCTCTTCCTACTACCTCACTGAGGGTAAGGATTTTAATGTATGAAATTTGGTAGGGACACAAACATGCAGGCCATCTGTTTTTGTTTGTTTGTTTGTTTTTTAAAAGAGAGAGAGAGAGAATTTTTTAATATTTATTTTTCAGTTTTCTGCGGACACAACATCTTTATTTTATTTTTATGTGGTGTTGAGGATCGAACCCAGCACCCCGCGCATGCCAGGCGAGCGCATTACTGCTTGAGCCACATCCCCAGCCCAATGTGTTCTTATCTCTTATTTTTATTTCTTCATAAGCACCAATCTCTAGTACCATAACTGTATGTCTAAGTCAGTAACATTTGAAAACCCTGTAGTTTATGATAAAGCACACTGGGAGGCCAAGAAAATTAGAGAAATTATTGTGGATGGACTTAACATGGGCATCTGAAGAATACTTAGTGAAATAAATTGAGTACATTTGATCCTCATCTCTAATTGCCTATACAGCACTGCAAAATGAAAAGGCACTATTTTATTAATTTATTAAATAAGAGACACTCACTAAGCCATTGCTTTGAGTCAAGCACTTTGTTTAGAGGGGCCCGCATATGGTGATCAATAAAATATGGACACTACCTTCCAGGATATCATAATTCAATGGAGAGGACAAATGTATGATATATTTGTTTCTACAGCTTCGTAACCAGTGATCTCAAACTACTGTGATTATTAGCAGCTAAAAACAGCATTTATTTTTAGTTCACAGTTCTGTGGGTCAGAATCTTGGGTATAGCACAGGTATCTGCTCAGGCTCTCACTGTGCTAAAAAGTGAGGTGTCTGCATTCTCATCTGAAGCTGGCATTCCATGCCAAGATCATGAGGTTGGGACACAATTCAGTTCCTTGAGATTGAATTTCCTTGTTGGCTCTCAGACAGGGGCTGCTTTCATATCCTAGAAGCTACAAACATTCTTTCCTATAGATCCCTCCATCTCTAAGCAAGCAAATGGGTATCTCCTTTATACCAAATCCTCTCACACTTCATTCTCCTTTGAAGAACCTCATCTTGCTCTTTTTAAAATTTATTTATTTATCCTAATTTGTTATACATGACAGCAGAATGCATTTCAATTCATAGTACACATATAAAGCACAATTTTTCATGTCTCTGGTTATACACAGAGTCACACCATTCGTGTCTTCATACATGTACTCAGGGTAATGATGTCCATCTCATTCCATGATCTTTCCTACCCCCATGCATCCTCCCTTCCCCTCCCTCCCCTTTGCCCTATCCTAAGTTCCTCCATTCCTCCTATACTCCCTTCCCCACTCCCATTATGGATCAGCATCCTCGTATTTCATTAGGCCTGTCTCACAATGTCCACAGATTTTTGTACCTTAATTCCATCTGCAAGAACCCCTTTTGCCCTATGCTGACTGGGGAGAAGCACATCATCACTGTCCCAGCTGCGCTCACACTCAGTGGAAGGAGACTCTACAAGGGAATCATTGGAGGTCATCTAGAATTCTGCCTACTGCACCTAACAAAATGCTACCATTTACCAGTGTAAATGATATAGTAAAGCTGGGTACAAAGAGCCATGAGAACTAAGAAAAGGGAAAGAAGCAACTCCATCTAGTAAGAATGGATAGAATCCGGGTGAGAGAATAGGTAAAGTTTGAGCTTAGTAGGAATGAGCAGGAGGGCAACAGACAGGGAAAGGGTAGTCTTGTATACTTTTGTGTGATGTGTCTCTGTTTTATCTGTACCAGTGTAGCTAAGGTCTTTGAGGACATGAAGCTTACCACCTCTGGAGACTCCCATCTCTAACCTGCAATATACCAAATAGAGCCATAGACTCAGTGTTAATGTTTAAGAAATATTTGGGGCTGACTCAATATCTAACTAGTTCTGATGATTGTGTAACCTTGAACCTCTCACATTGCTTACCCAGCAGAGGTTTAAAAAAAATAAAAAGTGAGTTTTGTAAAAACTTTTGACATACACATATATTTTGTAAAAAAGCTTTGCAGATACAGAGAAAATAAATAATTGTTATTAGTCTGACATCTATTAACCTCTCCTGTCATTTTCTTCTGCTCATCCTACTAAGCGTTGCCCATTTTGTCCCAACTCAGTCAATCCAGCTGATGTTGAATTAGTCGGGGTTCTTCAGAGAAACAAAACCAATAGGAGATTAGATGGATGGATGGATGGATAGATAGATAGAGATTTATTTTAAGGTATTGATTTATGCAATTGTAAGGACAGCCAAATTCTATGCATGGGGCCTGGAAGCAGTCTCAAAACTCAGTGAAGAATTGCTGCAGACTTGGGGCAGATTTAATTTCCCAAATAACCTCACTTTTTGCCCTTAGGGTTTTTCAACTGATGGGATAAGGTGAACCCACCTTATCTAAGATGACCCCTTTTACATAAAATCAACTAAGAGTGGATGCTAATCACATTTACAAAATACTTTCACAGCAGCACCTAGATTAGCATTTGATTAAATAGCTGGGTCATGTAACCCAGCCAAGGTGACATTTAAAACTACCTGTTAAGGATGTGTTAAGCCAGTCTTGGACCTTCTGGAGCAGTCAATTCCCCTAGGTGTTGACCCTTCAGCCAATATCACAGAGAGCAGTATTACCCAGCTACAGCCAGTCAACCTGGAATTATGTGAAACAACAAAATGGTTGTCATTTTAAGCTGCTAAGATTAGGATAGTTTGTTATGTAGTCATAGAAAAGAGGAACACCTACAGATTAAAAGGAAGAAATAAACAAACAAGCCCGAGTACAACAGAATAAAGCAGAGCAGCTCTGGAAAACAGCAGTAAGATTTAGAGGCCCATCTTCTGGAACAAGGCCATTCCTGTGACTTAGCTCCAGTGACCCCAGAACTATGCCTTTCCAGTCAAAGTTCTTCAGGAACCCACCAGATATTTTTTACTTTCTCCCTTCCTAAGAACACCTGGTTTCTATTTAGGGATCAAAGAAATATGACTCCCTCCTCACCCCCAAAGAAATGAAGGACATGACCTTGGCTAAGCTCATCAACAGATCCCTGGACACAGTGATTGAGCCAAAGAAAGACACATGACCTAAACCAGTCCAATCAGGGTTTTTGCTGATAACTACAGCAAAGACATTATTTGTGCCTTGCTGGGTGTCAGTGAAAAAGCATGTGGTTCCTTTCAGGAGCTGCTGGCAGCCAGTGGATGACCTTCAGGGGAGTCAAATATTAACCCAACAGCACAGAAAGCAGAATGAAGACAGATAGTTACTCCTTCCTACTGTCACTGCCCTGCTGGTGTAAGCCCCACCTGCATCTTATATTCTGATGGCTGTTCAATTCTATGAATGAGCAAATTTCCTTTCTTTCTTACACCTACTTCAATTGTACTTTTTTGGATCTGAAAGCCTCTGTGTAGGTAAAGCCATTCCTAAAGAAGAGAGGGTTAGGCAAACTCAAAATGTTTATCTACAAAACTCCCTTTCACCTGTATCAGCAGCTGTCTTGGAAGCAGGTAAACAGAAAGGGATAAGATGTGGCAGGACATTTCTACTGTCCTCGCAACTCTGGATTCTGCAGGTCACTTGTTAGGAAGAAAGAATGATAGAAAGTGGAACTAGAACTAATATTTACTGAGCACCTACTATTTACCAGGAACAGACCTGGGTTCTTACATGCATTCTCTTAGTGAATCTCTACAAAAGCCCTTGAGTCATCATTCTAGCCCCCATGGATGTGGAAGCCAAAGATCAGAGAAAACAACTCCGCTAAGTTCATGCTGGTATTCAGTTCTACCCGACTCCATGCTCACATCTTCCCCACTCCTTCTGTATCCCAGAAGCACCCTCTCATATCAGTGGTGTTATCATCACTGTGGAAAGTAACTCTCAGTGGAGACAGGGAAAGGAAGGAATAAATGCAACTCAATGCACATTAGTCCTTGAGGTGAGGACTGGGAGGTGGAAGGGATGAAATCCACCCTCAGCCTTGCTCCATTAATTGCACAGGTTGTCAAGAATGCTTTTCACATAGAATCCCTGCATGTTGGAGCAGGGTCATCTACTCTGATCTCCTTTTACAGTTGATGGAACTGAGGCCACAGAAGTCAAATGACATGCCCTAAAGTCACACAGCTAGGAGTCAACACTCGAACTGAAACCAGAGTGTGCTTTGGCCCTACCTCATTGGTCCATAGCATAGAACGTTAAGTTTGAGATTTTGCGACTAGACATCCTAGGTTCATCACCTGGCCCAATACTTACTAAGTAGGTTGGGCAAGTTATTTCATTATTCTGAGCCTTGATTCTCTCTCCTATTAAAAAGGGATAATAAAAGTACCTCTCTTGGATATAAATCACATAGCACAGCCCTCGGATATAGTTACTGCTGAGTGTTATCCACTGTGACCAACTTACATCTCACTACCTCAATGGTACTGATTCTCTTCCATCCTGGCCCCATCTTGTGTACCTCTCAGGATGTGTTTTCATTTTAATTTATCTAACCTTAGGTTTAGAAGAGGAAGTAGGAAGTTGGTGGAAGTAGGAAAAGGAAGTTTCCCAGTTCTTTTTCCATCTTCCCACTGTTGAAATCTGCCACCAGGGAAGCATCTGATGAATGTATTCAGTGGTCACTGACTGATATATATGGTTTAACCAGTGACCTCTGCTCTTGAGGGTATTTGCAGTTTCACCAAAGGTCAAAGCTGAAATTAAAAGCTCTCTACTTTCTAGGTGTCAATCAAGAGTGAAGTAGGTTTTCTGCTGATGATCTTGGGTCAAGGAGCTGAGGGTGAAGAGGAAAACAAGATAGGTCTTTTTACAAACCCAGGTTTCACACTCCAGAGTCAGGGTAAACTGATCAGGTGGGCAGGTAGGAAAAAGGAGGTGTTGGCTATTTCCTGAGATAGCCCAACTGGAGTAGAAAATCAGAATGCCTTCAGGAAAACCAAGGGGCTGGGATGGAGAATACTTCCACAAAGAGCCAAGCCCTTTACTGAGGACAAAAATGCATACATCATATCCAAGAAGCCAGAATAGCACAGGGTGACCCATGAAAACCTTCAGAGTGAGTCAGAACCCTGAGCTCACACACCCTTCTTTCACTTGGCTGGCTCTGTGCTATGGGCAGGGACAGGTTCAGAGTATCAAGACGGCTAATGCTATACCACTGCTCACTCCTGCTATTCTTGAGGTTGGTACACCTTCCAAAGAGTTGGGAGGAGGAACAGGAGGAAGCAAAAGCCAATGTCACCAAGAGAGGCTTGAACTTTGGAAGAGCATCAGAACTCCAGCCAGGTCAAATCCAGCCCACAGGGAGTTCCTTCTCAGTGCTCTATGGAGATATGAGGAGGAAGGGAAATCCTCAGAAACTGGAAGTCCAGGCAGAACAGCCCCTCCACTAGAAATGAAGACCTAGATTAGAATCAGAGAGGTGAGCTGGGGAGCAGGGCAGGGCAGGGAAAGCAGGGGCAGCAGCCTGTGCTTTCCTGTCTAGGGGGACCTAGAGGTCTTAGGGCTTATTGAAAGGCTTTTTGCAGAAAGCACTATGTAGTCTTAATAGATACATATTTTTATACATATATGCCTCTGGTTTTGCAAATGTGTATGGAAGCTGCAGTGTGAATATGTGATTCATATATTCCAAGCTTATGGTTTATTTCATCAATAAATGTATAGTAAGATTCACTTACTCTCATCTGGGGACATACATAAGAGTTTTGACTTCCAAAGGAGATTCTCACTCTTAAAAAGGTTGGAGACATTGGGCTATATCATTGATTGCATCCCCTTCTCATTGCCACTGCATGTACTTCAAAGCTGGGTTTGTGAATGCCTCCTTTATGACCAGAAAGCATGCTTGTTGTCCTCTGATGAACAGTGGATAAAATAAATCAAACAAATATGTCAAGTACTTCCTTTCAAACAACCCCCAATGTATTCTACTGAGTAATATCTTTTACATTCTCCTCTGGGGTGAATTTAGCCTCTTCTGTCTTGCCTGCCAGTTTCTTCCAATGTAGTGACTTGGGGACAGACTCTTTTGGAGGTAGTTGAACTTTGCTTTCTGAAACTTCCCATTACAAAATTTTAGGTAAATGTGATAATACAGGCCCTTGTTAACACACTGAGAAGCATGGCCCTCAGATTGCTAGTTATGAGCAGTTCAAGGTCAAAGGCACACTGCTAACTTTGCTTCATTTTCTTTACACTAAATAAATCAACCATCAGACAATATTTAGTTATATTTCTAACATAACTTGTCAATTTTTTTTCTTTGTATTTTTTTTTTAAGTTTTTGATTTACAAAAATACACATTAAGCATTTAAAACGCAAGTATACAAAGATGAAGTGGCCTTATTAGCTCAAAGACAGAAGTGAAGAGATTTTTGAAATATTTAATATTTACGACTAGAAGGCATGCTTGTTGTCCTCTGATGAACAGTGGATAAAATAAATGATATTTAGGAAGAAATGTGTGCTGGCATGTAAAGGGCTACTTTAAAGTTATTTTTTTTTTAACCTTGGAATACAGTCACAGTCCAAAAAAAATCTCTGTGTGAAACATTGATAAAATGATAATAACTGTCTCTCTCTCAAACTTCTTCCTTTCTCATCATCTCTGTCCTCATCCTCCTCACTCCCAAAGAACCAGCTGCCCTTTTTGTTTGGTTGGGAAATCTGTGTTCATAACACAGGTCAGTTCCTACTTGTAGCAGGCAGACCTTGTTTCCTTACAGTTGAGCCATCTGCCTCTGAGACCTGGGACAACTCACATCACCTCTCTAACTTCTCTTGAAAAGATGAGGGGTCTTTAGGACTCAGACACTTTAAAGATTATGCCCATGTTTTATGTTACTCAAAATCAAACAACTGAGCCCTAAGACTAATTTCAAGATACCCCAAAATTTCTAAGTTTCCCCAGGATGAATATTTTCTTTCTTTAAAGAAATATTAAATATGAAATTCTTTCAATACACATATGGATTTCTGCTTCATCTGGTTTTGGCAACCCAATCCCAAAAGGACAAGGTCCACAATATACTCTTTGAGCTTTGAAAATCTACAATTTGTTACTTACATTAGGAGAATACTACAGAGGTGGAGAAGTTGATTTTAATAATGATATAAAATAAAGCTAAATAAGAATAAATCATTTTGAGAGGCTGGGAGAAATGAATAGGACTGTTTCAAAAGTTAATGTGTACTACTACTTGTATAAACTGTGCATTGTGACTTTCAAAGAATACACTGTACAAAGGGGAGTAGGATCAATTTACAGTGGAGAAACCTGAGGAACACTACTTTAGCCAGGTGACCAATGTCAACATTGGTAGTCACAAATAATGATGAATTCTCAACATACCTTGGTATGATGTAATAACCTGGCATTTTACCTCCATAGTATTCTCCCCCAAAACCCACTTTTCCTAGTCTAATAATGAGAAAAGCATTAGATAACTCTCAGTAGAAGGGCATCCTCTTATCTCTGACAAAATCAATTACCAGTGCTCTCAAAACTGTCAAGGCAATCCAAACCAACAGAGTCTAGGAAACTCTCCAGGCCAAGTGGAGCCCAAGGAGACATGACAACTAAAAGTAATGTGTGTCCTGAATGGAACCTGGAGTGGATAAAGAAATTAGGTTAAAACTAAGAAAATTTGAATAAACTGTGGTCTTTTGTTAATGTGTCAATATTGGCTTATTTATTATAACAGCTGTATATCATTAATGTACATTAAAGATGATAATAATGGGAAAACTAGGTAAAGGGCTTATGGAAACTTTGCACTATCTTTTAAATTTTTTTTTAAGTGTCAAACTGCCCCCCCCCAAGTAAAGTCTTTTTAAAATTTTTAAATCAATGAGCAATTAGCTAAAATAAGATAATGGTGGCCTGTTGGTGTTAAAAATTTGTATACAGCATCACTAAGCCCAGATGGGGAAGTATCAAGTAATGGGAAGGGATGCTTTTTCAACTGGGCCCAATGATTTTATCTGAATGTTCCTAGAATCCTCTATAATGCAAAGAGTAGATATTGTAGTGTATCTGAAATAACTTACTCTGCCTTCCCACGCCCAACTCATCTGTGAAAGCCCATAGCACCTGGTGCCTTCAACCTGGAATCTGTAAGGCAAAAGTTTTAAATTTCCCCATAGAATGAGTAAAAGTCACTTTATGGTTGTTCAGAGATTGGATCTTTGGCTGCATCACTCATACACTACAAAATAATGGTGGGCAATTTAGTAACCTCTCTGAAGTCCTATTTTCTCCTTTTGTTTAAAGAAAAGAAAATTGTCAACAACAAAACTTTGAAGGGTTGTGAGATGGAGAAAATGAAAATATAAAGTACTCAATTCAGTGCCTGGCACATAGAAGTTCTCAATAAACGATAGTTAATAATAAGCAGGGTTATCCATCGAAATCAAGATAATCCCCTTAGGTGAGAAGAAAATATGACTTACAGCTCTTTCCTCCAAATTTCCCTTCTCATTTTAACTGCACCAAGCATCTAGGAGGCTCTCTGCCAACAGCAGGGCTGGTTTGTTATCTAAGTGAGTCTTGGTCATTAAGCAAAGTCAGAGTCTTTGTTAATGTTTTCATCATCACTGGCTGAGCAGAGAAAGCCCAAGCCACAGGGTACATCTCTGCCTGCCAATGCTCTGTATTCTCCAAACAAAAACGCAATAAAAAAACACGACAGTTAGTGTCAGACCCCGAGCCCAGGCCTGGGAGCGGGCGGGGAGGGCTCCTTTTTCTCCTTGTTCCGCAGCACCTGTCACGGAGACGGGGACGGCCAGGCCGGCGCGGTCTCGCTTACTCCTGCCCCCGCCGTGCTNGGCGGGGGCAGGAGTAAGCGAGACCGCGCCGGCCTGGCCGTCCCCGTCTCCGTGACAGGTGCTGCGGAACAAGGAGAAAAAGGAGCCCTCCCCGCCCGCTCCCAGCAACGCCGCGGCGCAGCCCGCTCGGGACTAGAAAGCGCCCATTGAGGGCTTGCAGCTGCCGGTCCCGCTTGCCCAAAAACTAAATAAAGCCTCAACTTCAGTTCCAGTGAAGAAGACACTACTGTGTTCTTCCCAAGCCCCAGTCACGGCTATAAAACATTAAAAGCAAACTGGCGATTGTTAAACACTGCATTTGTTTACACCCCGAATCTTGAATCACAATGGTGCGGCTCGGGGCTGCCAAGGCCCGGCCAAGCCCGGCTTTTTCCTGGACACTGGAGTCTGTTCTCTGACCCACCAGACAGAAGAAAAGTTGAGTAAATACCATATCGCTTTGCTTTTGATAGATGTTTGCTCACAGGGACTTCAATGGGAGTTTTCTCGAGGCGGGGTCGGAGGGCACGTACTTGCAGAAGCAAGATGCTCTATCACATTCGTGGGTGTTCTGAAGGCTCGAGGCTTTGCAAAGTATCCCCCAAGAGAAAACCCAGGCTATAGGAAATAAAATATACCCAGACGAATTAAAGGACAGCCGAGACCCTTTTAAAGAACTTCATGGAATAAAAAGTGGTGGTGGGGAATAGATGAATGGGGGTAGCAGCGTGGTTAACCGCTTAAGCGGACTGATGGTTACTTGGAACATAATCTCACTTGTTCTCTGTCTGCTCTTGTGAATTTAGAATATATTTCATTTTAAAATATTACAATAAAAGCCCCTTTGCTCTCTCCTTTTCCCAGTCTACAATATGTAAAAATCGTTTTTCTTTTAAAAGTCTTAATGTAGTCCCTTTTTCAATTTTTCAGGTTTTTTGTTTTTTTTTAAATAATGTTACATGAGGGTTTCTTTAGAAAAAGTACATGAGCATCGTGGTAAATTGAGAAAATGTAGAAAAGAAATATAATGAAAAAAGTAATTACAAGTTCTACATTTTTCAATTAGACTGCCATGGTCTTTATTTCATAGGTAAGAACCTTCAGAATCAAAACTAGTGAGAACCACAAAGATTGATGGGGAAAATGCACAGAAATGCAGATCTTAGAAATGCAAAGTAAACAAAGCCAGGGCAGCCAGATCCAAGGACAGCATTCAGCACTAATTGAACACCGGTTTCACACAGAGCTATGTACTGGCCATTGAAAGAGAAAGAGAAATAAATAAGACTCAGTCCTTGGTCCCATGGAGCTCACAGTCTAATGGGAAAAGAGTATATAAGCAAGTCATTTGAGTACAACTTTGGAATTATATGTACAGAGGAGTGAATGAAGGGCTGTGAGAGCCCAGTAGAAGATACAAGGACTGAGAGAAAGAAGATTGGAAGGCCTTAGACAGGAGTAACCTTTTAGCCAAGATGAGAGGAATGAGACTTCACAAACATAGGAAAAATGGGGGGAAATAATGAAGTTTTCACAGTTAGGTTAGCAAGAAAAGCAACTGTGGTGTCTTTTTTATATGGGCTTGGGAACCAATATTATTAGATTCAGACTTGCCCATTTTTTCTGTAATAGAGGCATCATTCCCAAAAGGTTTTGCAAAGGATTAACTTTGATATTTTTCTGAATATTTCCAAAAGAATGGAGTCACTGTTCAAAAGAACCCTACAGTGAATTTGTTATCTAGATAACATCTCATTTGTCTTTTTTTAAACATGAACTTTACATATCACCTGTAATTAGTGCAATTGTGAAAACAGGTGTTTCCCCCACTTATTCCATTCATTGTTCCATCATAGTTCCAAACCCAAATGGATCTTGAGTGAGTTTTATGTTTATTTGCTAATGCTACCACCTACCATCCACACACACATTCACTTACTCATATAGTGAATTCTATTTGGATGGCAAAAGGCAAGTAACAGCCCAGACCAATGTGGCCAGGGTGAACACAAATTTCAAAGATTAACATTTTTTAAAAGTAAACTTAATAATTTTTAAAACTCGCATATTTGCAAAAATGACTTAATATTTTTAATTCTTAGTCTTTGTTTTTTTTTCTAAAACTAGTTTGTAGCCGCCCCCATCCTACACAGTGACTATTAAGGTAAGTCAGGACTGTAATTACAACTTTGCAAATAAAGAAACCAAAATGAAGAGGTAAGGTAGTTCCTTTCCCAGGGTAGACCCTTAAATTGTCACTTGTTAAAACAGAGATATTTTCTGCAGCGACTAGAGCCTGTATCTTCAGACAAGAGTTTGACCCATGGAGTCCTATAGTTGTCATTCTTAGGTGGTGGGTCATTTTCCACCTCCAACTGAATTACAGCACTTGAATCTTGATGGTATTGAACATACCTAAGAATTTACAATGGGAGGACCATGTGCCACTTGGTTGAGCTGATGGGGTAGGGAGAAGGAGTCTATTCTTATCTTTCAGTATTTTTCCTCTGATCACCAGACCTGAATGTTTCACTGTGGTTAGAGTAAATAAAGGCTCAAGATGACTTTTTCTTTTTTTTCCAAACAAAAACAAAAAATTCAGTTATCCTGAAGAACACTGATAATGTGAAAGGACAACAGTAATTACTATTTATAAGGTCATCTATGGCTTATTTTTCTTAAATTGAATTTTATCAGAATACTCATGTTTCATGGCTATATTTCAAGTTTGAGGAAACCAAAACTCTACATTTCAAGGCTATAATTCAAGCAATATAAGACCTTTAATAATATTGCATGATTCTGTTTATGGAGATTTTAGGTCAATTGTATCATTGTCATCTTTATCTTAGTATGCATGTGCTATACCCACTGGAAAAAATTCATTATCTTACAAATGTTTCTATGGTAACTTTGATCCTGGATTATTTTAAGAATAATATCAGTGAAGGTATTATTCTAGTTACTATTGCTGCATAATAAATTACCCCAAAACTAGTTGCTTAAACTCAACATTTTATATTGTTGCCAGCCTTATGGGTCAGAAATTCAAGAAGGGCTTAGATTGGGCAAGTCTCTCTTGGGACCTCCCATGCAGTGGCAATCAGATGTTGGTGGTGGTTCCAGTCATGGGAGTCTCCACAGTGCTCTCTCACAGAGGTTGAGGTACCTTCCCAGAGTTCAGAGGGGCTATTAAGGAGAACATGCCAGTGTGGTGTCTCAGAGTAGTCAGACTCCCTACTTCGTAACTGGTTTCCTCTCCTCAGAGTGTCACAGAAAATAAGGCAGAAGCCTTTTCCAACCAGCCTCTAACATCACAGTCTCTACCACAACTCTTGGTTTGGACTGAGGTTGGCCCCATCTTGATGGGAGTGATACCAAAAAATTTGCAGACATATTTGAAAGATGCCGCATGTATGTTTTTGTGCTTTTTTTCCTTTAAAAAATAACAACATAGCTTGTATTCTCTTAAACTATCAATATGGATCCTACTAAATTGTGAATTCATCCTGTGCTTCTAGAACCTAGAGCAGGGATCTGTGTCATAGCAAGTGCTACAAAACATTTATTTACCTGAACTCAACAGAAGGCTAAGGAACCAAGAACCCTTGTCATCCATGTGAGAAAGAAGGGACTTTGAGACAGACAGACAAATTTTTACTTTTGGTAAGTTGGAAGATGTTTTAGTGAGTTTTTTTTTTTTTCTGCTGCAACAGAAAGACCTGACCAGAACAACTGTAGAGAAATAAAAGTTTATTTAGGGGCTCACATTTTCAGACGTCTCAATCCATAGATAGCAGGCTGTATTCCCAGGACTCATCAAGAGGCAAGTCATCATGGGGAAAGAGTATAGCAGGAAGAACCAGCTCACATGATGATAAGGAAGGAGAGAGAGAGAGAGAGAGAGAGAGAGAGAGAGAGAGAGAGAGAGACTCCACTTGCCAGATACAAATATATACCCCAAAGCCACACCCCAATGCCCCATCTCTTCCAACCTGCACCCTACCTGCCTCCAGTTACCACTCAGTTAATCCCATCAGGGATTAATTCACTGATTGGGTTAAGACTATAACCCAATCATTTTTCCTTCAAACATTTTTGCAAATTGTCTCATATGTGAGATGAATTTTGTTAAGAAGTATATTATTTTTAAAGTGACTACCCAGTTGATTAGCACCAGGAAATAAATCACATATTTCATAACTTCCTTTAGCAGAAGAAGGTTCTTGCTTTAGACTTTCAGGAGTGTATTCAAAGCTGTTTCAATTTAGTAAATTCAGTATTTATTGGGAAAGGCAAATGATAGAACTAGTTAGTGTCTGAGAATTGTTCTTCAACTCATTTCTGAGGCCATTAAATGTGGCCTTAATTCAACTCATTGAGATGAGGTTTGTGTGGCTGGCTGATAGGGAGCATTGGGTTCATGTTAATTCCCCTTCTTTTGCCTACAGCATTGTACAGGAAATGATTCATTTTCACAATGTTCAGTATTTCTCTAAAATACTCTTGAGTCTTCATTAGTGGGGGAAAAACTCATTAACATTTGGCCTCTTGAACTTGTTTAGGCAGAACAAGCTTCTAAGTTGCTTGTATTTATTATAGTCCTCCAGAGAAACAGAATCAATAGAATATGTGTATGTATGTATGTGTGTGTGTGTGTGTGCGCGCGCGCGCGCGCGTGTGTGTGTGTGTGTGTGTGTATAAAGAGATTTATCTTAAGGAATTAACTTATATGATTATGGAAGCTGACGAATCCCTAAATATGCAGTCAGTGAGATGAAGAATCAAGAGGGCCAATGTGTAGTTCCAGTCTAAGTCCAAAGGGCTGAGTCCCAGGTGTAAAAACTAGGCTGAATGCCAACAGGCTGGAGACACAGAAAGAGCCAATGTTTGAGTTAGAGTCTACAATAAGAAAAAAGGGTGGGGGTGCACATTCTGCCTCTAGGCAATCAGATAAGAACCAATTCCCTTTTATTGTAAACCGGCCTTTTTGATCTATGTAGTCTTTCAGCTGATTTGATGAAGACAATCCACATTACAGAGGAGGGAAGTCTGCTTTACTAAGTGGACTTAAACAAATGTTAATCTCATCCAAAAGCACCTCCACAGATATACTAAGAATATTTGACCAAACACCTGGGCATTCTGTGGGTCTAGTCAAGTTGGTACATCAAATCAACCATCATATTCCTTTTCCATTAAACACTAATCAAATTTAAATTTCAGGTGGATTTTGTGTGGTTGTAACAGAAATTATTTTCTGGGTAAACCTATTTTTTGAAGAATGCGTAATGTAGCCGATGCTCTTCATGTTTTACTGTATGCTCAGAGTATTTCATTTTATGACTGTGAATAAATAGGATGCCCTCTTGATCCCTGTCCCTGGCAATATGATAACCTTGATAATGGGAAACCAGGAGAAGGAGGATGTCCTAATGATCACTTATGACCATCGCCAGAAGGAATGCTTGTGCAAGTACTCTGTCTTTGCTCTGGAAGATGACAGGCTTGCCCTCAGAGATATTATAGAGCATAGAAATTAAAACAGAGCTTCACAAGCATTCTCAGACTCAATGACATCAATCGGAAGGCAAATCATCTGTATAGTTATAATTTATCTAAAATTCAGGAATTGAATATTCTTCACTTTGGTCTTACTCAGAAACCCATAGCCATTTCTTATTGGATGGTAGAAAGTTTGGCTTGCCCGGGGGAGAGACTGTGTGTGCAGTGATAAAGTGTGCAGCTGCCAAGGAACTGCTGCAGATCTACCAACACTGGAGCCCAAATGGGGAACCTGATAGAACAAAAAAATAAAATACAATATTTAATAACAATAGTGCAGGAAGGATCATTGGGCTTGTTTACATAGTATTCATTATATTTTAAATTATCATACTACAGAGACCATATAATCTTATGTATAGACTGTTAGGGAAATTCTGTTATTATTTCCATACTGCAGTTTGGAAGCAGAAGCATAAGGAACTTGTCCTCAGGTCATTTAGGAAGTTAAGTGGCAGACCTTCCTACAGAGATTTGAAACTAAGAAGTCTGGCTCCATGTCTTACCATCATACTAACGGCACCTTTCTCAGTTGGGTGAGTCCTCTCTTGGTTACCCAAACAAATCCACAGTCTGCCCCAGTGACCCTATGAGGTGCCACCTTGCACTGCCAAGTCCCAGAAGATTGCTAGGCAAAGGTTCCTCTTTCTGCCTTAAGGCCACACCCCTTGGGCAGAGAAGTGTGGGGGATGAAGTGAAAGGCCAACTGTGGTGGATCAAAGACCTGTTCTCCAGCCCTTTCACCTGTTCTGAGCTCTTTCATACCTCACTCCTCCCACCATCCAACCCATGGACCTTCCCTTAGAGCTCTGCACTATATATTCCATTGAAGACTTGGTATTCCCTTGGACATATTTATTATCAAAGTAATTTTGGTAACAAAAATCTTGATGCTGAATTTTAATGCTGCAGCCAGTGAGGCTACCCTTCCTCTCACTTGGTCACTGAGACAGTTCCTTTCTTCTGACTGTAGGCTAGGGGAGTAGAAATACAGTGGTGAGCAAAACAAATACAGCCCCTACCCTCAAACAGCTTATAGTCTGGTGGGGAAAACAAACATGATTCAAATACTTACACACACACATAGGTGACACTAGATGATGATAGGTACTACAGAGGAAGGATGCACCATGCAACAGCCATAGGGGAAGGAAAACAGTCAGGGGCAGCAAGGGAAGCTTCCCTGACTAGTGTGCTGGCTCAGGTCAGGAGAAGATGGAGCTTGTGCCACAGGAAGGGGCCTGGAGGCAGGCGGAAGGAGTGGGGGGATTTTGAGGAAGTGAGAGCAGGCCAGTGTGGCTGGAGAACTGGGTGTGGTATACAATGTGGGAAGACAAGCAAGCAAGGGCAAGACTGTCTGAGCTGATGTTCAGGACTCTGGCTTACAGTCATAGAGCAGTTCTTTTTCACAGCACATCAGAATCGCCTGCAGAGCATTTTAAAATAATGAAAAAAAAAAAAGGATTCCACTTCATAACCATAAACTCTAAATATCTGACAGTGAGACCCAGACATAGAGTTTATTTGTTTGTTTGTTTGTTTGTTTGTTTAAGATGTCAGGTGATTTTACCATAAAGTCATGGGTGAAGCACTTTGGACTCAGGAACAGGAGATCACCAAAATGTTTAAAAGAATGTGCATACTATGTGTGTTTTGAGAAGGATGGATGCCACTGTCAGATTTACACCTCTAAAGCATAAATTCAGAAAGGAGGTAAATTTAGTGACCATTAAATGTGCAAGTTGGGGTCAGGGTAGCACCAATGAAGATGAAAAAATATGAATATATATATTTAAGAGATTTCCAGTTGCTTAAATCACTGAGACTGGAGGTAGTATGAAAAGATGGACTTAATGTAGGGAAAAGAGCAAACAACTATTAGGCTTCTGCTTTGACAATAGGTGGATCGTTGTGCCACTTATTGAGATAGGGACAGGGACAAGAATCAAAGATGTTTAGTGTGGGGAATGGGACTTCCATTGTGGCACATGTATTGTGCTTTCATTTCATCATTACTTTACTTCTCTTTTCTTTAATCACCAATATATCTTTTGCCAATCATTGCTACTAATTATTCATTGGGACAAACCACAACAATAACAACAGCCACAGCAACAATGACAAAGAACTATTGACCTAACTGAGTCTTGGACTCAGTTGGGTGAGTGAATGTCCTACATGGAAGCTCAGACTTCTTAAGTACAAGTCATCGCCCTGCTTCATCAGCCCTCAATTGTAAGTCAAAGGAGCTTATTAAAAAGTAGAGAAACTTTCCATAAACCATATTTTCCTAGCAAAACTGTTTCTGTTTCATCTTGTCCTTAAAATTATTCATGCTGTGTATTTAAGATATCTAGTGCCAAGTAACAAGATCCCATCCCAATAAGCTTAAACAAAAATACCTTTTTATTTTAAGGATATAAAGGTTTCAAATACAATATAGTACAAGAATAAATCTGCAGCTAGGGTTCAGGAAAAATCAGCACCATGAATTTATGATTTCACATTTCTCTTTCCTCGGTTCTTCCTTTCTGCATACTTGCTTTGTTCTTCTTTCTCTCTCTTCACCAATATGCTTATGTCATTTTTCTAAGGAAAACATGGGGACAAACAGTTCCTGAGATTTAAGTACTCGAGCTCAGACGTCCTGATTCCATCAGTGCAAGATCCGAGCTTCCATGGAGGACATTCACTCACTCAACTGGGCCAGCTGTCCTCCGTGGACCAATCAACTTTGTATTACAAATATTACAATCATCCCACATTGATTCATATACCCTGATAAACTGTGGCCAAAATGGATGTTCCCACCGAAGCTCAAGGGGATTATTTTAGATCTGGGAGTGCAAGTCCTGGAAATAAAGGAGCCAGCCAAACAGTGCAAGTTTGCCATTACATTCTGCTATAATTAGGATTTTAAATGTCCCCAAAAGATCGATGAAGTAAAGCCTTGCTCTCCATGGTGGTTGTTTCAGTCAGGTTTTTAATGCTGCTGTGACCAAAAGACCCGACCAGAAAAAAATGTAAAGGAGGAAACATTTATTTGGGGGCTCATGCTTTCAGAGGTCTCAGTCAATAGATAGAAGACACCATTTCTCTAGGCTATGTAAGAGGGAAGTAGCTCTTATAATGATCAGACAAGAGAGAGTGAGTGACTCCACTTGCCAGACACAAAATATGTACTCCAAAGTCACACTCCCAATGACCTACCTCTTCCAGACACACCCTACCCACCTTCAGTTACTGCTCAGTTAATCCTGTCAGGTGATTAATTCACTGATTGGGTTAAGGCTTTCACAACCCAATCATTTGTCCTCTAAACATTCTTGTATCTTCTCACACATTAGACAACACTTTCCCTTTATAAGCTGATTACATGAGGTATTTGTTATGCTGACACAAAGCTAACACACATCCCAATCAAGTAAATTAAGGTATAGAAGCCACAAAGACTTAAATGAAGATCATTTCAAGAATGCTGCTAATTCTACAAAATATTTCATCTCTTTAAACTAGTATTTTGTTTTTGTTATTATTATTGCATCTACAGTTTTCAAAATTTCTGAAATTTCATATTAAATAGGGATGAATGCTAATAGATTTGCATTTGTACATGACTTGGACTGTGAGGTTGGAACTGATTCAACAGAGGAATGCACTAATTCTGAAATTGTGCTTATTTTAAATATCATTTGCATTTCTGTAGATGGAAAATTATATAACTAACTCTAGTTCTTTTGATTCTCAATTGATTCACACTAAGACTCCTCAAAGCCCTAAGAGAAATAGCAGGAGTTGAAATTTCAAATGCATTTTGGAAAATATGTACTTTGTTCTCTTCAAAATCAGGGAGAACATGTTCAATGACAAGTCACAAAGATGCTGGTTTTGATACTGTATTCCTTTGAAGCTCTAAGATAAAATGAGGACTGTACTGGTGATAAAAATGATCATAAATAAAGATGTCTTATAAGTTTTTTAAGGGGTGGGCATTGAGAAAAGACCAAAAAATAATCAGGCCAACATTCCCTTCTGACTGCTCAGGCATGGCCTCTCTGCAGGAAAGGGAGACTGTACTGGAAGTGCTGATGACCTGTGGACTTTCCCTAAAGGAATTCAAACTCCAGTTAGGACTGAACACATATATGGCTAATAAAATTTATAAAACAATCTATTCTTAAGTGCCCGGTACAAAAGCTACATTAGTATAGAGAGAAGTTAGGAGCTGAAAGTTCCAGTAGTGTTGCAGGTCCCTGCCAGGCTGATCTTGACAAATCTGTGAAGTGGATACAGTTTGTCTTGGGTGCCCTTGTATACTCCTATCAGCATAGACTGTGTGTTCTACGTTTGGTCTTTCTGTATTTCTCTTTAACTTCACCCTCCATCTGCTGGATGGTACCTATCATTCATTTCAGTCTTTGCTCTTAACTCATTTTCAACAAATCCTTCCTAAGGTGCTCATTGCAACTTGAAACTGAACCAGAACAAATCTGTGAGGTGAGGATGTGGGTTCTGGTCTGGGCTCTGTTCCTATGTTACTCAGTGTAACTCAGTGTAATTTTCTTCAATCTGACCTTATCTCATTTTTTAACTTTCCCTCATCTTTAAATAAAATGGGGTAGAATTAGGTAGGGTAACTATCTTCCAGATAGTAAATTGTCAATACATACATACATATGTATATAATACATATATACATACAATACATATAATCTGAGAGCAGATGTGTTTATATTTTAAAAAGTGGAAGAGGGACAGTCTCCATTATTCCCAGTGTAATTAACAGCAAGAGTCAGCAAACATTTTTCTGTAAAGAGTCAGACAGAAAATATTTTAGGTGTCGTGGGTCATATGGTCTCCATTGCAACTACTGTAATTAATTCTGCCATGGTAGCATCAAATCAGCCAGACAACTTTAAAAATTATTTTAAAAAGCAGGCAGTGGGCCAGAGTTGGCCTGCAGGACATAGTTTGTAGACTCCTGGATTAGAGTGTGTTTTCTGGAGCCAAGTTGCTTGAGCTCAATGCTTAGTTCTTTTCCTTATCTATAAAATGAAAAATGGTATTATACCTACCTCATAGTGCATTTTTGGAGACTGAATGAAATAATATGTGTAAAACACTGCTCTGTTTATGAACTTTCTCCTTGTGAGCATGGACACACTCAAACCTTCTTACTAGACAAAATCTTATCAACTCACCCTGCCTCAGAATAATGGCACTAGTGGTCACTTGCATGCTACCACTTTGACTCTAAGACAAATGGTCTTGTAGCCTTCTGTAAGGTGGTCTGTTGGGAAGCCAAGAATCTTCTGAACACCCTTCAAAGAAAAACTGTGGTGAAGTTACCTCATGTGAGAAAGGAGGATTACTAAGTTACTAGTTTTTAGTATTTTGTAATACTAGGTTCTTGGTGTTACAGATTAGCAAGGGAATGATGGAAAATCTGGATGTAGTTTTAATGGAGTCCAACACAGCTTTGTGTAACAGAAGTGGTGGTAGAGGTGGGAGTGAGGGTGTGGGAACATCTATAATTGCAGGAATGACTTAGGAAACAGATGCAGATTCCCTTTGCCCTTTGAATTCAGTGATTGAACAAAATACCAAGAATTGCCAACTCCTGTGCCACAGTTTTTGTGCACTAGAGTATTTTATAGCATTTATGGCTTAAATGGGTTTTGCCTTGGATTGCATCACCAGCCCATATTGTTCCTCCTATTTTTCATGTGGCACAGTGCCTACATTTTGTGAAAAATTATTAATCTTTTACAAGGGCATTGTTGACAGTTCTGTAATCATTTGTTTGAGTCATAATTTTTTTCTTTGATAAGTCAACGGTGCCTGTACTATTTGGCAAGTATTTGCCACACACTAGCTAGACCATAATGATACCACAGGGGCCACAGCCAACACAGGAAGGCCGGGGCTTGAATAGACTTCAATTCTTCTCATGGTTATATCATTAGCCAGCTGTGCGGCTTGGAGCAATAATTACGTTTGTAACAGAAAGACAGTCATGTTGCTTCTCTGGGATGTGGTTTCTTCATCTGAAAAACAGTATGTAAAATAGATGCATAAGGCAATTGCCAGTTCCCTAGATTGCCCATGTAGAGTTGAGGTGACCCCAGAGTCTGAAGTTCTGTTGCAATCATCTCAAGTCTCTGTGCCTTTTTAAGCTTCTTCTTGGTTTGGGAGGGATGATGGATAGGTTAGTAAGTACAGCTTGTTAAACTGAATTTTGCCTGGAAGAGGCTGATCACAGATTCAGGATTAGAAGCATATTAGTCCAAAGGGAGGCATCATCCAACAAGGGGCAGCAGGTACTGCTGTCTCAGACTGTGAAGAAGACCCAAGTGGAGATTTGGTTCTGTGGCTCACCACCTATGGAAACTGGCCCAGATCCTACAATCTTTCCAAGTCTGTTTCCTCATCTTTAAAATGAAAATCACAATCTGTTGTGTCTACAACCCAGGGCTTGTGCATCAAATGAATTGATTCTTGTACAAGCCTACTTTAAGCATTAAAACTCAGAGAAAGCCAACATTAATACGGATTCCTTCTTAAAACAGAAAACACATGATGTGATTTTCACATACTAGTGGTTAAGAAACCTGATAACCTATGAAACATTCTAAAGTATCAGTAGTCATTGCTTCAAAATGCATTTTGAAATCCACGTTAACACCATTGTGTGTTCCCCTAACAAAGACTTGGAGTATTAAAAAGTTCTAAACCTTTTGAGAAAAGTCAGTACTGTCAGAATATAGCCTCACCTGATCTAAAGTGTTTTCTTTGCACACACAGCATGGCAGGGCCCAGAGAAAAGGCTATGTGATGGGAGTTGTATTGGGGAGGCTGATGATAATGTGTTTCCTTTATTCTGCAAGGCTGTCTGAAAACTCCTGGCTAGGTTCTGCCGGCAGCCCTGACAGCTCTGGGTCCCCTCCAATGAAGGGAACAAAGACTGGGGTTTCTTTTGAAAAAATTCTTTCTGAGCAGTGAGATTGTCCAACACAGTTTCCCTGATAAAGGGTTCATTATCTATCCGCGTGACTTTGCCCTTAATTTTTATGCTGGCAGTGCCAACAAGAGCATATTTAAAGCCAATCCTTTTACTCAGACAGCTGTAACAGCATCCTGACAATTTGTGCCAGTGCTCAAGGCTTGGGTGTGGAATATAATCAACCATAGGCTAAATTTCCAATTAGTTGAATCACCAAGAAATGTAATTTATTAGCTTGCTTTGTTGTATTTACACTTCTTGTCAGTTTGATAATGCAAGCTCATTTTCAGATTAAAAAAAAGAGAGAGAGAGAGAAGCATGTTTCTTCTGTGGCTCAACTGACACATTCTTTATAGATCTGAAAGGATTGCTTATGTTGGAGAAGGTGGCTTTACAGCTTTGGAAAAAGTGACCCTCTAGGAAATAAATGAATATAATAATTAGCACACAGTGATTCAGTCTGGAAGGGACAATCTGTAAATGGCAGAGGAGAAAATCTGTATCATCCAAGTCTAAACAAGGCGACTAAGTTTTGTCTTTCCGAGGTGGGACTGGACGTGATGTTAACTCAGGAAGGTGAAAGCTAAGTGTTCTGTCAGCTTTGTCAAGGAGTTTCAATCAAAGTGAGGTAGCCATATGGAGCCTACACAAAAGGAAGCCACAGAGGAAGAGCAAATCCATTTTTATCAGACAGTCTAAGGGAGAAAGTGTCTGAGATGAGGGATGCACAGGGAGATGGACTCCATTGGGTTCCCAGGACACTTCAATAGGGGTTTTCAGCTCCAGGATGAAATAGCCAACAAGATTCTCCACCCACTGTTTACTCTGAATCTATGCTCATTGAAAACAATCTTTCAATGAATAATTTTTTCTGCTTCTAAGTTTCCTTAGTATTAGGAAGTGGGTAATGTGAACATGAAGATTTTCAGGCTTCTTAGTATGGTTGTGAAGGTTAGACACTGGACAAGAGTATCACGTCAAAGGTAACACCAACCACAAGACAAACATTGTAGATTTAAATATTTATTATGAAAACTCTGACGACATTAGAAAATTTTCATTGTTTTTAACAAAAATTGGTATGTCATAATAATTTTCTGGCTGATGGGATTAGAATGCCAGAAGGAGGGAGATTTATTTTTATTTTTATTTTTAACGCTTCCTGGGTGTAATTGACATAATAAACCGCATAGATTTGAAGTGCACTAGTCAGTGAATTTGACATACACAACACATACATTCAGGAATCCATCACCGCAATCAAGATAAACAATATGGTCCTCAGTCCCCAAAATTTCTGCCTGCCTTTTAAAAAACATTTTTATTTGTTCTTTTTAGCTATACATGACAGTAGATGAATTTTGATATATCAAACATATATGGAGTATAACATCACTTTTTAAATATTTTTTATTTGTTCTAATTAGTTTTACATGACAGTAGAATGCATTTTGACACATCATACATTAATGAAGTATAACTTCTCATTCGTCTGGTTGTACATGATACAGAGTTACACCTGTCATGTAATTATATATGCACATAGGGTAAAAATGTCCAATTTGTTTTACTATCATTCCCACCCTTGTGCCCCCCCTTCCCTTCACTTCTCTCTGTCTTGTCCCAAATACCTCTGTTCTCCTCCCACCCCTTATTGTGAATTAGCATCCACATATCAGAGGAAACAATTGACCTTTGGTTCTTTGAGACTGTCTTATTTCGTTTAGCATAATATTCTTCAGTTCCATCCATTTACTGGTAAATACCATGATTTCACTCTTCTTTAAGACTGAGTAATATTCCATTGTGTTTATATACTATAGTTTTTTTTTTTTTTTCNATTTTCAAATCTTTGTATGAAAATATGCTTTTATTTTTCTTTGATTTATACTTAGGAGTAGACAGCTTGACCTCATTTTACATGCATATTTAATTTAAATAAATAGTCAAACTGTTATCTTGACTGTCTTTACAGACCCAGTATAACGGAATTGGATTTGTTCTGTATTCTTGCCAACACTTATTTTAGTCAATCTTTATGATTTTAGCCATTCTAATGTGTGTATAGTATATCTCATATCTCATTGTGTTTTCTTTTTTGATTAAAAAGCATTTATTGAGAACCTAGAAAATGCAAAATACCATTTCTTTAAATAGAGTTGGTTCTTAATTTTGTAAAAAATTCATATTCTAATAATATATATAATCTAGAATTTACTATTTAAATTACTATAATTGTACAATTCAGTGGCTTTAATTATATTTAGAATGCTATGCAACAATATCACTGTGTATTTCCAAAACTGTTCATCACTTCAAGCAGAAAATTTGTACCCATTAAGCAATAAGCCACCATTTCTACTCTACCCTGTAACCTCTATTTTATGCTTATGAATTTGTCTATTCTAGGTATTTTGTGTAGATGGAATCATACAATGTCTGCTCTTTTATGTTTGGTTTATTTCATGTAGCATAATATTTTTCATTTAGAATAAGTTTCACCTATGTCATAGCATGTATCAGAACTCCTGATTACTGAATAAGATTCCATGTTGTGTTATATACACATATATATGTTTATAATATATTTTATAACTATTATATATATATATATATATATATATATATATATATATATAT
>NW_025999990.1:1232136-1283558 GCF_001458135.2 Marmota marmota marmota | reverse complement strand
GAAGCCGTGAGCTCCGGAGGCCGCTACAGCACCGGCCCAGCAGAGGAAGGAAGCCGGCCGGCGGAGAGGTAGGCGGCTGAGGCGGCGGGTCCGGGTGTGTGTGCTCGGGAGGGGGAGGTGGTGCGTTCGTGCGCGGCTGCCTCCGCTCTCTTCCTGTCACCAGCAGCCGCTTCTCCTTCTGCAGAGCCCAGTCAGGGGAAGCGGGCCGGCTGCCGGCGCCCCCGCGGTCCGCATCCTCCAGCCGCCAGGCAGCTTTTCCCGGCTCGTGGCCAGCGCCGTGCTTCTCCTGGCCACCTCCTGGCTCACGTTTTCCCGGCCCTCCTCCGAGCCGGTTCCGCACGCTGCTGGGCGCGTTCGCCGCGGGAGTTGCCAACGAACCCGGGCTTCTCTCCCAGCCCTTGTCTCCGCACGCTTCCGAGGGTCTCCCCTGTCGCCTTTGCTGCAGTTTCCTGGGGCCTTTCACTAGAGGAGAGCACCTTATCCGCTGCCTTTGCATTAGCGGAAAGGAGCGCTCCCTTCCCCGCCGGCTCTTCAGCTGCAGGCAGGGTCGCCGTCTGCGCTTTTCCTTAGGCGGGCGACGGTGGTCTTCAGAGCTCGCCCCCCAGCTCCCGCCCTCCGAAGTTTGCCGCCCTCCTCTTCCGGGGTGGGGGAAGTGCGCCTCGGGGCGGTTGTTCGCTGGGGCCCGAACTCAGCTTCTGGTGCTGGCCAGGCTTGGGCAGGTTGTTGGAGGCTTATTTAATGGGGTCCCGGCACAGTCCGGAAATCCAGCTTATTGTAACGCAGGGCGAGACTGGAGGGACCTGCCCAGCAATATGGAGCCGGCCAGGAGAACAAGCGAGCGTGCGAGCTGGAGCTAAAACATCGAGGGGGAATTGTCTGGAAGCCACAGCTCGAACACTCACTTCCCAAGGGCAGAAACTGCCTGGCAGATCACGAGACAAAGAGAACAGACAAGCTCTGGCCAGGCATCCCTGTACAGAAATGTATTTTGATAACCAGAATTTGAGCATAAAAATGCAAGAGTGTGAGCAGAATGGCTGTTACATGTTGAATGCAGAATGTGTAGGAATTGGATTTGGGGGAATTATGCTTCTGGGCGCTGTTAAATACCGGAAAGGTCTCAGCCCCACCGTTAATTCCTGGCGGAGCTGCAGCGCTGTTGGTGCCCAAGTGTGAGTTTACTCTTTTATTTGGGGTGGTGGGGGGTGGAGGGGTTCATGACTTTAGGGTTTTTTTGTGTTTTTTTTTTTTGTTTTGTTTTTGTTTTCCATTTTCCCTCCCCGTGTTCTTTTCCTCTTTGTCAGTGCAAAGTAAGAATGGATAAAGCAGTTCCGGGTTTTGAATGTAGCATGTGATTGTCATTTCAGTGTGATGAGTTTCAAGTTTAGTTGTTAGGCGGGATATTCACAAAGCTTATTGACCTAGGCTTTCTGTGGAATCATGTTTTAATATTTTATTAGCTTGTGTTACTTTTTGGCCACCTTAAAGATGGTTAGTATTGGAGTAGGTAACCGACAGGGTCATTTCGGACTCAAGTTATCAGAGAAATGGATCTTCAATGTATAAATCATTAGGAATTTGGTGATTCCTGCACAGGAGAGGGCCACAAGCCCTTTTATCATCAAAAAAGAAAAAAGCATCATACAAGCTGTAATTTTTTGACAGATGACACTAATCTTGAAATAAGTCACTCATAAACAAGAATAGTGTTCCTATGTACAAAAGTTGCTAAAACTTTGCAAAACAAGTGTTTTGCTCAGCACAAAGAAAATATGAAATTGTGTGTGTGTGTGTGTGTCCAGGTCCCCGCACGTGTGCCTCTAAAGTTTGTTGGTTTGGAGTCAAATTGGAAAGGACCGGGGGAAGCGCCAGGCTTTGCTGTGGATAATGTCACTGTTGGACTCTTTAGCTTTTATATGCCAGTTGCTGGTAGTTATTAGAGGGGTCATGCTACTGTTTCCAAAGAAATGTGTAGATCTTATGAGTAGAAGAAAGTTCTGTGTGTCTGATATCATCTTTCAAACTGTTATGTCCTTTTACTTTTGATGTTCATTTTGATTTTGAACCTGTTCTTAGTTGCATAACAGAACTCTGCAATGTATACCCTCTTAATCTGCTGTTTTATTTGTACTGTGTCTTTTCACATCTGTGATGCTATATGGTCAATATAAAAAGCATTTCACTTTCCATTGATTAAATATATTATTTTCTTTAGCAATTTCTTGAGTTTAATACATTTACAGTAAAGTTGGTTTTGGGAAACTAAAATGCTACAATAAGTTATAGGGATATATATTTCATTTATTGGCAGTGATAATGATTGTATGCATTTATCTTCTGGAAATATTGATTTCACCTAAACTGATTTCTGGAGGGCTTTGAATCCTAAGTGCAAACCTATTCAACTTACCCAAATTGTTAAAAGTGTTGGCCATTCCTTTAATGAAAATTTTCCATGAATACCCTGTAATTTTTAGGTTGATATGTTGGTTTTAAATCCCCCCCCCTCCTTTTTTTAAACCTAGGTAGTTTAGGGAATATTGTAAAAAAAGCATCCACTTTGAAAGATTGTCCACATGGCCATCTAAAATGGGAACAATTCGAGTTTAGCTTTTATCATATTTGCATTTTGTAATTTGCAAAATGTCCTTTATTGAATAAAGAGCTGGTGAGTAAGTAGAACATAACAAGCTGAGTTGATGTTTGCATGAGTTCTTACTTTTAATTCTCTAATATTTGGTCCAATGCAGAAGAAATGAGAAGTGCTTAAGTATCAGCATCTTATGTTTTAGACAGGCTGATCACAGAGCTCTCTTATGCAGAGTACAGGGTTTTGCTGGTAGAAACAAGAACATGAAGCATCCAAGTGAAGGCCTGGAAGACTAGCATGTTACTTATCAGTGGAAGGGATTATCAATTTGGCTTACATTTTATAAAGCATAATATAAATTATATCACAACAATTCAATAAAAACCCAGGTTGTTAATTTTTACAGTATTCATATTATTCATTGCATTATGTCTCCAGTCTCATCCAACTGTATCCTAGTCATCTTAATGCTTGCCACAGTTCTGCCAATACTGTTATTGAAATTACTTGCCTAAATGATTGGCAATTAAAGACCACTTCATGTATGCTAAACCAAGTGAATTGAAAAATAGACTCTGTAATTACTTATAAACTCATGTGTTTGGCCAATGTTAGGTTTTTGTGTTTGTTTTGTGAAAGAGTAGAGTAGAATGAATGTAGCACAGTTTTTAGTTAAAAAAAAAAAATTAAGAGTCTACTATAAGAACATCTTCAGAGATTTTCTTCTGCCAGAATTGTTTTCCTTAAAGTAGATCAAGTAAGTACCCATAGGTACCTGTAGTCAAAATCATTTTCAGGTTAATGATCACCCTAGAGAGTTTGGAAGTCACAGGAGTCTGGCCAAGTGTGGAGAGGCTCCACCAGTGGGCGTAGTGAGTTGATAAAGCCCAGGTGCCTGGCTGTTGGCTGTGGCTTGCTCCTTGCCTTCGTCCTAGGATGCCTCAGTGGTCTCCATCTGGGGCTTAGTCCTAGAAACTGGGGCTCTACCAGAGGACACAGCTGCTTTCAGTCCCTAGGGGGTTGCATTACTGAGTTTGTGTTTTTCTGTTTGAGAACAGCCCAGGAAGCAACCACTAAACCCTGCTGGAGAGGAGTATATCTCTAACTTTCACCCCTCCTTATCCCCTCACATTTGTATACCTACACACTACATACGCACACTCCCAGCCCCTCCCAGGTCTCCTTGACCCTGACCTCTATACAGCCACCCTCTACCTCAGGTAGGGAGAGAACTACTTGGGCAAAGTCCATTTGCAGCCTTTATCTATCTATATATCTGTTTACAGCAGAAAGTTTTATTTTAGCTAGCTTCAGGATTCATTTAGAACTGTTTGCAGCATTTAAAGGCACTACAGGAGAAAATTCCTGGCTAATGTCTGTTCCTGTTTTAAATCTGAGTTGTAAAAATGACAGTAAGTAACATTCAGTGTTAATAGTACATGCTACCAGTAGAAATAGTAATACCATAGCTACAGTTTATAACTTCAAGCACATTATCTAACTCTTCTAGCTTATTTTCTCATCTGCAAAATGGGGATGATAAGTGTATCGAGGGTGATGACAAGGGTTAAATGAGTCACTACATGTAAAACTCTTAAAGAACTGGGCCTGGCACATAGTAAGCACTGATCTGATGTTCATTATATTAAGCGCTTATTGTCAGGCATGCAGTTTTCCATGCTTTGCATGTGTAATTTCCTTTAGTACTCATGATGACACTATAAGGCATAGATTTGCTTATTTTTTTCTTTCTTACAGGTGATAAACTGTTTCAAAGAGAGATTTCAGTGACTTTCCCCAGGTTATATGTCTAAGCACTGATGGGGGCAGCTGCCCCTATTTGCAAGTTCTTGCTAAGAATTTTAAGAATTTTTTTTTTTTTTTTTTAACAAAAAGAGGGACTTAGGTCATCTCTGTTAGTCCTCTCTTTCCATGGCCACTTCTTCGGTCATTCTCTACTGTGGTGATGCAAAGAACCAGACAGATCACCCTCCTAGCCTTTTCTGGGTGAGAGGATCTGTTCCTCATGTCCTGTAAGTTGCATTACCCTTTCTCTCCGGAGTACATGTGTTCCTCTTTCCGTTGCTCTTCTTGCAGTGCTCAGGGAACCCATTAGTGAGACTTCTTTCTGAAGAGCCTCATTTTCTTATTGTATCACCTGGTCAGGCTGTCTCCCCTAAAGGGCTTGTGGGCAGCATTTGCAACCCACACAGCCTCCTTAACCCCATCAACCCATAGTGTGGCAGCAGGAAGTATGTTCTAATTGGCCAGTTATTTTGAAAATAAATTGAGATATTTAAAGTCTATTAAGTTGAAATATCAAAAGTCTTTGGGCTAAGACTGAGTTCATCATTTTTATTTTATTTTAATTGAGATAAAATTCACCCTAAGACCATCATTTTAAATCAAAGGTGCCATACCCACTATATTTGCTAGGATATTTGTTTTTTATCATGATTTCCAAAAATTCGAAAGGTAGAAAAGATTTTAAATAATGATTTTAAAAGACTGTTTAGTTGAGTTAGGAGGTTCTCTCAGAGTTGAAGCTAGCACTGAGTGGTGGGAGTATGGAATATAGGGTGGTGGTGTTGCCAGCACAGGACCCTCTGTACCCTCCTTGCCTCTATGAAAAAAAATCCATTTTGTGCCACCACCCAGTGCCACACTGCTAATTTCATCACAGAATGGCATCACATGACTAGAATACATTCTCAAATTATTTAATGTAATGTTAGAATATCCTTTAAAAACATTAGTTTTTATTGATGCATTATAATCACACATAATGGTGGGTTGTATTGTTACATATTTATACATGACATAATTTGGTCAATTTCATTCCCCAGTACCTCTCTTTTCCTTCCCCTAAAAATATCCTTTATTCTTGACTCCCTGACAAACTTTCCAAATCCTGTCTTTCATAAAATGGGCAAGAAGCAAGTCAACAAAGTTAGAATTTTCTTTGCTTTTTTGCCATAATGCCTGCAGGTTATAGGATTAAACTGAAAATCTATTTTGTAAACAGTTGTATGTTAAGCAGTCATAGATTGCTATTTGTCAAGATTCAGAAACAATTTTATCTTGAGAAACAGAATAATTGCTCAGTATTATTTGCAGATAAAGAATATGTACTTCCAATTAATGGCATTGCAAGCAGTTGTTAAAAGGGTTGAAAGACTGAGCGAAATAATTACCTTGAAGGAAAATTTGAATTGTTACATAATATTATACAAGAGTAACTTAATTTGTTATTTGTTCAGAGGATTCCACTATACCTTTGTTACAGCAACTTATGCATGCATTAGCTTGGAATTTCTATCATAAAACTGTCTTCATTATTTGAAAATGATAAATTGTAGATGATGAATATCCACATAAAAACCTTTACTACATAAATAATTAGGTTGGATTCAGATGCAAATAGTTCGGTGAACAGGTGTCTGTAGTCAAAGATAATGGAGGCAAAATCTGGTTAATATGGAAAAAAAATATATTCTGTCAGTCTGGATAGTTAGGACCTCAAATTGGTCTCAGGAGGGTTACACAGGTACTGCCAAATGCCTCAGGCCACTGTGTCTTCTGGATGTGACAATCCTTGTGACTCTGGATTAATGCTTCACATACCCCATAGGGAGGAGTGAGTTGTTAGAAATTGTGCAATAGGGGCCCAGGAGTGTGGCAGGGGGCAGAGGTGCCAAGAAGGCTATTGGTGGCAAAAGCTAAGTTCACAGAGATGAATGGGCAATCTTCCAGAAGTGGTATGCCCAGGATTCTTTTATTCACTAGTTTATGGACTTTGCAAGCAAGGATGCATTTTAATGAAGTCTCTTTGAAGAAAATTTGCATGGCTGGGATGCTGCATCTTGGACTTGGAGGAACCGCTGCTGAGTTATAATGGTTTCTTTTTGTGCAGGTGCATGAGAGCCAAACACTATCAACAAGGCTGCTGTCTGGAAAGTAAGGGAGATGTTCAAGGTTAGTTTCAGAAGCCAGCTTGGGCAGGCAAAGAATCACTGGTACTACTGACATATCTAGGCTGCCCTTGATTATCCGAGTTCAGGCAATAGGTTGTGGTGGTGTTAAAAGTGGGGGCTCTTGAGCCAGACTACCTGAATCTAGTTTCTGTTTCTCAGTTGCTGAGTGTAAATCATGGTCAAATACTAAACATAGTGCACTTCATCATATATTACGTGAGACAATTAATAGTGCCTACCTACCTTCTATGGTTATCATGAGGAACTAATGGGTTAATACACATATAGCTTCCAATAAGAATTAGATGACTATAGTGGTGATGACAATGACAATCACTAAAACGGGCATGGCAGTCAGGAGAAAGTGTGCAGTGTGTGGTCAAGTAGAGATGTCTGCTGCCTCCGCCCAGTTCAGGACTCTCTGAATCTTAACATCAAGTAATCAAGTGACTACATCTCAAAAAATGGCTCGTCTGTTTTCCTTCATCTTTTTTAAAAAAAATATTTTTAGTTGTAGGTGGACACAATACCTTAATTTTATTATTTAGTTTCTTTATGTGGTGCTAGGGATCAAACCCAGTGCCTCACGCGTGCTAGACTTTGTTCTCAAACCACTTACTTGTCAGAAAATGAGGTTCTTCTGACAAGTGGCAAGGGAAAGAGCACGTAGAGACCTCTAGGTCTCTGGCACTCAGTGCCAGGAAGGCTTCCCTGGAGTTTAGCCTCTTTGCAGTCATTAGGTTCCTCAGGGTTCTTTTGCCCTTTGCACAGATTTATCCTCAGGCATATCCAAGCACAGTTTTCAGGTTTGTAAAACCTTGAAAAGACATGAAGTTTTTTCTTACTGAAATGTGTTCCCCAGCAAGAAACATGCATAGCTACAGAAGTGTGCTGTGACAAGGACTTGATAGTTGTGAGGTTGGAGGGGATTGTTATGCTTTCCATTCTGTAAGAATCCCCCAAACTGGCCCAGTGGGTGACTGACACTGAGGAAGTGCTAGGCAGCAACTGGCATAAAGATCTACCCAGCTTACTGGTTGGATTTTTTTTTTTTTCCCTCCAAAACGACATACATTGCCAGGAAAAGCTAACAAAAATTTCAAGGCAGATTTGGAGGAATTAAAATTATTCTTAGGCCTATTGCCTGGTTTCTAAGCATTTAGGGATATGTAAATTTTCATGTTCTTTAGAGTGCTGCATCTCTTTTGTTCAGAGTACATTAGTACTAAAAATGAGATTTGCTAGTTCTACATTTTTGTGTGAATTTATGCAATAAGTATTTAATTTGATTCTGGATCTTTTGAAAGGAGAGGCTTTCTTCAAATGGATAATATAGCTTGTTTTTCTCATATGCTTCACTGGTTGCATTAATTTTTTTTTTCTCTGATGACTAAAATGCAAAGTGGAGTACTATCCCAAATTAATATTCTTGCTCCACAAAGACTTCCAATGTTTGTTTTTGCTTCCTTTAATATGTGACTCTCCTAAGAGTGTTATTGTATTACAGCTAAGAGGCTTTAACCATGTAAAGTTGACTACTTTACACTTCTGAATGCAATATAACAATTAATCTATGATTAGATTTTGCTTCTTAAAATGCCATTCTGAGGAGTGCCTATAATATTAAACTTCTAAAGTGTTTCACTTTTCAAGAAGTATAAAAGCTCTCTTTGCTTTCACAACCCGAAATTGTGTGGGTATTGTTTTATTGCTTTATTGTGCAATCAGCTTCACAGAGGCCTCTAGGTTGCTTTTACTCTTTATAATAAAGATAACTGAGGAGTGGAGGATGATGTGTGTGTGCAAGCTTTCCTATCAGCCATCTACTGGGACTTTCTAATTCTCTAACTTATAGTTTTTGACTCTCCAATTCTTCTGCCTCCCCTATGCTTTAAAGCAAAAAGCAGAAGAAAAATACTTCCATTACCCATTTCCCTGTCTGTGAAGCCATCTTTATAGAGTCCTCTGCAGCAACCATTACTACTTCTTCTGATTTCTTAACTCCTTAAAATCTAATAACTATCTTTACTACTGGCCTGAGTTCTGCTTTCTAAAAAGTGTATGATGATTCCATGATAAGCCGAGCCCCCAATTATCATTGTCCCCTGTGTGAGTGCTTCTGCAGGACTTTGTTGCAGGGGGATCACCTGTTCCTCCCTGATTCTTATCCCTTGTTTCTGGGACATTGCTTTGTCTCTAAACCTTGATTTTCCTCCTCAATGGGAGTTATTGAACCTCAATGTGTAGTCCTTAGATCATTTTTAAACTTTTAATTTTTTAAATGATTGATTGCTTGATTTTTGATGAGTGCCATTTCATTTATTGGTCTTACCTTGTTTGCAGCTGATTACCAAATCTCTAGTGTGTCCCTTCTCCTGAGTCACAGCCCAGGCTTTCAGCAAGCCACTGGCACACCTGCAGGTGGATGTCCATAATCCCATAAGCCCATTGAGTCTCCTGGCTTCCTTTTGCTTGCTGTTAATACAAAATTCACAGTAGTGGAGAACCAGGCACCTGTTTCTTCTCTTTTTCTTGCTCCCCATTTAAGCATTTATCTCCCCCTACACATTTTTACCTCACCATCCCATCATGTTTCTTATTTCATACCTCTCTTTTCACACCTTCTGCTGTCTTCTTGGTTGGTGCCCTGGTGGCCGCTTTCCCAGACTTCTGCAATACACCTTTCTCAGTTTGCCTCATCTCTGTTCTCTCTCTATGGCATTCCCTCCTTTGCTCTGTGGTTAGTTTGAGATTCCTCAAGTGCAGCCGTGATCCTATTGATCCCTTTCCCCAGGCCCTCTCAGTGCTTCCCATTCCACAGTTACTAAATTGCAAACTCAGCACAGGCACGCATGATGTCAGACAGTCCTATCTGTCTTTGTAACGCATCTCCACTGTTCCCTCCCTGACTTTGGATGGATCAGACTGTTCTAACTCTTCCTGTAATATAACATTTGCCTAATCACTTCTGTACCTAGGATCATGCCACACATTTCATTCTGTCTTTAGAATCCTGCAATTAGATGTGGTCCCTCCCTCACCTGAACCCTGCAGTGTTTAGTCGGCCTCTCTTTTGGCATTTACCTAATGTTTTGGTTCCCTGTGTACCAGTCTTATCTCTGAGACATCCACACCCGCCAACACTCCTCCTCCTGTTCCCGCCCAGTGTTCTTAGAAGGCAAGGCTCTTACTAATCTTCGTTGTGTGTACCGTGTCAGGCAGCAGCACACTGGCCTGTGTATGTCTGCCAGCTCTATTAAGTACTTGTTGAATGGAAGTAGGAATTCAAATGCACACAGATGGCGAAGTGTGATGTTCATTCATAAGTCTTGTTTTTCCTTCACTAGGTGAAGCTGAGTGTGGAGTGAAATCAGACGACAGATGGACAGTGTGACAGGAGCTGCACAGAGGATTGGGCCTCGCTGTGAGAGTCAGCCTAGAGTCAACGTGTTGACAAGTTGCTGAAAAGGAAGCCAGGAAGGACTGTGGCACACAGGAAGTGGAGCCCTGTCTGCAGTCACACCATTGATGGAGGACAGATGGACAGCCGAATGGCCAGTCAGCTCTCCTTGTAAGCCTTTGGAGAGTGGTCCTTTGTCCTCTGTTGGACACCTATTAGGATTTTTAATACACTCTCTGATTTCATTTTCCATTAAAACATAAAATTAGACTACAGTGCACAGCCAGACTCATCTGTTGCATGGTAACAGATCTGCAAACATGAGTGCTGAGGGGTACCAGTACAGAGCGCTGTATGACTACAAGAAAGAGAGGGAAGAAGACATTGACTTGCACTTGGGTGACATATTGACTGTGAATAAAGGATCCTTACTAGCACATGGATTCAGTGATGGACAGGAAGCCCGGCCTGAAGACATTGGCTGGTTAAATGGCTATAATGAAACCACCGGGGAGAGGGGAGACTTCCCTGGAACTTATGTCGAATATATTGGAAGGAAAAAAATCTCACCTCCTACTCCGAAGCCCCGGCCACCTCGACCCCTTCCTGTTGCACCAGGTTCTTCAAAAACTGAAGCGGACAATGAGCAACAAGGTGAGCATCAATGAGTAATTGCTTAATGTCCTCTACTTTCTTCTACTACTTCTTTTTTTTTTTTTTTTTCTGCAAAGTCTTAGGTTTGGGCTGGGCTGCTATGCTCTGGGTAGAAGTAGTCATGGTAACTTTAACTGAATTGGTATATGGTATGTACAAGAAGCTTTTTGAGTCATGACGTGGCTAGAAATTTTTGTCTGTGGAGTTAGGAGTTGTTATAAAAATAGGGAGATGGTATCTGAGACCTGTTCAGTGAGTATCTATCTGTAAGCACTATTTAAAGTTACCATTAAATTAAATACCTACTGTATTCTTACTCTTGTAATTGGTATTATGTATTTAAATAACCACTTTAGGAAAGTAAGTCTAATATAAGTATATTTAACATTAATATGATTTGTATGGAAGAAAATAAGCTATAAAATGACCAAAAAGCTCAGCAGAGAAAAGATAATTGTTTTTCTAATCCTGTATCTGCCTCTCAGTTTCCTGTCTTGGAACACTTTGTGTTAAGCCAAACCCCAGTCCTTGGAGTTAGCATAAAAGTAATTTTTTTTTTCCTCCTTTGTGCCCAACATCACTTGTAGCATTAATACCTAGAGTCCGCTTGGCCCTGGTGAGGGGAAGACAATATTCACTGGAAACCTCCTTGATTCAAAACCCACTTACAATTTATTGGAGGTGTTCACACTTGAGTTTGGTGTACAGCTGTTAAGTTTTAGGATCTTCTGTTCAGTTTCTCACTGAGATAAGCCTTATGCTCAGCTTTGCTGTTATCAGCTTTGTCGAATACTGGTTTCTCACTAGTAAACCTCAAGCTTTTTTTTTTTTTTTTCTTTCTTTTTTTTAATCTCTGGGACTAAGAAAGTTTATGGGAAGATACATATAAAACAGGTGAAGCTGACTTGCTTGGTTATATATTGAGTAGCATCCCAGGAGATTTCTGGAAGCAGTTCTGATACTACTAAATGTATTACACTTTCTTTAATGTTGGCTTATTCTTATACAAACAAATGAGATAATGAGAATAAAGATACAGAATACAGAATAGGTAAGAGCTGCCTTTTAGCATTGGGTAATAGGACTGTGTGAAAGACAAAGAATTTTTTTTCTCCCCCACTAGACCTAAAAGGGATACTTGTTTTATAAATGTTATACTATACTTTATAATAGAAGATATTATTTGAGTAGTATTATAAAGTTAAAAAAGCAAAAATTAAATTCCTTTCAGGTGAATCAGAAAACCTTGAATCTGTACCTGTATCTGTAATTTTGTCAACCATTGAATTTCTTAGCAGATTGAAGACAAATACATAATTGTATTTCTCCACCAAATAACATGTTTTTAATTTGACTTTTGATTTTTGTAAGTTAGAAACACTTTCTTAAGTAGGCTCATTCCAAAGGAAAAAATGATTTAATTTGACCCAAAATACAAAGAGTTTCAGAATCTTAAAAAACATCTCAGTTGAATCAGAAAAGATGATTTAAGAATAAGGGTATCTTGTCAAGATTAGTGACAAGAAGATTTTGTAAAAATAATTTCTAAACAAAATTGCATTTTATGACTGCCATTAGGTATGTTTATTTAGATATAATATTCAGAAAAGCAAGTCTTACAAAAAATGATTTTCTCTTTTTAGGAGCTAAACTATTTTATAATGCTTGCTTTCTTATGGGTGACAATTGAGATTTTTAAAAGCTTTTTCATTTTTTTCTTTTTAATGCATGGGAAGAGTAAAATGAAAATTTTTAGCAGAATTCGAGAAAGAGATCCATGATAATGTGCATGAAAATATTAGAGCCTGAATATAAATGAGAAATTAGGAATAACTTAAAGGTTGGAAAGGCAGAGTAGGTGGATTATGTGGAGAATATTATACTAAACATTAGATTTTCTAGAAATGTTAGTCATATTCTCATTTAAATGTGATTCCCATGAAGTGAGAATTCAATAACTCCCATGTTAAATTGTTATGGGTAATAGTTGTAACTATTACCATGTTAAATTGTTATGGATAATAGTTGTAATGACAAACTTTATGTGTTGGAACCCGTGAGGCTCCAGTTTCTTTTGCCTAAGTGCATATTTATTTGAAAAGCTTTTGTAGTGAAAAAAATGTGTGATGGCAAGAAGGGAGAGTTCTTTTCTCCTCTTATAGTGATTGAATTCTCTAGGGTTTTGTTGTTGTTATTGTAGTTTTGTCTCTCCGTCTGACTTAGCCTATTTTTCACATTTGACTCCCTTTATTTTATTTAGATTTCCTCCTTCCCCACTTAGGTCTAAGAACCACATACAGTTCTCTTATGTCTTATGGCATAGTCTTTAACAGGTCCTGAGGTAAGACTGAGGGGTCTCAGACCAGTCTGCAGCTAATCATTTGTTTCTTATATGCTGCCAAGCCTTCCCCGTCCCCTCTCTTTTATTTTCCTCTTTTTTGGAGATAGGGTCTTGGTGTGTTGTACAGGCCAAGTGATCCTGGGCTCAAGTGAGTCTCTGGCCTCAGCCTCCTTAGTAACTATGACTTAGGGCATCCACACCACCATGCCTTGCTATATTCTGTTTTTAAAAGAAGGTTGTCATTAGACTCTGGTCAGAAGTAGACTCAGGGTCTAGGGGTGTAGTTCAGTGGTAGAGCACTTGTCTAGCATGCACAGTTCCGCAGTTTAATCCCTAGACACACACATACACATATACAAACTCTGAGAGGTTCCTTCTATACAATGTTATTATCCACTTTTTTTCTTTGTATGCATATTTCTAGAAATAAAGCTGTAAAGTCTAACTTTTTCTTTCTTTTTTTTGGTTGAGGGGAGAGAAGAAAGTTAAACAACAACAACAACAAAAAGATAACTTAACATCCTCTCAGGAAAATATACTTTTTGCTAATACATTTTGCATGCTGTTATTTAAGAAGCCCTGGCCTATAAATTAAATGAGTTTATTTACTGTATAATTTTGGGTTTGGAGCATTAAGTTCATTTAATAAACATGAACTGAGTCCCTATTTTGTGCTAGAGAGCAATGATAAAAGATGAAACCAAGACATCTCTCCTCTCTTGCCTTTCCCCCAGTTCATGGCTGGGCTTTGTCACCTCTGTCATGGTGCATAACCCGAGCATCCAGTTGGCTGACCCACTCTGACCTCTTTGTTCAGATCTTTGTTATGGAAACTGGCCCTGTTCACCCTCTACTTTTGCAAAGTATTTAATGGCTAATCTACAATATAATTTTCTGCATTTGCTGTTTGTTGTCTCTCCCTTTGTGATGAGCGTGCAAGGTGTGTGTTACTGTCCTAAGAAGATGCATGCTGTCAGAGGTGGTCCTCTGGCTCCCAGTTGTTTGGATTCTGGCATTCCATTCCCCTATATGCAATCTTATGGGAGCTGGGGTCCTGTATTCCCTCTTTTACACAATGGAAGGAATCAGTTGGAAGTAAGAATTAGGGATAAGGGAGAATAAAAATATGTATCTCTCATATGTAAACTGGAGGAGCTATTTCTCAGCACAGCCATTCTAACACATACTTTGAAATCCTTTATTTAAAATTATGATAATGTAGAATATGTAGGCTAGTGAATTTCTGTGATCATGTTAGTTTAGGTAGAGCATTGAAATCTGCTAACTTGAGAGGTCACCGGTGAGCTGTTGTTCACATTCGCACCATCCATTACCCTCACACCCCTGCAGTTCCCCCAGCTCCTATTGTAGACTCTTGACAGTCCCAGCTGGTTTCACATATAAAGCAAAAACCATGCACTAGACATGGCCTATTTTAAATTTTGATCAAAATCCCTTCTAAACAAAAAAAGAAAATAGCCTGCAGTTGGTGTTTGTTTTCATGGTTTCTCAAGGCATGTTATTCTTACATTTTCCACACTCTGCATTTGAATGTCCCTCCATGGTTATCACTCCCTGTCTAGAAAGCAAGGCTGTAATACATCACATAAATTGACTACACTGTAAAGAGGTCACAGAAAATAGCGACCTGATCCCAAATGACTGTCAATTGGCTGGGTCCTGTGGTCGTAACATATGGCTTTCTCCTTGAGACAACAAAAATAGTGCTTGTGCAAGTGGTTTGCTTACTGCATGAATTCCTGCCTATACAAATTCTGTTTAATTTCAGAGTATGCCTTCTACTTTAGCCACTTTCCCTCCTAGTTAATTGAGACTTCCCTGTGAAGTTAGAGGACTGTCTTGTTAAACATGTGACTTCTGGTGCTGTGTGCCCATTCTGTGCTCACTGTCCACACTGTTCTTACTAGAAAGCCGGGCTAGTTACAGGATCTTTGCAAACAGGGCCCCATCTCTTAACTTCTGACCAACCAGAAAACTCCATCAGTACATTATAGCTTTTACCAAGGTGTTAAAGTTTGTTTTAGCCATCTCTGTTTTAGTAGGAAATAAGATATATTTCTGAAAGATATTATCAAAATACTTGATTAAAAGAATGGGTCTGGAAACAGCAAATATAATCATTATTTTTAATAGAATCAGATGAGCCTAATCAATTCTCTTGTGATCACAGAATACATTGCTCATTTATTAAATTTTACTTATAACTCAGTTCCCCCTTGCATGACCATCAGTATTTATATTCTTATTACCGAGTTCCTCATTTGTTAAGATTTTTTTTTTTTCCTATTAACTTAAAAGTTCATTGTTTTCCCTGGAAATGTGTACAAGGAGGGATGGTGAACTCAATAATTTGTATATCCACAGTTATTTAAAAACAAAATTGACAAGAAGAGAAAGAATTCCCAACTTGCTTGTCTTTTAGGGAGAAGACTCTGTCCCTGAACTGGCTCGGCTGTGTTCAGAATTTACAGGCAGAGCCTTAGGGGCCTATGAGTCAGGCAGGGCTACCCTGGGTATTCCCAGGGACGAGAGGAAGGCTTGCTCCCTCCTTCTGCAGGAAGTTAGTCAAAAGGAAGGACTATTTCTCTCTTCCCTAGAGCTGTGGTGACAGTTGGGTTCAGCCTGATATTATTTGAGGAGGAGCTTTTTGCCAGGTTACCCTGACCTGTGTCTTTTGGAATCACAGGGTGAATGTAGGCAAATTACACTTTCTTACTTAAGTGAGAAAATTACATTTTCTTACTTAGTACCCCTCTTCTCCATGCTTTGCTTTTCGTGGTTTTCAGTTATTTGAGGTCAACCGAGGTCTGAAAACATCACTGAATAATTACATATATTGAGAGACAGCACATTCACATAGCTTTTATTACAGTATGTTGTTAAAATTATTCTATCATTGTTATTATTGTTAATCTCTTACTGTGCCTAATTTATAAATTAGGTATGTATGCTTAGGAAAAAAACAATAAATGTAGGGTTTGGAATTATGTGTGGTCTCAGGCATCTACTGAGGGCATTAGAATATATTAGAAGATGCTTTTGTTATAGCTTGTCTTTAGACACTTATGTGTTTTGGCTTTTTTCCAAAGTAGGTAAAAGACTCTGTGTTTATATCTTTACATTCTGAATGAAGCCCTTGCAACAGTGACTCAAAAATTTAAGGGAGCCTATTTTATTTACTAGCAACTAAGTTGACATTGATATTCTAATAAAACTCCCTTTGTCATAAAAACATCTTATAGGCTAAAAAAATGTTTAAGCTTAGTTGTCAGTAGCTTCTTAGTTAAGTTTGATGTCAATCATTTCTGATTTCTAGGTGAATGTATCTTTGTCTCAAACAGGAATTCTGATACATAAGCACTTCTTCAAGAAGTCTTGAATTTTTTAAAATATACATTACAATCTGAAATTCGAGAATAAATGGTACCTTACATCTGCTAAGTGGCATCCAAACAGGAAAGATTTTTTTTTTTTTTTAATTTGACCAAGAAGTCAGAATTTTTATTGTTTAAATTCTTCTTTCTTTTTGAGGCCTTACAATTTTATTTTTAAACTTTACTTATTGTTTGTTTGTTTGTTTGTTAAAGAGAGGTAGCCAACCTGCAAGCCATAGTTTACAGATTTGATTTTTTTTTCCACATTTTTTTTGGTAAATTATAATGTACATAATGATGGGATTTGTTGTTACATATTAGTAGATGCACACAAGAAAGGGGAAGAATTTTGTGCCTATAACAAATAATAATGCATAATATATTATGCCACATACACATCCATATTTTGATTAGTAAAAAATAAAAAACAGATGTTAACAGTACAACCGACTGTCGTATGTATGTATCTCTTTGTTAACAAGTTTTCATGAGCAAGCCTGTAAAATTGGTCTAATGACTGAGATGGGAGAAAATAACTAGAAATAAAAATCATAGTTACTGATGGATAATATCTTATGTTGTGAGGTCTTGATTGAGTTTATAGCATTTAATATCAAAGCAATTTTAGTCTTTCAACAAGACTAATCAAAGTAGAGGACAAAGTTAACTAGAAAGTGGTTTTTTGTTATTGTGGTTTGTTTTCAGTTACTTGGATACAGTTTCCCTAAAATGTCAAGTTAGTTATTTAACAAAATATGTCAGAATGCTTTAGAAATGTATTATTTCTACTTAAAATTTATATAAAGGACCATGATATTTTGTTTCTACTATGGAAGTGGAAATATTGCTAAAATATAACATTGCAACTAAAAATATATATTGTGATACAATATATAATATGTATACATTGTTAACATATAACTTGGCAGTATTAATAAATATACATTGTGGTACAATGTATAACATACATTGTTATAATATAACTTCGCAATTAGAAACAACAAGCAGCAGATCTTTCTGTTTAATTATGTATGCAGAACTTTTTCCCAGTGGCTTTATGCCATCCCAAGTATGGTTATCATTTTTAGAAATACCTTCTCTAGATTGTTTCTTGCTTGGGAGCATTTGCAGTGTTTGTATTCATCCATTTATCTATTCTCACTTGGTAGCATGTATTATGTAATACCTGTAGATTAATCTGTCCTGTCAGTTTGATGCATATTGAAAGTCTGACTGTGAATTTATTACAGTATTTGTCAGACTTTTTAATTTGTTGATCAAATTTTATATCTAAGATTGGAAATAATGTAGGCATAAATGAAATGTAAATTTTTTTGATATATTATTGGAGTCATAAATTTTACCCTGCTTTTGTAGCCTACCTATCCCTAACCATTCTAATCCCAGTGTTCTGTAATTATAAAACAAAAAGCCAGATACTGCCTTCTGGTTTTGTCTGTTTTAGTTTTACCCTTCCCATTCCTACTCATAGGAATTGTTAGAGAAATAAACACAGAAAACTGTAAGTTTTTACTAGTAGTATTTCCTCAGTAGTGCAACTCTGAAGCCCTCTCTACTGGGAGGAAGGGAATGTAATGAGACACTTGAGAATGCAGTGAGACAAATGAGTTATGCTAGTTGGAAAGATGTGTCACATGACCTTATCACAATATCTGATTGGAGGCTGGTCTGGGATTATTTAAGAATATTGCTACTAAAGGTGTTGGAACCAAATGGTACCAAGTTGTTTTGTTTGTTTGTTTGTTTGTTTTTATCTACATCATATATGATTTTAAGATGTCTCACAAATGTGAAATATTTATGTTCTACCCCTCTTTATGGGCACTCAGCTATTACTAGCATCATCTGTTTTGAGACTCTTCCAGTTTCAGTTCACATGTAGCAGTACATGAGTGAATTAAAAGATATTCATGGAATGCCTTTTTTGTACTGTATCTGTGCAGTGTAACCAAATTCAGTGACATGATATATACTCAGACATTCCTAGGGAGGTGTTTGGTGTTTTTCGTTTGTTTATTTGTTTCTTTTTAAATTTTCCAAGGTCAGTAGAGGGTGATGATTATCATAAATGTTTATTCCATAGTATCAAGCTTTGTTTATTTGGACTTCTTCAAATCCACCTAAGAGGTAACATATTAAGATAGGCATTAGCAAAATTCTGTGATAAAGCCAGTGTGACTGTCATGGGTGGTCATTGTGATCTTTCAAGCTTTACCCTAAATGGGAAAACCCACATAATGCTCTCAGACCCAGCACATGGGACCAGTGCCACAGCAAGAAAAAGTAGGTGTTAGTTCCATCTTTACTACTGGGGTTTGGTACATGCAGTTTTCAAAATTACTTAAGGGTGTTAAGAAGACACTGATTTTGTAATATTAGTTATTGAAATAATAAGATGTTACCTTTTAACTGTTGTGAACCTACACTGAAAATGACTTTTAAAATTTTTATTCTATGTAATATTTTTTCTTTTTCTTTCTTTGCATCCCATCTTCATCCCCCACTTTGTCCTAAGGTTAAGCTAAGACAGTCAAGTACTCAACTACTTAGCTACATCCCCAACCCCTAAATAATTCTTTTTTTGGGGAGGGGCAGGGGCAGGCAGTACTGGGGATTGAACCCAGGGCACTCAACCACTAAGCCACATCCCCAGCCCTATTTTGTATTTTATTTAGAGACAGGATCTTGCTGAGTTGCTTAGCACTTCACTTTTGCTGAGGCTGGGTTTGAACTCGCAATCCTCCTGCCTCAGCCTCCCAAGCCACTGGGATTACAAGTGTGTGCCACCATGCCTGGCCCTAAATAATTCTTAATATTGAAGAATGTTGCTTCTTTATCAGAAAGTAGTCATTTCTCACTACCCTGTGCCCCAACTATAGAAAATATAATTAAATACTTTGTCATTATTAATTTTAAAGTATTTTACAACATTACTAACTTAAGTCTATCTCCTTTAGGTAGTAAAAGTAATTTTTTTTCTCTTTGAAGAAAAAGCACTTAAAGAGGTTAGAGTGCTATGACTTTATTGCTAAAATAATATTGGATATTTACTGAGTACCAAGGAATGAGATATGATGAATTTTATTAGAACATATTACAGTTGTTGTCCCACACTTCCCTATAAGTCTATTTTCATGTTGAAAATGTCTTTTTGTAAGTTGAACATTAAAAATTTGCAGACTTAACTACTTACCCTGCTAGCATTTTATAGACTTTTTAAAAATTTGATCTTCCTAGTCACCCAACAAAAATAGCATATTATTAACTTGAGATTGAGAAACTGAAACTTAGATTATCACGTGAATATTTACAAAGAAAAGGGACAGACCATATACAAGATTCAAGAATACTCCAAGGGGGACAGGCAGTCACAGAAGTGTGGATTTTGCTAAGCAATTCTTTGAGAAGTTATCAGTAACTGAATTCTGCTTTTTGGGCAGTCTTCAAATATGACTGTCTTATCTGTTAAGTTTTGTTAGCTAGTATATTCATATAACTACAAAAGATTATCTTCACTTTATATATGACTTATGACATTATCTTATATCTGGTAAATATATTGAAGGGTTGAATTATAAAAAGACTGAGAAGGAAGGCCACAAAATGAAGACAATTTTGGGTATGTATATGTATATGCAGTTTTTCCCAGGATGAAGTTTACCTCGATCAGATAACTAAAAAGTTATACAGCATTATAAATAGATTTGCCTTCTATATCTATTATTTTTGAGGAAGTCAATGTTGGATAGTTTCCTGAGTTTCAAATTTTCTTATTTCTGCCTTATATTCTTTTTATTAAAATGGAACACAGGCTGGTTATTACCTACTTAAAAGTCAAAAACCTGAGGATATCCAGAGTAAGAATTGTGTGTTTTGGCATGTGGATAATGGCTGCTTGAAACCTTTAAGTACAAGATATCTCAAGTTGATTCAAATGAATCTAAAGTCTTGTACCTGAATTATGTCAAGTTTAGCAGTAAATGCCATTTTAAAAGACTCAGTAAATTACAAAATTCCTTTGAATGTCAAACCTTATTTCTCAGGAAAGTTGGCCACTGCCAAGTTTATAACATAAATATTGTGTTTCTGTTACCTGGCTTCTAAGGACAGAAGAATGAATGAGGGCACATGAAGGACACAGGTGGATTTTATTTTTAGGTGTTTAAAAGAACAATGTGATATTTTACAGATATAGCTTCTCAAAGGCAGTGAGTCACCACCAGCAAAACTTCTTGGATGTTTTTATTTTTGCTTATTTTGTTTTTCAATTTAAAAAGAAACATGTATAAGAGTTTTCAGAGTTTAAAAAGCTCTGACTTTTTAAAAAAGTCTTTTTAGAGAGCCTCCTCTTACTGCAGTTCCTAAGAAGCTGGGGAAATACATGCTTATAAACATGTCTATAAAAACTGGAACTAGTGGGGAGCAGCATGTACTGTAAATTAAAACAACTCAAGTTTAAAAACACAATAGAAGAAGTTTTGACTGCATAAAAATAGCTAGGCAGATCCATGCCTTCCTTGATTCTCTGCCCTTAATTCAGAAAGAGCTTAGGCAGCTGTCCCTGGGACATTTTCTCTCCTCCTCTTCCTTTTCTCCCCAACACTGCCTTTTTATTCAGTGGGAGGTTACAACTCAGGAAATAGGCAGGCAGAGCTGGGAGGCTAGAATAGGAGTTAGAATTGGGGTAGCCTGAGAATCCTACTCCACAGAAGAGAAGTGTTGCAAGTGGGTAGAGTTAGAAAGACCTGTGTTAACCGAGGGTCTGAGTGTTCTGAGTGCTTGGTCATCCGGAGGAGCCTCAGAAAGGCAGGCAGTGAAGGCAGATTTTTTTTTTCTTTCAGGCTAGCAAAACTATGTCAAAATGAAAACCACATTGGGAATTGCCAGGAAACTGTTTCTACCTGCTTACTGACTTTAGATCTGAAATCGGCACCCAAGTGGATAGAAAGGGGAGGCTCAGAGCAACACCAGGTCTGGGAGATTTCTGCTTGTTTAGTGATAAATAAACAGGAAAAACCTAACAGAGCCTTACTGAAAACCACTGCTCCATACAGGGAAGGGAAGATCAGATCGAAGATCCAAAGCAGAGGAAGCTTCCAAAACTGATTATTTCAGAAAGATATGACTCTCGTGAAAGGGGCAGAAAGCAGTCAGATGATCAGGAGCTGAAAAGATGGGAGGATGGGATGAAATGGAAGTAAGACAATAAAAAAAAAATGATTAAAGAAACTAAAAATATAGTAGCACATTAAAATCCACATCAAAGTCAGCAAAGAGAGGAATTGACACAGCTAAAACAAATGTGTTGTGAGGCTAAGGGAAGTTAAAGCTCTTCAGAATCCAAAAAGAGAAAAACAGAGATTTAAAATGATGGGGAGAATACATACAGAGAAGATCTAGCATGAGAATTGTAAGTGCTGGTAAACAGGAACTGGTACCAAGTAAAACAGAACAATATAATTAAGATAAGCTTTCATGCATGTGTGCAGATTTGAAAGCAACCTCCACATTTGTCATGTGAAATCAATGAGGGACCACCTCTGGATTCATTTGGCCTCTTTTTAATTGTAAGCATAATATTAAAATACCTTGCCAAAATATCTGGTAAAATATTTGCTATCTGATAGGAACAAAAGTATCTTCCTTCTCCTTTTATACAGAAAATACCAAAAGATGGCAGACTGACTTCAATAGTTTTAAAGGGTAAGAGATGGTGACTTAAGAGCGTAATGAGCTGCCTCTTTGTATTTTATGGGGACATACAATTGAGAGACATTCTCTAATCAGCAAGTGCTCAGAAATGATGTATCAAACCTCGAGTTACATGGGAGGACTTAAAAATTGCCTTTTCATTCTTAAGCTTTACACTTAGAACTCATAGGTTTTAAATAATTTATTTGGATGAACCGAAAAAGTAATTACCAGAAGTGTAAAACCATAATATAAACATTTTCCAGATTCCTAGAAATGCAGTGTGTATTACAAGACAGACAATAAAGTACAAAAATATTACTGATGGAGAAAATGCTTACTAGGAATGAAAACAAAAAAAGGAATACATACATGTACATATATGTGTATACATATATATAAATATGAAACTGGATTTATACCCATATTTGAATGGTCAACATGTTATGCGTCAGGGGCTCTGCTAACCTTGTACTGTGTTGTTATTTTTCATTAAACAGTTCTATGACATTGATCTCATTGCACTTGTTGTAAAGATAAAGAAAGTTTAGTTATGTGATGGCCCAAGGTCACAGCTGGTGAGTTCGATATAACCCCAAAAGTCCATTTGTTGACCCAGTGACTTAAGAAACTGTGCCATACTGCCACAGACAGGTGTGAAGTCACATTATACAGCACTGCTCACTCCTGGTCATCCGGGAGCTGGCTTTTCAGTGACCTCTGATGTAGTCTGGTAGGACAAAGTGAGTTAAACAAGTGGATTTTTCTTCTTTCAGGAAATTGACTCCAGTAAAACTGGAGTATGAAGCAGACATGAGGGTTATTCATCCTTATAGCAAAAGAACATCAGAACAACAGGGTGGAAAGCGGCAATTCATTTTAAAGTTCCAACTCTGCATGTTAAATGGTTAAAATATTAACCATCTTTAGCCCTCACTTGGGAAGCATCTCTCAATGTTATATTTAACATTATAGGTTTATGTAATGCTGCAACATTTATATATACAGTACTTACATATAGCATTTATATATAAACTCATGTTCATGTGTATGTACATTATATAGTTCTTATAAAAATGTATATGAAATTTTATCTATATGTATCTGATAGTGTAGTATTTCAAGCCATGTAGGAAAGTTATTGTTGTGTTAATTATGCAAATACACCTTTACAATTGAGTTTGCTGTTTCAAGGATTTTTGCTGGATTGAAAGCTAGCTCTAAATTGCTACTCTACTAGACTTCATTGTTTGGTGTTTCATGCACAGTTACATTGTAACTATCACTTATCATTATACCTTCCCCTTAAGAGAAACTTAAGAAACCTGGACAGCTTTTACATTTAGAGGAAGTTTAAATATATTGGAGCATTAAATTTTGTTGCATAGCTGAAGCTTCGGGTCTTGTCAGACCACATCTTTCTCACTATTCTGTGATCTAAATTATCTAACTTTGATCCTCATTAAGGAAAAGTTTCACAAGGAATAAGAATGTTTGCTCTTGTTTTCTTTGCCAGATCCGGAGTCTGTAGCACATTTGAGACCTCTTTGCCTAATATAGTTTAATCAAATAAGTGAACTGTCATCAGTCAACTTTTTTTTTTTTTAATTCTCTTAACTACTTTTAGTGAATTCCACAATTATTCCCAAACCTAGATGTTAATATTTTGAGTAATTTATATTCTTTGACTAAGAGGGAAAAACAACCTTCACTCCTTCCTTTTCGTCCTTCTTCCCTCCTTCTCTCCTACCTTTCTAATTTGTTATAGTAGCTGTGAAATTAGTTGCGTTTTGCATACCATAGAAGAAAAGAAAGGAATCAGTTTCACAATAATTCTTTCCAAAATGCAAAACTATTGTCCCTCCCTACCTCTCAGACAGCCCTGCTCATTCTATTTTCTAGTACTCACTATCTAGTAGAGGACTTTGCTTAGATAATAAGAGTCTCTTGATTCAGTGAGTCCCTAAGGGGCCATCTTTTACCAGAATTCAGTGCTATGTTTAGTTCACATTTTGAAAAAATTATGAAATTATAAATACTATGTTCTACCAAATGTAGTTAGTAATCTTTAGATTTAATATGTGTGTGTGTGTGTGTGTGTGTGTGTGTGTGTGTGTGTCTGTGTGTGTTGTTGTTGGTACTGGGGATTGAACCCTGGGGTAATTTACCACTAAGCCACATCTGCAAGCCTTTTTATATTTTATTGAGAGACAGGGTCTCACCAAGTTGCTCAGGGCCTTGCTAAGTTGCTGAGGCTGGCTTTGAACTTGTGATCCTCTTACTTCAGCCTCCCCCGTCTCTGGGATTACAGGTGTGTACCACCAGGCCTGGCTTATGTATATTTTTATAAGAGAAGGAAATGGGGAGAGTGGTTAATATTTACAGTTATTACAGGCTTTTAACATGAGGGCAAAAAAAAAAAATCTTTTGTTTATAAGAGTTGGAGGGGCTGTGGTTGTGGCTCAGCGGTAGAGAGCTCGCCTAGCATGTGCGAGGCTCTAGGTTCAATCCCCAGCACCACATAAAGAATAAATAAATAAAATAAAGGTATTATATCTGACTACAACTAAAAAAAATAAATATATAAGAAAAAGAGTTGGAAAGGGGAGAGTTAATATTTCTTACTTTCATTAAAGGCAGTGCAGATTCTGATGAACTTGTTACCTTTTTCTGGACCTTTTTTTATGGGCATGCAGCTGAACAATACATGACTTTTTAGTTTGCTGAAAAGGTGGTATTTGCAGGGGTTTTTTATTTGTTTTACATTTTTAATTCATTACATACAAGTGCTACCTTTTCCTTTTCTTAACTACCTGGAAGGAACTGTTTTACTCCTGAGATGGAAAGTTTGAAACTTCTTCAACATGGTTTTTTCTATTCATACCTTTGCAGGCAGACATCCAGAGTGTGCTGTGTGCCAGGCACCAGGCTGTGTGCTCTGCCTCATCTCACTTGGTCCCATTTGCTGGTGGAGGCTTAGAAAAAGAAATGGACGCAGGGTCAGCCCCTAGTAGCTGGTGCTGGGCTGCTCTGCAGCTGACTCCCTTCTGGATGTGTGGTTTTCGGGGCTTACTGCAGCACCCTGGCAGTGTGAGACTGAAGGAAAGGAGCCTCTAATGGTATTAGCCACGTACTAGACTATGAACTGTGGGCTTTTAAATACAGCTCACATCTCTGTAATCTTTGCCTGTATTCCCATTATTCTCGAGCTAAATTAAAAAGTCCCACAGATATGGATAATAAACATGTTCAGCTGGTCAATAACTTGGTTCTGTCAAAATCATGTTTTCGAAGCACATATCACTTACATTGAGGCAATTTGTGTACGCATTTGTGCAAAATGCATTAACTCCTTTCAAAGTTTCATTGCAATAAAGAGTGGCATAGTAATAGAGATGTAGAAAAATGACCCCATTTCATTTCTGGAAAGGTAGTGTGCTTTTAATATATTATTAGTTTTGGAACCTAATAATTTGAATTCAAATTCCTTTGTATAGCAAGTCTAATATAGAAGGTGGTTGTGTTTTATTTGATTGGTGAGGAAAAAATTGAATCTTTGCTAGAGAGAAAAAAAAAAAAAAGCTTGAACTTTGAGCACTTGGGGCCATAGCCTGGGTCGTGGTGTGAACTTTTTCATGTGGCCTCAAGTTGAGTCTTGTTCAGAACACAATGGTCTGACTTTGGTTCACATTGTAGTCATAACACATGAAGGTGAAAGAAGAGTGGATCCTGAAGTAATCAAGATGGATTTTATGATTTTATTCAAAGCACTAGTTCCAGTAGGCAAGGGGGCAAAGAGAAAGAAATTCCATGGGTAGATAGACACACAAGTGCTTTCCCAGGCCGGACCTGGAGACAGAGTTAACCACTGTGGTATGGTGTAACCCCATCTCTTAGGAGTTAGGGTGTCCCCTATAGCTATGATTAGGGAAAACTTCACTCCTGTGAAGTGGAAGATGCATTAAGTTGAAGGGACAGTTCAAGGCCATTCCATAGGCTCAGTAGTGACCAAGAACTTATTGTGGAGGCCTCCTTCCTGCGCTTCTCATCTTTCAGACTTGGCCCTCCATGTTCGGTCAAGTTGGAGTGTGTCTATCCAGGGAAAGCCCCTGTTTTGGGTTTAGTCAAGTTTGCCAGAAAAGATGGACCTAAGTGGGAATAAAATTTGCTGACCCCTGCCTCGGAGGTTAACGGTTTCATTTATGTTTTTCATGACTCATTGTAAATTACAGTGCTCTACAGATAGAGAAAGAAGCCGTCCTCTTCCCACCCTCCCCCAGACACCACATAATGGAAAAAGTAAGAATTTTCTGCATAAGCAAGGCTTTTCTCTCTCTCTTTTTTTAAACAAAAAGCCAGTCTCTGATGGGACTTTTTTCCTGCCAGAATTCCCACTGGTCTACTGTCGCAATTTTTACAAAAGGCCACGCACGATGAAAGAGGGAGGCCCATTTTAAGCCCTTTGCTGCTTGTTATGTGAACTGTGTGTTTCTGTTCTTGGTGTTGGAAGAATTATTATTTTTTTGGACCTCTCTGATCAGCATGTAAAATGTACTAGAGTCTCCAACTGCTAAAGTACAATTTCAATTAAGAAAAGGTTTGTTCTGCTGCTGTGATTAGACGAATAATACGTTGGAAGTTTTGATGTTCTGTTTCCTGTTTAAAAAAAAAAAAAAATAAGTGTGGTCTCTTGGGATTTCCCGCTAGATGAGAGGATTTTCCTCAGAGAGAATTTAGCTCTGGGAAGAACCATCTATGGAGGTCATAACCTAGAAAATTCTTCAGGAGGAGTTGCAGTGAATTAAAGAGGTGAGGAAGCCGAAAGTTCTGTTCAATTGGAGCTGTGGCTGAATGAGCCATTTCTCTGTGGAGCCTGAGCCCTCCAGTAATTGGGGACAACATGTCTGCAGAATTTGGATTTCAGTTCATAATGGAGGAGAGAGGGAGTCTGGGACCCCACTGGGAATTTGTACTCTTTATTCCATTGCATCCTTTCTTTTTCTTTAGAGATAGTTCAATTTGCTAACAGGAAAAAAAACAAAAAAACAAAAAAACCCCACAACAAAAAACCTAAAAGACACTGTAACCTTAAGACTTGCCTCCAGCAAGTGGCTTCAGCATAAAGCAGGTGCTCGGTTAATTTTGGTGGCTCACAAACAGAGAGAGGTTACCTTTGAGATCCAGATTCTGAATAGTCTGTCTTTGCACAGTCACATCGACAAGAGTGACAGAGGACTGCTTAATTGAAACTACCTAAGATGGTTCCTTAAGCTTCATGGACAATTGAGTAACTTCAGTTTCCTCTCTTTACTCTTGTTTACTTCCTGCTCCTCTAGAATCAAGCATTAGGTATTCTGGTCTCTTACAATGAGAAGATTAAACAGCTGTAGTTTAAATTAAAGCATTAATTTAGAGTGTTCTGTGGCTGCATTAATTATATTCTCTATTGAGATTAAATTCTTACCAATTTGACAGATGCATGTAGCAACAATATGTGCTTATCCAGGGCAAACCAAAGTTCTGTTAACCACTGATCCTTAGTGGTTTTTTTATTTACTGTATACATTAAAACTTTAGATATTGACATAATTTAACTTGACTTCTCCCAGCAGATAGAAACAAAAAGAATCTGAAGCATGGAACAGTTGTAAGAGCTATGTTTGTCTGGAGACCTGGCAGGACTAAGTGATGGAAAATTCTGTTTTTCAGTGGAATTTAGCAGAAATCATGTGTAAATGAATCATAACTAAGAACTTTGGGATTTATTTATTTTAATTAGAAATATTAAGCTCACTCAGTGGTCTTTGAAAAAATTTTTCTAACTGCATAATCTATGTCAAGTAATAAGTTAAATTTCTCTGGGCACAAAGAAGAGTTTTAGCTGTAACCATGATCATAACTCATGCTGAATATATTACTGCTACTGTTTGTTGAGTGGTTAACTGGTCACATTCATTGTTAGTTTAAACTTTTCTTTGTTTTCCAGTAACAGTTATAAGGTAATGTATGTTTTAGAAATGCACTTGTTTGAGCTTCTCAAAATTAATGTGACAATTAGTGGGACTGGAGGTAAGAAATAATAGCTTTAACTTCATCTAAAATTTTGTAATATTCCATTGCGGAACACATCCGTGGATTTTATAGACAATTTCTAAGAAATTTGGGGTAGTAGGCAGCTTTATCAACCTGCATCCCTTTGCACAAGGAATCATTTCTCTGTTATTGGGGGAAGGGGCAAAACAGAGGGGTGAAGTGATTCACAGTTAATGGACAGATTTCAAGGCATGTAAGTCACTCTACTTAGGTTGATCCTGAGATTCAACTATGGTCCTCAAAAGGAAGAAATACACTTCAGCAGCCAAAAAGAAGACAGCACACATATGTGATAGGTCTTATTAGGTATCTCTTATTTTCTAATCAAGAGCTTCCTGGTTGTAGGAAAAAAAAAAAAATGGAACCATTTTAGCACATCGGTGAATCCTTATTGTACTTCGTAATTCTTTGACCACAATGTAAATGTAGTGATGGCACCTCTTGAAGAATTTGGACAAATATGATTTTTTTTTTTTTAAGCTGGGTGTGTTTTGAATTTGAATGGGTTTACTGTAAGCATGTGCAGGAGACATAGGACAGAATTTGTTACGGTTGTTATAGGATCACTAATGCATTCAGCATCCCTTTTCATTATTCTTGGTTATGTGGAGCATTTGTGAACAGGCCAAACATCTCAGAGATGCCTTTGGCCAACCATTAGTCCTAATTGCTGTGACTAATTTGTTGTATGACCTAAAGACGGTAATATACTTAACCTTGGTTTTCTCATCTGTAAAATAGAATTGATGGCACTCTGCCAAGCTGAGAATTTCAGGGAGGCATCACAGTCACAACCAAGCCCCTAGCACATTCTAATTAGAGTATTAGAAACCCAGTATTTGATGGTGACATTCAAAAATGAAAAAACACATTGGACACAAACACAAAAATTGTTTCTTAGACTTTAAGGGACGTGTTTAGACCTAAAAAATGAAAGGAATTGAAATTGTTTAGCCACAGGAAGTGAAGACCAAGGGCCGGTTTAAACAGCTGAGAATTACACAAAACAGTGTTTTATAGAAAATAGTAATGAACTCTTCTTTCCCTTTGAGGCTTTTCAAAGGAGAAGTGAAGTTAAATTACAGCAGAATTACATGAGTTAGACAGTAATGGTGATTATACTGACCAATTCTAAGACACAAACAAGGGTGTTCTCTTCACTTTCAATGAGGGGGAGAATGCATTTGCCGAGCTGCTATATACAGAAACAGAAAACCTGCTGAAATAATGTTTGTTTCTTGAAACAGAATTTCTATTTGCATTTGTAAGTCTTGTCCTTTGGAAAATATTTCCTGGTAGACTCTTTTATTCTTTTTGCATCATATTCATTACTTATGCCACTTGATGTGCCATTCTAGGGTCATTAGTATGCTGTATGGATGTTTTATATACTTACTGTATACTTCAATATGCCATATTCAGAGGTCATAATATTGACAAAACTATGTGCAGATTCCCTCTGCCACTTTCTTTTGTTGTGTCCATTTGGTGTGTTTCTTCTTTTGCAAGAGATTTTCAGGACAACTTTTCCTCTTACAGGACCAGCATTGCAAGCAGCTTAATAAATTACAAATATTTTGCCTCTATGATTACTAAACAATTATAAAATAGCTCATTAGTAAAAGACTTTTTTTTTTTTGGTTTTGGGGAAGAGGGAAGAAAATCAGTCTTTCTGAATCTGAATCTTTTGCTTAAATAGCCTTAGCAATAAAGACTGCCACCTATTGGTAAAAAAGAAAGAACTAAAACTAACAGATGCTTGCTTATCTTACAGGTCTGTGTGTGTGTGGGGGGGGGTGGAGATCAAAGAATTCTTTGATGATGCTCTTGACGAACGTATTTGAAAATGCATGATTTGTTTAGGAACCTATGCCTATGGTCTAAATTTATCATAGTCCATCTCTTTAAGTCCTAATAGGTATTTATGGTCTCATAAAGTATAATTTTGAGACTGTCAGAATTCCATTTTAATGGAATATTAAATGTAGTTTTAACTGGACAAATTTTGGAAGCTTGATGATAGATTTGAAAACATATTGATGATTAAATTTGAAAACATTTTTCTAATTTTGTGACTAGTTCCTTTAGCCTTTGGAATCTAGTGTTTCTGGCGTGGCCAAAGTGGGACAGACTTGGTGACATTGGCCTTTGGTGCCTCTTGGTTCCAGATCATGGGCACTATACAAAGACCACCATCTTAAGTGATGTTATCTGCCTAGAGTTGCTAAACATTTATAAGGTGCATTTGATTAAAAAAAAAAAAAGTTTTTTGTTAAAATTCTCATGAGATTCCAAACTGGGAAAATGTTATTTTTATCAGCTTTTCCCCTATTATTGGATTGATACATAATTCAGTTATTAAGATGACTTGGATTTAAATATATAACACTAGCATAGCAATATTTTATTTTTAGTAATATATCATTTTAAATCCAGGTATCACCATCATCCCCAGTATGTACACTGGCAACTTTTGAGAACAATTGAAATTTACATACATTAGTGTTTCATCTCTGTGTGTGTATTGGTAGGTAATCCTAACAAATTTAAGAATAAAGCCACCATTGTTCTGATATGGTGTCCTTATTTTTTTCCTTATGTGTCTTTTCATATTTGGAATTTTATACTTTTTTATGTTAGGTACTACCCAAATAATCATTTGATATCCTCTCTTGTCATTACATGTTCAGTTAATTCATTTGGCAAAATTTATTTGCCCTCCACTGGGAACTAAATAGCATAAAGCTGAAGAAAGTGTTGGTACAAGGGAAACTGGGAGCCCCATATGTTATTTGCTTCAGTTTTTTGCATAGTACACCTATATATGTTTGAAAAAATATAAACTGTTACAAAGCAACATATTGGTGAATTTAAATGAGTAGAACATAATAAAAGTAAAAGCCAAGCAGAAGAGTCGTTGGAGTGAGGCCATAATAAACCAGGAGATACTTTTTGAAGGAAGTGGAACATTCATACTTTCCAGAAGATTCTTATGAATGTCAGTATTAGGCTTATCCTTGGTATTGCAGCATAATTTGAAAAGATGAGATAAAGATGAAAAGGCAGCTTTGTGAATTTGTCAAGAAATTTAAGACATGCACATTTTATGTAGAAAAGTTGAAATGCATTGTTACAACCAGGCTGTGTAATTTCCTTCTGTAAAGACCTGCCCATTTACCAGTAATGATACCTTCTTTCTCTTCTATTTTTGTCCCTTCCTTTAGGAAAAGGAATATATGCTTACTCATTATTTAAAATTCAAAGTCATTTTCCTGTTCTAGTTGCTTTTGTTCCTACCATTAAAGAAGAATTCAATTGAGCACATGTGAAATTTTTATTCCTCTTTTATTTCTGCTTTTCCCAGCTATCCAACTTTTACCACTTTTTAAAAATTTTTACCCTATCATACATCAAATCTGTATTATGGCATCTTTTCTTGGTCTTTCTATATTATATTTGTATAAAAGCAGATATATCAGTCTTTTAAAATGCTCCCAAATTGTCTACCCTGGAACTTAATGGTTCTCTCACAGAAATCCAGTACTTAAACACATTACTGAAACATTTAAATCCACTTTTATTTTAAAATAATATTGTACTGGGCTGTTGGACTTCCTAACTATAAACTGTTTCTTTCCCCCAAATAATATAGGTTAAGCAAACAGGCCATTCTAGGAGTATTTTTTTTTTTTTTTGCATTTTTTTTTTTTTTACCATGCTACCTTGATAATGATTTAACTTCCCATAAAGCTGCATTTTTAATAGGTGTTTATAGGTGTTGCTTACTGAGTGTTTCAAGTACTCTGAATGGAAACTGCTGGGGGAAGAAGTTAACACAGCTATTTTCTCAATCAAGAAACCATGTGAACATTCCCACATAAAAAACTGTTGATAGGCAATGTGTTAAGTGAATGAAAAACTGGAAAAATGCCCATCTCCTACCATTGACCTTCAGAAGTTATCTAGAGAATGGCGATTTGCTTGTGTACTTACACTGTGCCAAATGCTGGGCAGGGTGCTAGGATCACCAAAATGAAGAGGATCCTCATGCCCTGAGCAAAACTTAAACCCCAGTGGAGGAAAGCCAAGAGAACCTGGGCTGAGGGAGCCCCCCAGATGGGCAGGCACCATCCCCTGGGAACTGGGCAGGGACACCTGGCTCCTGGGATGATGTGTCTTCCTTTACCTTCCACTTGCCTCTCCTGCATGGTTGCATTTCTCTCTGGGGCCTATGGAGTGGAGTTTCAGTGCCCCCTCCTCAGATTGTTAGGGCAAGAGGAAGGCACGTGTTTCCCAGAGAATCTGGGTCTTGGTGACAGGCCCCAGCATGAGAAGGCAGTGGAGACCCATGTGTTGCTCCCTGGCATAGCCATGCATCCCATGTTGCCTCCCGGCTCTTAAATTCCCCCCAGCTTTGTCAGCTTTCTTGCTTCTGACATCAAATATGAAGGGTGCCAGGGTAAGATAAGATTATTCCCTTTGGCCTTGGCATACCTAGATGTAAAATAGAAACTATAATAAGTGAATTAGATTTCTGAATTCATTTACCCAAATTTATATTTCATTTACTCATCACATTATTGAAATATGCCCATTTGCAGTCATCACCAACATAGTCAAAGTCGCTCAAACGAAGTAGACTTTGATAGTCTTACGTAGAGATCTAGCCACCATTTATAACATTTCTGAGGGAAAATGTGTTCCAAGTTTTATGTCGCCAACTTACAAATGAGCTTTGGAAACACAATCCATATGTAAGTTGTTAACAATCATCCACGCTACGGCGCCCCTAGCTCTGTGAACATGCTTAGGTGGCCCCAGCCTCCTTAGTATTAAAAGTAGCATTGCCAGAGGATTTCGAATTGGTTTTATTGAAGTTCTTTAGGTTTGAGATAAGATTTCAAAACCTGCTTTCCAACACCTCTGAGCTAAAGGAAGTGTACTTCCTATCCTTAAAAAGTTCCTTTTAAAACAAGACTCTGTCTGTTTACCTTTTATTCCTATGTTAAAATTAATCCGATGCTGGGCTGGGGTTGTGGCTCAGTGGCAGAGTGCTCGCACATGTGAGGCTCTGGGTTCGATCCTCAGCACCACATATAAATAAATAAATAAATAAATAAATAAATAAATAAATAAATAAATGGTATTGTTTTACACTACAACTAAAAAATAAATACTTAAAAAAAAAAAAAAACAATGCTCCACATTGGCTGCCTTGTGACTTCTCTAAGGGACAAGGGAAGTAAGGGAAATGATTAATTTCCAAATACATCAATCAACTCATAGGTATTAAAGAGTTATTTTCACAATGGTGGAGTAGAGTGGGTTCCATTTTCTGAGAAGGAATCCTACTTAGACTATCCTGGGATCGATTGATTGATTGATTTTGCCAAGGAGATTCTGTAAGGTAGATGATACTTTGATTGACTGAAATGGTCTTTGTTATTATGGAAGTAAAAATGCCAGGATTTTAGAGTTGATTTTAATAATGCATAGTGACATTGTGTTCTTGGTCAGACCTTTGCAGCCCATCTCTGGTAGCTTTGTCATGCACGAAGATGACACAGGAAGTACATAAAAGCAGTCAGTCTCTAGGTGGAGGCGAAACAGCGATTCCTGTCACCTGCATCAGCCACCCATGACTCCTGATGGTAGGCCTGGCTGCAGAGGGCAGGGAGCTTTTCTGTGGACTAGAACTACAACTCCTTTCTTTCAAGTTTTCCAGTCTTGTCATTCCTTTCCATTCTTCAGACTTTGCATGTTTCAAAAGTCTTTAGATATCTACAGAGGAAAAGCATACAGTTGACCGAATTCTGAGAGGGAGGAAAGGAACAAACTATGGTCATCTGTAGAAGTTCACAGATCTGGAGCTTGCTGGGGTCAGGGTCGGGGGAGTTCCTGGCTGTGTGTGGGAGGAGTGGACTTGAGATGCTGTGGTTGGATCATGAGTCGGGGCTTGGAAAGCACTTCCTCAAGTTCACTAGCAGGAGTGTGGCAGAATTCAAGGCTTGGTGTCTGAAGACCGCATGGTTGCCAAGCGTTTGAGCGATCCTCCCATCTCTCCATTGAACTAAGAAGCTGAGGCTGGTCAAAAGCACCACGAGATGAGAGAGGTTGGTCCCTTCATCCCTTTTCTGCTGCTTAAACTAAGGGCCACATTCTAGACCCTCTGGGTCACACTATCCTGAACCTGAGATTAGCAGAATTATAGGCCCGATTTCAGGCAGACTTGAGCTTGCATAAGATGAGGGCAAGTGCCTACATGTGTCTTTCATTATTCCATTGCTGTAGGAGATGCTGTTTAAGTTGGCAGATCTACTTATTGAAAGCAAAGCTTGTCACTGGTGAGATTACTGATTTCACCAAAAAAAAAAAAAAAAAGTATCAGATGCCAAGGGAGGGGAGAGTGTAGCATTTAAAAGTGTGGTGAAGCCATCAAGTTAACAAGAAAAAGTAGAATAAAATGTGGTTTCAATTTGTTGTTCTAGGCTCAAGATGATTGTATTTCAATAGTAAACTGCAGGTGTGTGTGTGTGCGCGCACGCGCGCGCATGCATGTGTACACACTTGCTCTCCAAATTTCAGAATCCTAGAAATTATTTAGAATTTCTAATTCTTTCAGTCCCCAGTTCCATACTTTGATAGTAAATTAGTAATTTTCAATGATAAGTAGAACAAGAAATTGTAATTTTAGGCCAGAGGTTCCCAACTTTTTTTTTTTTTTGGTAGATAAGAGATACTTATATTTCCATAAAGCTTTGGAGGCCCAGCATGTCGGGAAAATTTTGAATGACCCATCCTACCTTATTAGCAGTTTTGCTAGGTAAAACCCCACTGCCATCCAGTGGTGACTAGTTATACAACACAGTGGTTACAAAATACACATTTTTCTACTTTATAACCTCTGCTCTTATCCAGATACTTTCCATCATAGTTTTTTTTTTTTTTCTTTTTGAAAGTGATGGGTATGAAACCCGGGGCCTTGCATATTCTATGAAAATACCACTGACTTATTCCCAGCCCCGCAACAGTAATTGACAGAAAAAAACTGATTATGTGACAGGCTTTAGAAATTCTTTTTTTTTTTTTTTTTCTTTTTGGTACTGGGGATTGAACCCAGGAGTTCTTTACCACTGAACTACATTCCCAGCCCTTTTTATTCTTTATCTTTGAGACCGTTTGAGACTGTGTCTTGCTAGATTGCTGAGGCCAGCTGGCCTCCAACTTGGGAATCCTTCTGCCTGAGCCTCCCAATCCTGGGATTGCAGACATGCACCACCATGCCTGCTTTGGCTGAAGAAATTGATGGTGAATAGGAATTCATCTACCTTGTTCCTTCTTCCTAAAAATACTAATTGTCTGTATTAATCTTTTTTCCTCCTTAAATTAGTCATAATATGTCTGTTTTTCCTTGAACAAATGTTTTGTTACTTTGGCTAAAGAATTAGTGTCTGGTGCTATTCTTGCTTGTCAGTTTTACTTTAAAGCCAGTTTCACTTCTATCTTTGTATTTATACTTTGACCTGTGGTTTAACAATTTTCTAGTATGTTTCATGACACTTATCCTACATTTCAGACAAAGATTTATGTGTCCCATAGGGTCTAAGTTGGACTTGGAGCAAGAGTCAACTAGCAAATGAAATTATTCTGTCCTGTGAAAGGTTCCAGCCTTTTAAAACTAGAGTCTGAGAAATAAAAAATAAAAAATAAAATTCTTGGGAAGAAACTGGGTTTGTGAGTACTTGGCTAGAAATTTTAGGAAAGGAAAGAACATTTCCTCTGGCCTCAGGAGCACATTCAATGTGAAATATTATTGTTTTTAAAAGAGCCAAGCTTAAATTTATCTTTGGGTTATTTATTTGACTTGAAAATAAACGGATCTAGTCCTTATTAAAAATGTTCAGAATCCTATTTTAAATAAAATGGTATTTTACTAAGTTGGGTGAGAGGCTGCCAGCATGAACTATTAATTGAAGCAGCTGGGACTCATAGAGGTGTTTGCAAATATCTACTGCTAGTTGGGGAATTGGTGAAATCTGGTACAAGTGAGTTCCAGCTGCACCCATTTGCCTCATTAGAGTTCTTTATGGTAAATGAGACACATGCTTTCTACGTGCTTTCATGTAGTCTATACTCTGAGCACTTAAGTAAGCAGGTGGAAAGTTTATTCATTCAGAAAAATGAAAACGACCAACCATGGGCCCATCTATATCCACTCCAGGAAAGAGCCATTCAATATCTTCCTTATATTTTCCCATGGATCTCATTTTGGTTTTTGCATTTTAGTAATCTTTCCAGCATTGTGAATGATGTTTAAATGTTGACCTTTTGGTTATCAATGTGGACAGTAAATATGAATCTTCACACTCAAATATGATATAAATCAGTTGACCAATCAGTATGGGAGCAAACTTCTGACGGTCCCTCTGTGAACTCCCTATTCATCCTGCAATCACCATATCTAGAGCTGGAACAAAGAAACAGTCCTTAGAAATAACCAAAATATCATCTGTTTGGGTGCTTTATTATTTTATATGGTTAGTTCCCATCTCTTGTCCTCTCCTGTCATCCACTAGAATAGAACATCAAAGGTTTACTGAAAAGAAATTTGAATCATGGGATTGAATATTTGAAAAGCACCATAGGGATCATCTACTCCCATTTCTTATTCCTTCAAAAGCAAAAAATCTAAAAAAGATGCATGATGCTGTAGGACATTGGAATCTCTTCCCAAAGGAGACATCTTCTCAAGTCATTTTCATCTTAGATCTTTATCCAAAAGGGTTTTCCTCCAATTCCAGTGCTGGGAATTGAACCCCAGGGCCTCAAGTTAACTGTGCAAAAACAAAACAACAACAACAACAAAAAAAACACTGTACCACTGATCTACACCCTCAGCCCCTGAGAAGGGGTGTTTTTACACAGACTTTATTTTAGTGAAGCCTCCAATAAAAGAAAAAAAGACACAGTGTTGCGATTCTAAGGACCGGGTTGTGGTATGTACTCTGAATGTTGGTTTAATATATAAATCGCTCTTAATCTTGGAGCTGGTGTAAATGGACTGATAAGTGTTTTGGTCAGTCAGAAGTTGTAGCTTACTTTTTCCAATGTTGATATGATTCAAGGGAAGACACCCTTGGAAGTACTTAGCTGTGTTTTATATCCATAATCATGTTTAAGTTTTAAATTTTATATAATACAGGGGAGCAGATTGCATCAGTACAGTCTTTTTCTTCTTTCTTCAATGAGGCAAACAAAGCAGTATCTTAAATTAAATCAGGGCTTCCTGAGGTTCTGGAATCTTATTCCTAATTTTACTGCTGGGTAACCTCCAAACCCTTTCTTGCCTTTGTCCCTAGTTAACACCAGTCAGGACGTGAGCGAACAAGATGCTGCTCTGAGACAGAATCTGCTGTGGAGGGAGCCTTCAAGGGGATTAAATCTGGAATGGCCTAGAACATGTTTAATCACTGGGTTGCTTTAGAGTTTAATTTCTGAGACTTCTAAATGGGTGATGAAATTTTGAAGCATCTGCTTTTCTAAAATTACCAAAGGAGGATTGTTTCAATCCCTGATTTGCAAGGAAACCCCCCTCCCCCTTTTTTTTTTTTCAGTCCTGTCAAAAATTTTATCAGATAAAGAATTTTTTCATGCCATGGACGGGGAAAAATAACCCATTCTTACTGATGAAGGGAAGTGTGTATAGGAGCAAATAGTGGATTCAGAGCTTTTCCAGAGTCTTTGGAGGTATTCATTCTTGACAAAGTTGTATACAAATGGTGTCATACCTGGGTCAGCCTCCAATGCAGCCTCTTACTTCAGCAATGTGGTAAACAAATGTCACTCACTTGTTACCTGCTTCTTCATGACCCAATAGATCAGGCATTAATTTGAAGTCATGCTCTGCAAAATAGTCCTTGGGAAAAATGGGTTAGTAATGGGGGTGGAAGAAAACCTTTCAGTTTTCATTTTAAGTCTCAGCCTCATTACTTTCTTAGTATTCTTTTACCGTGCCAGTCTAACGTCAGCCTCACTGTGCTTCTTCTAAAGGGAGGAAATCAAAGGGTAAAAGTGAAAGATACTGGCTGTCAGTATGAAATGCCTACTTCCTATACAGCACTGGAATCCTATTGTTATTCATGGTTAGTGTAGGGGAGGGAGTATAACATGCAGAGTCATGATGTTCTTATGCCCTTTGGAGGATTATGCTTTGTGCAATTCCTAAAATGGGGTGATTATTTGGGATTTTGATGGGCAAGATATTGCATTTTAAAATGCTAGTAACACCTTCACAAACCGCAAAGGCCTGGGCTTTGCAGGTGGAGTAGCCGAGTACCTTTGCGGTGTGGTTTTATTATTTCTCTGAAGCACCTGCTTGCAAGGAGTGGGACCCTGAATTCATAAGGGTGGATTCACAGAAGTCTTTAAAACCAAGTATCTGTTGATGCAAAATAGCACAGAGTTCAAAGCAACTTTGATTTCCCCAACTAGATGTTTTTCTGTTCTTTAATGAAAACAACCGACCACCCCACTCTGCTTTTCTCTTTAAGTAGTTGTTGTTTTTCTTTTGATCACACACATATTTGGTAATCTTTTAAGTGCTACATACATTAAGGTATCCTTGCTCCACTTCTTTCCCACTGTGGCTTGAAGTTGATGGTCTTTGAAGCCCCAGCTGTGGTCATGGTTGGGCATCCTGAGCCATCTCTGGCCTCAGCTGTGCAGAGTTGACTGGAGTGTTTTAGTCGTCTTAACTTGACCCAGTCCAATGATCCATTCGTTTAAAAAGTTCTGAAGATCCACATATGTGGGCATTTGTTTTCAGGGAAGTTTGTAACTGAAATGGTATAATTAGAAGAATTTGGCTCAAGGCCTGTTAACATCACCACATGATATGTAAAGCAGAAAGCTTCACTGGTCCTTTATATTTCATAATTTCATTTTTTTTTTTTTTTCCACATCAGTGTCAGATCCTCCTCAGAGAGGCTGGCTTTTGAATGAGGAAAGACCAGAGAGACCGTAAGGGACTGAGCAGTCTCATAGACTGGAGAGGATGCTCAGCAGGAGGGGGGAGATAATGGAGAAAGAAAATTATTACCAAGTTGGGGGAAAGGGTTGGAAAGGATGATGCAGATGCTCTTGACAAGCCTCGTGTTCTTCAGCTTTGCTGGGCCTAGTTGGATTGAATGTTGGTACATTCACCTGCCAGTCGTGGCTTGGTGACCCAGAAAGCACAAGTGGGCAGTGGGTGGTACATTAGTGCTTGTCCTATAGTACAGAATATCCTCCTCAGGTAGGCCACTCCAGGGAGAGGGCAGATGTGCTTTATGGGGGCTTCCTTGGCCATAGTTGTTTTCTGTTCCACAGGGACCCAGGATGCCGTGTGGTTTAGTCTGAGGTGGAAACTGTGCACTCAGCCAAGCTCAGCTCACCCCCATTATCTCATAGGCCTTTTCTTTTATTGTCATTTTTTTCCCTTTAGCATTTTAAATTATAGGTGCAAAAGTAAAGGGATTCATAACTCAAAAGGAAACATGGACAGTGGACAATAGGAGCTGCTGCTTCCTTAGAAGTTCCCAAGACCCACAAATCTCACTCCTCCTGTGTAGCAGGAAGCTGGCTGGAATGCAGGGATAACCATGGAGGTGTAACCCGTTTATATAGGGCTGGTGTTCCTGATTTCATGTTGGTCATTTTGCCCCTTCAGCTTAATGTAGTCATGATAGCCAGTTGGGATGGTTATACCTAGAAGGTACTTTGTTCATTCATATGCTGCAAAATTATGTTCTCCTTCCTTTGTTGGATAATGTAATGTTCTGTTCTTGTTGCCTTTCCTGAATGATAATTTTTATTATTATTAATGCCTTTTAGCCATTTATCATGTTATCATATGATCTGAGTTAGAAACTGTTTGCTACTTCCAGTTTCTGCCACCCAGGGGAAAAAAATATTAAAAAAATAAAACACCTTATATTCAGAGAAAAACAATGGCAGCTTGGCTTTTTAAAGGCAACTCTCTTCTGGATATGAGCTGTGCCACTCACTGTTGCTTGGATGTGTCTAGTAGGAGATGGGTCGAAGCTTCACAGGCTGTCTGCTTGATCCCAGAGAGCACAGGCACCGAAAGAAAGAAAGACAATGGTTGATTGCATGAGGTATCACTGAAGGCCTCAGTTCCCTTCACAGCCTTTTATAGCTGGAGTCTGAGCCCAGAAGCATTCTTATTGTAACCAATACAGTTGAAAAAATAATTTTTTAAAAATTAACACATTCATTAACCTGTATTTTTTTTATCCATTCTATCCTTTCTTTTTGTCTTTCTGCTTTTTTAACCTGCATGTTCTACAAAGAGAATGTGCTAGAGACTGGATTTGAGGATGCTGGACTACAAAAGCATACACTGTTGGACCATCCTGTCAAGGAAGATGGCTTCCTAAGGTGCCTGTGTCTGCTTCTTACGCTGGGTAGACATTTCTACCTCTACTCTTTTTATTGTAACTTTTGCTCATTTGTCTTGTAGGTAATATCGGACATGTTAATGACCTCTAATTTTATAAATAAAATTACTGCAGCCCATATTGTCCAGATGTGAACCTAAGCAGACCTAGAGTTTTTTGACTTAATGGCTGAATGATGCCAGCCTTCCCCTGGTAATTGAACCTTCTGTCATCTGCAGTCAGCAGACAGTCTGGAACAGGAGGCACACAGACACACTTCATGCTCATTTTAAGGAGAGCCAGAAGCAGATGGAGAGCCCTCAGATGCACCAATGTTATTAATCACACCATTTCTGAAGATCCCACTTTACAGGCTTGCTTACTATGCCGACTCCAACCAGACACTGAGACGAACACTGTGAGACCCTACTAATAGCATTTGAGCAGGTTCTTACGGTGTGACGAACACTACTGCTCAGCTCCCAGTCAGCTCAGGCACAGTGCCTTCATGGGAGGAGTCAAACTCTTCTTCTTGATGTGCAAACAGGATAAGAACACAGAACTCTCATTGAGGAATGTGGCTCCTCTCTTGCATGTGTTTATAATTTTGATTTCAAAGCTTACACATTCTCCAGATAACCAAACCACACTGAGGAGAAAGAGAAGACCCCAAAAGTTGTGCCACTCAGTGTAGGGTTCACCAGCCATACATGAATGCCACCGGAGTCCTTGGAATATGGCTGCTATGAAATTGAGATATTCCACAAGTGTGAAATAAAACATATTAAATCTGCAAAATTTCTAGGTAAAGCTTTTTATTAATTATATGTTGAAATGATAGTATTTTGCATATGTAGGATGCTAAACAAAAGATTAAAAGGTTAAATTTTGCTTTTTTTTTTTTAAACTTTGTAATGTGGCAGCAAGAAAATGGAAAATTACATATGTGGTCGACATTTGGACCCCTCTATTTATAGAAAGTCATCCTTCCTCTGAATTCCTGGTTCAAACTCTATTTGATGACTGTGTTATGCATTTTGTTTGATTTCTTTTCATGTGTAGTGGTGTTTTCTCTTCTGTATTAATGGCCAGCTGATAGAAGGTAGGACTATGGACACAGTTGGTCTCATTGTGATTTTCAAGAGTGAGGAGGGTTTGCTGTCACCAGGACTGGCAGGTTCTGTTCTCATTTGGTTGGCATAAATCAGGTATGCTAAATACTCTGTGAATATCTTAGTAAAAATACATTACATAGAGAAATAGGCCAGTTTAAAAAAAAAAAAAAGTGGCTGTTCTTGAGCTCTACTTCTTAGGTCTGTTCTTTGGCTAGAGAATTCTTTCTAACTTCATTATCTGGCTCTTGACAGTTCATTTCCCAAATATTTAATTAGTCCATTAGGATCCCTTGGAAGGGTGCTGCCTTTGTGGCCTCTAAACTCAATGACCTCTTGTCAGTTATATCCTGGCTGTGACTGGCACAGCTGTGTGAGCCTGGACAACTGACTTAACTTTTCTGAGCCTCACTTTTTCCTTCTTTAAAATGGGAATAATGATAGAACCATCCTCATGGTATTGTAAAAGATTGTATTATTTTGGGGATTATGCCTAAAGTACATCAAAATGTGAGTCATGATTATTGGCATCTTTATAGCAAGAGTCTCGAGGGCAGTCTTTAGTTTGTTTCTGATCTCATATAATTTGTGGTTATTTCCCACTACCATGTTTCCCCCTTCTGTTTATTGTTGTTTTTTTTTTAAACTGGTGCTTTGTAGATACATATAAAAGTGAAATTCACTATGATATAGTCACACATGTACATAGCAACAGTTTTGAGAATGTTCAAAGAATGAAATAACTGAATGACAAGTTAGTCAGAGAGGAAAGAATAAACTTATCAAGATCTAGGTTTTTGGGGAACAGTAGTTTCCTCTGAGTGTCACGACTTCTAGGTAACCTCCTTTGGTGTTCTGTCACTGATGTTTGTACTCACTGGCTGTAGATCATGAGATAATTTTCTTCCCTACTTCCCATCTCTTAGAGCCCAGCAGTGCTATGCGTACATGGTCAAAAATCTAAAACCACCAAAAGGTATTTGCATTGAGAAGTGATTTAATTCAGAAAGTCAGAAGAAGGAGAACTGGGGAGAAATCTAACAAAGTTTAAAGAGAAAGATCTCTGGGTCCATGTAAACATGGGTTGTAATCTCTGCTTTGCCAAACACTGGTCAAGTGACCTTCAGGTGGTCGCTTCACCTCTCAGTCCTTCCCAAGCACAAAATGAGATTGATGTGCTGTCATGACTAGAGGAAGAGCCCTAAGTGTCTAGTGTTGTGTCCAGGTCAGTGACCGTCCCCCACCCCCACATCCTTCGCCTGGCCAGCTTCCTGTTGCTTTGTCTCATGATCTTCCCTTCCTGCAAAATCATTATGCTTAGAAACGCATTAAAATCATTTTCTCTAATTTGTAGCATTCATGACTGTGGAATTAAGAACATAGGGTTGGTTGTCTTCCATTAGGTCTACCCTCAGAGGTCAGAGGAATTTTTCAGTCCTTTTGAATTTGCTGTTGATTCTGGCCAAATGAAAATTTATATCTAAGCTGAAAACACTTATTTGACCCTCCATGCTTCAGATTAGAAATTATTGGTGAATGAAACCTATGACATAAATGAATGCTGATACTGTCCCACTTTATTGAACTTTATTTATTCCCCCCCACCCCACCACACTTGAAATTATTCATGCTTGGTGCCCACTCCAAATATCCTCTAATTTTTTTGCTGGAGTTGCAATGGCATGGTGACTATGAAGCATACAGTTATTTTAAAAGTAATCCATGATAACATGTAAATTTAATAATTTTGGATTGGCCATATGCTCTCCTTGACTTCCTCTCCAAATCAGAATTTAAGAAATAGAGGCTATTTTAGAACATCTAGCTAAACTTTGTGATGACTTCACTGATCTGCACAGTGAGGCCCAGAGATATTGAATGTTTTCCCCCAAAGTTACCCAACCTGTTAGCAAAGCAATCTAGAGCACACTCCTCACCCATTGTCTAGTTTTTTTTTTTTTTTTTCCTACTGCTGCACAGTGGCTTTTTGATTGTTTCCCATAGAACACAGTGACAATTGTGCCTAAAGAAGGTATTTAATCATACTTATTATTTTTTAAACAGAAGTCATAAGAAGGATGCAATTGTGCTATAGATCCATTTCCTGGCTTTCTGTATAGGTTACACTAAATGGCCCCAAACAGTAGTAATTCATGAAGGAAAACAAATGGGTCATCAGAAGGCTGATGCAAAAAATGACCAACAGGGGGAAACCTAATACAACCTTTTGGATTAATTCTTTAATCCCCCTTTAAAAAAAAAAAAAAAATACCCAAGCTCCTCCTGGAGCCAACAAAAAACATCTGTTGTTTTATTTATAGCCACAATTTCTAAGAAGCATATTCTATAGCAGATGAAAAAGTAGTTGACAGCTCATAATTCACGGAGTTACTGAGGCCTGATCTGATAGAACAAAATGTACAAAACTCCCTCTTATGTTTCAGGGCCTATCACTTCCTTTTCAGCCGAATAGAGAAGTGACCCAGCAGAGAAGTGGAGCATAGATCGTGACTGTCATTAGGAAAGAGGCAGCTCTGAGCTGATAATGCAGAAAGGAAGACCCCGCAGGGATAACGATTACTTTCACCTTTGGGCCCTCTGTGCCCTGAGTCATGGGCACTTTTTCATTAACAACATCACAGGTATTTCCATTATAGAAAACCAACACTTTCTCACCATTCCCACTTTCAGCCAGGAAGTTTCTGCAGTGTTCCGTCTTCAGGTTGTTACCAGCGTACCTCTATCAAGAATCTCAAGTGTTGATTAAAATCACTGATTTTACAGTTCCCTGAGTCCAGCTTAATCTTTCCCTCACTCCTTTTCTTTCACCAGTTAGCTCCAGTTCATATCGACAGAAGCACTTTACCCTATTGACTTTCCAGCAATTATTAGAATATGTCGCTTCTGAGATATCACCTGTTTGTCAGCTCATTTCTGACAATCAGATATGATCAGTGTATGTTTTATATTTTGCGTCAGTTCTATCTATAGCTCCTCCTGTAGGTCTCAGTTAAAAAAAATAGATTGGTCTAGCACAAGTTACTTTTGATAGCAGAGAACTGTTTATCATCCTGAGCTTTTTTTTTTAATAATTTAATCATAAGGTCCAAATTGGCCCATTTAAAATTCTTAAATTCATACTAGAATAAATCCATGAATTTCCTTAGCTGAGAGGTGAATAGTCTCCTGTTCTTGCACTGATGATCATGGTATCTTGTGAAATATGAGAATTTATTAGCACACCAGAATTAATCATCTCTGTCTGAGGTGGTGAAAGTATATTGCATCATTTCTTTAAAACTGTAACCCTTCACATGATTGTTAAAGGTTGTGTTTACTTTTATATTGAAATTGTTGTACCTTATATTACGTATGAATAGCTCAGTTCTGTATTGGTGATTTTGAAAACTTTGGTAATTAGAAAAAGCTGACTGAACGCTCTCTCATGAATTACTTCTGCATTAGCTGGAGGAATTGTTTGTTCAGTATTTCCAGGCCCCTTGTCTTTCTCTTTTTTTTTCCCCCTTTTTCTCCCTACTTCCACTACCAGTTCATCTTTACTCCCCTGCCTCCCAAACTGGGACCCTTTAACTCCCTTCACATACCTCTTAAGGTTTCATTTTGGAATCCTTGGAAATATAAATCGTAAAATATATATTCTTAAAAATTATTTGCAGGTCCTTTCCCTACCTGATGATTAACCCAAAGAGTCTGTTATACCTTATTGGAAGTGATAAGTTGGCAGGTTATTTTTAGATGAATAAAACCCATTACATCCTTGGGGAAGAATGTGCTTAGTTTAGCCTTATGAGAAAATATTTAATAAATGCTGTCCTGAAAATATTTAGCCTGGCTGAGTGGGCTGGCAAGAGTTCCATCCTGATAAAGCAGAAGTGATGGTGAGAGGCTGGCTGGACAGTACAAGCTCAAGTTGAACAAATGCCTGTCTTGTCACCAAGGCTTGTAACTGTCACCAAATGCTTTTCCACTGGCATCCTGAAAAGATTTTTCAACCTCTTTTGGCTTTGTAACCTCCAGAGTGTTGTCATGCAGTCTGTCTGTCCCAGGAGGTAGACTAGATTCAAGGAGTGATTAATGTTGGCCTAGAGGTCAATTTGTTTTTTATAATCTCAGCTTTACCACTCTTAGTATTAGCATGACTTTAGGCAAATTATTTAACTTTTCTTAATCTCAGTTTCCTCATCTGTAAGAAGGGGGCAGTTAATACTCACAAGGTTATACAGATTAACTGAGATAAAGCACTGAGCATAGTTTCCATTGCAAAGTGTTCAATACATGGGAACCGTCAGGAGGAGAGAGGTAAACTTGTAATTTCTCTCTACCTCCTTCCCAAACCACACTCCAAATTTAAGGAGCCCAGTCCTTGGCTGTAACATACTGTGGGACCTTGTTCACACCATTCCTCCCCACACAGTGGTACCCAGATGCACAGAGCTCTTTTCTCTGTTGATACCTAATTAGGGAGGATATCAGACCTAATTCACTGTGACAGCTAGACCCTCGACTCATTCAGCATCATCTGCCCAACACAAGTTTAGATGTTTGATCACTGGACTCCAGTGCAAGGCCAGCCTGTGAAGCCCAAGGCATGCAGGCATATGTTATCAGTATGAGAGTGAATCACTGAGATTCTGTCTCCCACAGTGATTTTCTCTGTTAGGCTCATCCTTAATTCATACTGCTTAAAATGTGGTCTGAGAACCATCAGGGCATTACTTGGGAGCTTATTGGAAATGCAGAATCTCAGACCCCACCCTACCTCAGGCCTTCTGAAGCAGGTTTATTTATACACACACGAAAGCTTCAGAAGCATGACCCCAAACCTATACCCTTGGGAATATCTGACATCCAGAGAAGGTTTTACTAAATACCAATACAATTTGTATTTGATAATGACTTTTTGGTTAAGGTTTTCCCCCATCTTTGGGTATAGTTACTGATGTATTAGTTCAGGTTACCCTAGCATAGACTGGGTGGCTGCAACCTCAGAAACATTTCTCACATTTCTACTGGCTGCATCTGAGGTTAGGGTATGAAAATGGTTGGGTTCTGGTGAGGTCTGTATCTGTGGCCTGTAGATGGTTACCTTCTTGCTGGGTCCTCACATGGGAAGAATGGGGAACAAGCTCTCTGATGTCTGTTTTTATAAGGGCACTAGTCCTATCACCAAGGTCCCAACTCCATGAGCTCATCTCAACTCAGTTATCTCCCAAAGGCTCTGTCTTGAAATAGTGTCACTTTGGGTGGTAGGGCTTTGTGTGGGAGACATGATTCAGCCCACAGAAATTGACTTCTGTGCCTTACTTTGAAATTCATTTAAAAAGATAAATATCTATCAGATTTATGACAAAATGTTAATTGCAGAATCAAGGTGGAGGACATATGGGCATTCACTGAACAGTTCTTTCAACTTTTCAGTATGTTTAAAAATGTCAGAGAAAAAAAGCCAGCTCTCTGTAGTTATTTAGAATGGAATCTGGTGGTTCTTTTCGCCTCTGATTTTCATCCAAGCTGTCTTAAAACTGCCTGTTCTATTCAGCTGGATCGGTTTTTCTCTTTGGCAGCTCTTCCCTCTCTCTTCGAGCTGTCTCCTTGGTCAGCCAATGCCTGCTGACCATCCTGTCAGTGAGGTTCCAGCCTGGATCCAACACCTCTGTCTGGGCTCCAGCAATATCTTTCTGTCCACTCCCTTTTTTTACCCCAGCCTTCTCCCCACCAGGGGATCCTGCAATTGCTTTTGACATCAGGGTTCTCTGGTTTATTATGTTTAAGCATTTACAACATTACAGTTTATAAGTTTGACTCTGAAATTTATGGTTAAGTCTGTGTGGGAAAGAAGTGAGCGCCTCTGCCTCTGCAAGTTCACCCCCAGTTAGAGATTGTGTGGTTCTCCTGGAGTGCTTCACCTCCTTCTGCTACCCATGGGGGTTCCCACTGCTTTGCTGTTTATAGTGTTGATTATCCACATGTAAAGGAGTGTGTGGTTAAGGAGAATGTATTTATTGACTTTCTTACTTGGGGAAGGGAATATGAACACTGTTATTATCAACTTGAACCCACTAGGAAGTATGATGGCTATTCCCTTATAGAATAGGATGAGCAGCATATATCTGTGTGGTAATAACACCTTCATTGTAATGCTCCCTTAAATTAGAGACCTTGACAGGAATTTTTGGGAAATGTGTCATAGGTTTCTTTTCTTGACTGTGACTCTTCTATTGTGATGGATGGAAGCCATGCTGAACTCATGTTTATGAGCTTTGTGACATTGGCCAAATGGCTTCATTTCTCTCATTTTAGTCTCCTTGCCTGTAAATTGAGGAAAATAAAGCCTATCCATCTCTGATCTGCTATGAAAAATAAAACCATGTCTGTAAAATAGTGTGGGGATGCACTCCTAGTTGATATAATATTCGTTTATGCACTCAACAAAGAGCAAGTGCCACTGTATGTATGGTGTGTGTTCTTCCTTTCTTTCTGTCCTTTCTGAAGCTTCTGGGTCAGGTGTCATATGAAGTCTTTCTGAGCCAACAGACCAAAAGGCTACTTCTCTTCTATCATTGACTTCTGAAATCATTCAGATTCAACTGCTTTTCTGGGTAGGGAGAGGGGAGGGGAATCCCTTTCTTCTTCATTTACCTCCTTCCCAGCATTTTAATTTGCTAAACACCATAAATTGTCATCTTTAAATCAGATTCCAATTTAGGTGATAAGAATCATAGTTAATTAGGCTGCCTGTCAAAGATTAAGTGTAATCTTGCATTTCCTGATCTCTTTACTCCAAGGCTTTAGCCAAGGCCATCAGAAGAGAAGCCGTAATGTCTGCTTATGCTTAATAAGAAGATCTTTGCCTGCCGTTTGTTTCTGATGTCAATCTGTTGTCTAGAAATAAAACCAAATGGGCAGAGGGTCTCACATCCCTGTCATTTGTTTTTAAGCTGTGGATCAGAAGAGATGAAGTGGCAGAAGATAAACTTGGAGATATTAAAGACTACTAACTTTGGGGTATCTGAAAAGATTTGCAGACTTCAAGTTTAAATCTGTTGGCAACTCCTTTAATTCCCTCCTACTAGTTATCTCTGAAAATAATGCAGTTATGTTTGAAGATTTATTTTCACATCTACTCTTTCTACTCCTATTTTCAGTTGCCCATACTTTTTTCTCTCTTCTCCTCATCCAAAAAAGTCCTTGTTTTCTGCCAAGCTTAATGTAATTTATTACATAATCATTCCTAGTTCATTTTTTCTCCTCATTCAGAAAACTGGAGTCAAATAACTCAAAGAGGTTAGTATCACAGGAAAAGTGTAATAAATTGAAAATGATATTTGAGTTGACTTCTGAAAAAATATCGAATATTACTTATAGAACAAAGGCAAAATATTAACAACTACTCTATCAAAGCTACTTCTAACATGCCTCCTTTAAAAAGTACCAAGAAGACTCTTGCTGTCTTAATTATAATTGTTTTTGTCTTAAAATTTGCCATTGTGATTAAGTATTTCAATTGTTAGCAATATTAATCAAGATTATATGAGTAATTCTAACATTAATAAAGATTATGCTATCTGTACACTGGAAGCTATACCTACCATATATATGTGTGTGTTATACTCTAATTTATATGCATAAATTTATATATGTACATACATATATAAGTTATATATACAATACATGCACACATACATATATAATTTACTTAATCTTATTTTCTCATGTAATTCCCATTTTATAAATGAAAAAACTGGGGTCCAAGCTGATTGACTTCCCTACTATACTAAGAGCAATCATCAGGATTAACATGCAGACCTCTGGCTTCAAACCTATGACTTTTAATCACAAGCAATTATCAAGTGAGTACCAAAAATAAGGATCCATAGTTGGAGTTGTGCTTTGTTTTTGTTTTTTAGCGTCAAAGTACAGTGTTTAAGGTGGTGTTGCCTATAGAACTTACGAAGTTTAAAATTCAGGGTACTAACTAATGTAGGTATAAACTATAAATGTGTTTATAGGTTTATTTAGAAAAAAAATTGGGATTTGTTTAACTTTTGCCCATCAGAATGTTTCATTTGAAGTCATGAAACAGATTATTTCAGGCAGAAACAAAGTTTTGATTCAGTGGCAGTTAGACTAACATCTTGATTTAATATTGATCCATGTTTGCATATATAATTTCTGTGTATTTTGTGTTGCATTTTTAGAGGAAAGCAGCAAAATTTCACACACTTCCAAGCCGCTTCCATCAGGAATGAAATACTTGGCTGGGGCCATCTCTGGAGTCCCAGTGTTTCAGCTTAAACTTTCCACTTGGCCCTGCCAGGCACTAACTTTAAAATATCTCTTTTTAATGGAGAACGCCTCCAAAGGTGCAGCTGTGTGCTGGTTTCATCTTGCACTTCACAGCGGTGTTGGCACCGCTTAGTGCAAAGAATGCCACCCTCTCCCACACACTGCTGGTGCCCAAGGATTGTTGAGGCCTGTCCATGGTAGTGGTTTGGGAAGGCTTAAGTTTGAAAAGAAGGCTTTCTTCTGTTGCATGTGATTGGCTGTCACCAGGATGGGTGGGTGGGTTGCGGGGGTGGTGGCATCAGTGGAAGATGCAGCCTCTGATGTGTCATCAAAGTTCTTTCTACAGTTTCGTACACCTGGATCCCTGGTGATCTTGTCAATGTTGAAAATGATTCCTCCTTTCTTTTGAAATAGTGTGTGTGTCTTGGATTCACTACTTTTAGACCTTTTAGCTCTTCTTTCTTTATTTTTCCTTACCTGATACTGATTTCTTTTTTATCAAAAAAACAAAAATAAAGGGACAAACTCAATTAAGTGGACAAAAGGGGTTGGATTGTAGTAGTGGAATCTACAAATTCCACCAGATTCTTCAGAGTGGACCTGGTTCTCCAGACTTTAGACAATGTGCTACAGCTGCCCTCAAAACCAAAATGCAGTTCTTATTCTGGTATAAAAATCATGCTAGCAGATGAAATCCAATGAGAATTTATATGTAAACTTTAGAAGGATCACACTTTGTCAATTTGTGTTTTACTTATAACTCTACCCTATATGTTTTATATTTTAATTATTTTTATTCCAATTATGTTTTGGTTTATCAAATTGTAGATGTGATACTTTATTATGAACTGGTCAAAGAACAACTTACCAAGTTTGGTAATTCCTAAAATTGCCATTTCCCTTTAAAATCCCTTAAAATGAAATTTATGAAAAAAATATAGACCTACCTTTATGTTTCCCTTCTGTTACATATGCTGATAGGGTAGTGTTTGTTTTGTTCAGTATAAGAAAAGTATTTGTGGGAAAGGATCCTTTTGTGAACTAAACATCCACTTAGCAACAGAAATGGTTTATAGTTTATCAAAGAAAATAAAAGGGTATACACTTTCATATTAGAGTGTTTTTAAATTTTACAATGCTTTTAAATGTTTTTAAATTTTACAATGGAATGAAAGGAATAATTGATTTTAGGGTTGTTGTAAGAATATTTTACTTTAGAATATCTTTTAGAATTTTGATGGTAATTCTGATGCCCAAAGTTAGTGAAATGAACTTACAAACTTCTTGGGTAGGGCTGCCATATTCCCTATGTCTAAATATTTCACAGGGGAAGTGGACTGAATCACAGATATTGTACTAGGGAATAGGAAATCCTTGAATTGTTTTTTTTTTTTTTTTTTTTTTTAT